>NC_135013.1:14250013-14565397 GCF_051020955.1 Megalopta genalis
GCTACCCCCCGTACTCGCCCACGAGCCCCACCCGCAAGCGAGCCCCTGAGGGACCTCCGATCGGAGGAACACCAATTTCAACAATTTACGAACCAAACATTATTTCGAGCCCTAACTTGAAGTATAAATCCACATACTTTTACAATGCACACTATTTTACAATATAAAATTTGCAGCTATTTGCTCGGTATCATCCTCGACTCAGAAATTCATTGCAATTCGCAAGAATTTTTGAACCGAGCATGATACCGATTGCCCGAGTCTCACCGCGAGGAGGTTGCTGCTTTAGAGACCCGAAAGGGAGTCAGAACGAAGACGGAATTCGCTATGGCTCCCTTTCTAACAACGACGACTTATAAACTAACACACACGCTCGTCAGCTAGCTAGCACACACCCACACACTCACTCGTTCGCATATGTTAAGTACTATTGCGGATCAAGTGGATCAAAGAAGAAGTCTCTGATCCACGGGGACCAAAATGAATCAGTGCAGAAGGCAGTGATTCTTTCAAAGTGAGAAACAACTGCGAGTCAGTGCAGAAGGCACTGTGTCGAGGGTGACGCGACGCGTACAATGCTCGCACAAATCAGGAGCCTCGCAGATCTCGATGCTCGCCGTTTTCACATGAGGAATAATGATCCAAAGTTGGATCATCCTACAATGAGTCGGATCGCCCTGCGCCCCGCCCCCAAAAGAGAGCTAAGGACGTCTTACATTGCGAATACGCGAAGCGAGAGCCTCCCCAGCAGGAGGGTCCGCGTTCGAATCACCATGCCGCATGGTCACTCGTCGAACAACGAGACGTGTCCGGACTTACCCAAGAGTTTGCGCAAGCAAGGCCACCACAGCTTTCTGCTGTGGCGGAGTCAAAAACGAGACGCGAAAAAGTAATGCTAAGGCAATACTACTGGACATATGCGAAATTAGCGACTCGGGTACCTCGGGGACGCTACCCCCCGTGCCCCCCACGGGCGCTCCCGTGGGTCGGGGGCCCCTGAGGGAACTTAACCCCTTGCCATACCATTCTCTTTAAATTTATGATGACTAGAAATTTCTCGATTGTAATTATTTCTCAGAAGGAGAAAAAATTTGAGTTTACTGTGAGACTACACTTCTTGAACAATTAAATATTGTGGTGAAAAGAAGAGAAATTTAGATAAAGTTGTAAGAGCAAAATAACATTCATTCTAAAGAGAAATCTTTATTAAAAGCTGGACCCGTTACAGTACGGCAAGAGGTTAAGAATCTTAAACTAACTCACATACACTTATTAACTAACTCGCACGCACTTAATAACTAAGTCGCACGCACTTATTAATTAAGACGTATCCCACGACGGATGATAATCCCACGGCGGATGAAAATCCCACGGCGGATAAAATCCCACGGCGGATGATAATATCTGTAATAAACCTGAAAAGATTGAATTAAAGTTAGTCTGAATTCAAGTCAAAATAGAAAACCTAAGACCAGCTCAGGGGTGCCAAGCTAACCCGCACACGAGTGCCACACAAACCAGCACACGAGTGCATATTTTGACAGAATGGAGGAAACGAAATTCAGCAAACTTAAATTAAAAACCCTAACAACCTACAAGCGTCTCGGGTACCTCGGGGACGCTACCCCCCGTACTCGCCCACGGGCCCCTCCCGCAAGCGAGTCCCTGAGGGACCTCCGATCGGAGGAATTACAATTTCTACACTTTTCGAACGAAACATTCTTCAGAGCTCTGACTTATAATATAAACTCACACACTTTTACAATACATACTTCGTTACAATACAAAGTTTGCAGCTATTTGCTCGGTATCATCCTCGATCCAGAAATTCATTGCAATTCTCAATATTTCCTGAACCGAGGATGATACCGATTGCCCGGGTCTCACCGCGAGGAGGTTGCTGCTTTAGAGACCCGAAAGGGAGTCAGAACGAAGCCGGAATTCGCTATGACTTCCTTTCTTACAACGACGACTTATAAAGTAATACACTCGCTCGCTAACTAGCTGTCACGCACTCCCACACACGCACTCATCCGCATATGCCAAGTACTATTGCGGACCAAAGTGGATCAAAGAAAAAGTCTCTGATCCACGGGGACCGAAATGAATCAGAGCAGAAGGCTCTGATTCTTCGAAACTAAGAAACAAAGGCGTGTCAGTACAGAAGGCACTGACTCGAGGGTGACGCGACGCGTACAATGCTCGCACAAATCAGGAGCCTCGCACATCTCGATGCTCGCCGTTTTCACATGAGGAATAATGATCCAAAGTTGGATCATCCTACAATGAGTCGGATCGCCCTGCGCCCCGCCCCCAAAAGAGAGCTAAGGACGTCTTACATTGCGAATACGCGAAGCGAGAGCCTCCCCAGCAGGAGGGTCCGCGTTCGAATCACCATGCCGCATGGTCACTCGTCGAACAACGAGACGTGTCCGGACTTACCCAAGAGTTTGCGCAAGCAAGGCCACCACAGCTTTCTGCTGTGGCGGAGTCAAAAACGAGACGCGAAAAAGTAATGCTAAGGCAATACTACTGGACATATGCGAAATTAGCGACTCGGGTACCTCGGGGACGCTACCCCCCGTGCCCCCCACGGGCGCTCCCGTGGGTCGGGGGCCCCTGAGGGAACTTAACCCCTTGCCATACCATTCTCTTTAAATTTATGATGACTAGAAATTTCTCGATTGTAATTATTTCTCAGAAGGAGAAAAAATTTGAGTTTACTGTGAGACTACACTTCTTGAACAATTAAATATTGTGGTGAAAAGAAGAGAAATTTAGATAAAGTTGTAAGAGCAAAATAACATTCATTCTAAAGAGAAATCTTTATTAAAAGCTGGACCCGTTACAGTACGGCAAGAGGTTAAGAATCTTAAACTAACTCACATACACTTATTAACTAACTCGCACGCACTTAATAACTAAGTCGCACGCACTTATTAATTAAGACGTATCCCACGACGGATGATAATCCCACGGCGGATGAAAATCCCACGGCGGATAAAATCCCACGGCGGATGATAATATCTGTAATAAACCTGAAAAGATTGAATTAAAGTTAGTCTGAATTCAAGTCAAAATAGAAAACCTAAGACCAGCTCAGGGGTGCCAAGCTAACCCGCACACGAGTGCCACACAAACCAGCACACGAGTGCATATTTTGACAGAATGGAGGAAACGAAATTCAGCAAACTTAAATTAAAAACCCTAACAACCTACAAGCGTCTCGGGTACCTCGGGGACGCTACCCCCCGTACTCGCCCACGGGCCCCTCCCGCAAGCGAGTCCCTGAGGGACCTCCGATCGGAGGAATTACAATTTCTACACTTTTCGAACGAAACATTCTTCAGAGCTCTGACTTATAATATAAACTCACACACTTTTACAATACATACTTCGTTACAATACAAAGTTTGCAGCTATTTGCTCGGTATCATCCTCGATCCAGAAATTCATTGCAATTCTCAATATTTCCTGAACCGAGGATGATACCGATTGCCCGGGTCTCACCGCGAGGAGGTTGCTGCTTTAGAGACCCGAAAGGGAGTCAGAACGAAGCCGGAATTCGCTATGACTTCCTTTCTTACAACGACGACTTATAAAGTAATACACTCGCTCGCTAACTAGCTGTCACGCACTCCCACACACGCACTCATCCGCATATGCCAAGTACTATTGCGGACCAAAGTGGATCAAAGAAAAAGTCTCTGATCCACGGGGACCGAAATGAATCAGAGCAGAAGGCTCTGATTCTTCGAAACTAAGAAACAAAGGCGTGTCAGTACAGAAGGCACTGACTCGAGGGTGACGCGACGCGTACAATGCTCGCACAAATCAGGAGCCTCGCACATCTCGATGCTCGCCGTTTTCACATGAGGAATAATGATCCAAAGTTGGATCATCCTACAATGAGTCGGATCGCCCTGCGCCCCGCCCCCAAAAGAGAGCTAAGGACGTCTTACATTGCGAATACGCGAAGCGAGAGCCTCCCCAGCAGGAGGGTCCGCGTTCGAATCACCATGCCGCATGGTCACTCGTCGAACAACGAGACGTGTCCGGACTTACCCAAGAGTTTGCGCAAGCAAGGCCACCACAGCTTTCTGCTGTGGCGGAGTCAAAAACGAGACGCGAAAAAGTAATGCTAAGGCAATACTACTGGACATATGCGAAATTAGCGACTCGGGTACCTCGGGGACGCTACCCCCCGTGCCCCCCACGGGCGCTCCCGTGGGTCGGGGGCCCCTGAGGGAACTTAACCCCTTGCCATACCATTCTCTTTAAATTTATGATGACTAGAAATTTCTCGATTGTAATTATTTCTCAGAAGGAGAAAAAATTTGAGTTTACTGTGAGACTACACTTCTTGAACAATTAAATATTGTGGTGAAAAGAAGAGAAATTTAGATAAAGTTGTAAGAGCAAAATAACATTCATTCTAAAGAGAAATCTTTATTAAAAGCTGGACCCGTTACAGTACGGCAAGAGGTTAAGAATCTTAAACTAACTCACATACACTTATTAACTAACTCGCACGCACTTAATAACTAAGTCGCACGCACTTATTAATTAAGACGTATCCCACGACGGATGATAATCCCACGGCGGATGAAAATCCCACGGCGGATAAAATCCCACGGCGGATGATAATATCTGTAATAAACCTGAAAAGATTGAATTAAAGTTAGTCTGAATTCAAGTCAAAATAGAAAACCTAAGACCAGCTCAGGGGTGCCAAGCTAACCCGCACACGAGTGCCACACAAACCAGCACACGAGTGCATATTTTGACAGAATGGAGGAAACGAAATTCAGCAAACTTAAATTAAAAACCCTAACAACCTACAAGCGTCTCGGGTACCTCGGGGACGCTACCCCCCGTACTCGCCCACGGGCCCCTCCCGCAAGCGAGTCCCTGAGGGACCTCCGATCGGAGGAATTACAATTTCTACACTTTTCGAACGAAACATTCTTCAGAGCTCTGACTTATAATATAAACTCACACACTTTTACAATACATACTTCGTTACAATACAAAGTTTGCAGCTATTTGCTCGGTATCATCCTCGATCCAGAAATTCATTGCAATTCTCAATATTTCCTGAACCGAGGATGATACCGATTGCCCGGGTCTCACCGCGAGGAGGTTGCTGCTTTAGAGACCCGAAAGGGAGTCAGAACGAAGCCGGAATTCGCTATGACTTCCTTTCTTACAACGACGACTTATAAAGTAATACACTCGCTCGCTAACTAGCTGTCACGCACTCCCACACACGCACTCATCCGCATATGCCAAGTACTATTGCGGACCAAAGTGGATCAAAGAAAAAGTCTCTGATCCACGGGGACCGAAATGAATCAGAGCAGAAGGCTCTGATTCTTCGAAACTAAGAAACAAAGGCGTGTCAGTACAGAAGGCACTGACTCGAGGGTGACGCGACGCGTACAATGCTCGCACAAATCAGGAGCCTCGCACATCTCGATGCTCGCCGTTTTCACATGAGGAATAATGATCCAAAGTTGGATCATCCTACAATGAGTCGGATCGCCCTGCGCCCCGCCCCCAAAAGAGAGCTAAGGACGTCTTACATTGCGAATACGCGAAGCGAGAGCCTCCCCAGCAGGAGGGTCCGCGTTCGAATCACCATGCCGCATGGTCACTCGTCGAACAACGACACGTGTCCGGACTTACCCAAGAGTTTGCGCAAGCAAGGCCGCCACAGCAGAAGGCTGTATCGGAGACAAATACGAAACGCGAAAAAGTAAAGCTAAGGCAATACTACTGGACATATGCGAACTTAGCGACTCGGGTATCTCGGGGACGCTACCCCCCGTGCCCCCCACGGACGCTCCCGTGGGTCGGGGGCCTCTGAGGGAACTTAACCCCTTGCCATACCATTCTCTTTAAATTTATGATGACGAGAAATTTCTCGATTGTAATTATTTCTCAGAAGGAGAAAAAAATTTGAGTTTACTGTGAGACTACACTTCTTGAACAATTAAATATTGT
This sequence comes from Megalopta genalis, assembly GCF_051020955.1. NCBI lineage: Eukaryota > Metazoa > Arthropoda > Insecta > Hymenoptera > Halictidae > Megalopta > Megalopta genalis. Next base: position 14,256,020 of record NC_135013.1, read on the forward strand.
GGTGAAAAGAAGAGAAATTTAGATAAAGTTGTAAGAGCAAAATAATATTCATTCTAAAGAGAAATCCTTATTAAAAGCTGGACCCGTTACAGTACGGCAAGAGGTTAAGAATCTTAAACTAACTCACATACACTTATTAACTAACTCGCACGCACTTAATAACTAAGTCGCACGCACTTAATAACTAAGTCGCACGCACTTATTAATTAAGACGTATCCCACGACGGATGATAATCCCACGGCGGATGAAAATCCCACGGCGGATGATAATCCCACGGCGGATGATAATATCTGTAATAAACCTGAAAAGATTGAATTAAAGTTAGTCTGAATTCAAGTCGAAATAGAAAACCTAAGACCAGCTCAGGGGTGCCAAGCTAACCAGCACACGAGTGCCACACAAACCAGCACACGAGTCCCACACAAACCAGCACACGAGTGCATATTTTGAGAGAATGGAGGAAACGAAATTCAGCAAACTTAAATTAACAACCCTAACAACCTACAAGCGCCTCGGGTTCCTCGGGGACGCTACCCCCCGTACTCGCCCACGGGCCCCACCCACAAGCGAGCCCCTGAGGGACCTCCGATCGGAGGAACACCAATTTCAACAATTTACGAACCAAACATTATTTCGAGCCCTAACTTGAAGTATAAATCCACATACTTTTACAATGCACACTATTTTACAATATAAAATTTGCAGCTATTTGCTCGGTATCATCCTCGACTCAGAAATTCATTGCAATTCGCAAGAATTTTTGAACCGAGCATGATACCGATTGCCCGAGTCTCACCGCGAGGAGGTTGCTGCTTTAGAGACCCGAAAGGGAGTCAGAACGAAGACGGAATTCGCTATGGCTCCCTTTCTAACAACGACGACTTATAAACTAACACACACGCTCGTCAGCTAGCTAGCACACACCCACACACTCACTCGTTCGCATATGTTAAGTACTATTGCGGATCAAGTGGATCAAAGAAGAAGTCTCTGATCCACAGGGACCAAAATGAATCAGTGCAGAAGGCAGTGATTCTTTCAAAGTGAGAAACAACTGCGAGTCAGTGCAGAAGGCACTGTGTCGAGGGTGACGCGACGCGTACAATGCTCGCACAAATCAGGAGCCTCGCACATCTCGATGCTCGCCGTTTTCACATGAGGAATAATGATCCAAAGTTGGATCATCCTACAATGAGTCGGATCGCCCTGCGCCCCGCCCCCAAAAGAGAGCTAAGGACGTCTTACATTGCGAATACGCGAAGCGAGAGCCTCCCCAGCAGGAGGGTCCGCGTTCGAATCACCATGCCGCATGGTCACTCGTCGAACAACGAGACGTGTCCGGACTTACCCAAGAGTTTGCGCAAGCAAGGCCACCACAGCTTTCTGCTGTGGCGGAGTCAAAAACGAGACGCGAAAAAGTAATGCTAAGGCAATACTACTGGACATATGCGAAATTAGCGACTCGGGTACCTCGGGGACGCTACCCCCCGTGCCCCCCACGGGCGCTCCCGTGGGTCGGGGGTCCCTGAGGGAACTTAACACCTTGCCATACCATTCTCTTTAAATTTATGATGACTAGAAATTTTTCTCGATTGTAATTATTTCTCAGAAGGAGAAAAAAATTTGAGTTTACTGTGAAACTACACTTCTTGAGCAATTAAATATTGTGGTGAAAAGAAGAGAAATTTAGATAAAGTTGTAAGAGCAAAATAATATTCATTCTAAAGAGAAATCTTTATTAAAAGCTGGACCCGTTACAGTATGGCAAGAGGTTAAGAATCTTAAACTAACTCACATACACTTATTAACTAACTCGCACGCACTTAACAACTAAGTCGCACGCACTTATTAGTTAAGACGTATCCCACGACGGATGATAATCCCACGGCGGATGATAATATCTGTAATGAACCTGAAATAAATGAATTCTAGTTAGTGTGAATACAAAATAGGTGACAAGTTGAATTAGGAAACCTAAGACCAGCACACGAGTGCCACGATAACCAGCACATGAGTGCCAAGCTAACCAGCACGCGAGTGCCAAACTAACCAGCACACGAGTGCATTTTTTGAGAAAATGGACGCAACGAAATCTAAGAAACTTAAATTAAGAACCCTAACAACCTACAAGCGCCTCGGGTACCTCGGGGACGCTACCCCCCGTACTCGCTCACGGGCCCCACCCGCAAGCGAGCCCCTGAGGGACCTCCAATCGGAGGAATACCAATTTCAACAATTTTCGAACGAAACATTATTTCGAGCACTGATTGGAACTATAAATCCACACACTTTTACAATACACACTATTTTACAATATAAAGTTTGCAGCTATTTGCTCGGTATCATCCTCGACTCAGAAATTCATTGCAATTCGCAAGAATTTTTGAACCGAGCATGATACCGATTGCCCGAGTCTCACCGCGAGGAGGTTGCTGCTTTAGAGACCCGAAAGGGAGTCAGAACGAAGACGGAATTCGCTATGGCTCCCTTTCTAACAACGACGACTTATAAACTAACACACACGCTCGTCAGCTAGCTAGCACACACCCACACACTCACTCGTTCGCATATGTTAAGTACTATTGCGGATCAAGTGGATCAAAGAAGAAGTCTCTGATCCACGGGGACCAAAATGAATCAGTGCAGAAGGCAGTGATTCTTTCAAAGTGAGAAACAACTGCGAGTCAGTGCAGAAGGCACTGTGTCGAGGGTGACGCGACGCGTACAATGCTCGCACAAATCAGGAGCCTCGCAGATCTCGATGCTCGCCGTTTTCACATGAGGAATAATGATCCAAAGTTGGATCATCCTACAATGAGTCGGATCGCCCTGCGCCCCGCCCCCAAAAGAGAGCTAAGGACGTCTTACATTGCGAATACGCGAAGCGAGAGCCTCCCCAGCAGGAGGGTCCGCGTTCGAATCACCATGCCGCATGGTCACTCGTCGAACAACGAGACGTGTCCGGACTTACCCAAGAGTTTGCGCAAGCAAGGCCACCACAGCTTTCTGCTGTGGCGGAGTCAAAAACGAGACGCGAAAAAGTAATGCTAAGGCAATACTACTGGACATATGCGAAATTAGCGACTCGGGTACCTCGGGGACGCTACCCCCCGTGCCCCCCACGGGCGCTCCCGTGGGTCGGGGGCCCCTGAGGGAACTTAACCCCTTGCCATACCATTCTCTTTAAATTTATGATGACTAGAAATTTCCCGATTGTAAGTATTTCTCAGAAGGAGAAGAAAATTTCTAATTATTGTGAGACTACGTTTCATTGAACAAGTAAATATTGTACTGAAAAGAAGAGAGATTTAGGCGAAAATGAAACAATAAATTAATGTTCATTCTTAAGAAAAATCTTTGTTCAAAGCTAGACCCGTTAAAGTACGGCAAGAAGTTAAGAATCTTAAACACACATATCAACTAACTCGCACGCACTTAATAACTAAGACGAATCCCTCGGCGGATGAAAATCCCACGGCGGATGATAATATCTGTAATGAACCTGAAAAGATTGAATTCTAGTTAGTATGAATACAAAATAGGTGACAAGTCAAATTAGGAAACCTAAGACCAGCACACGAGTGCCAAGCTAACCCGCACACGAGTGCAATTTTTGGGAAAATGAAGGAAACTAAGACGCATCCCACGGCGGATGATAATATCTGTAAGGAACCTGAAATAATTGATTTCAAATTAGTCTGAACAAAATGAGTGACGAGGTGAAATAGGAAACCTAAGACCAGCACACGAGTGCCAAACTAACCCGCACACGAGTGCAATTTTTGAGAGAATGGAGGAAACAAAATTTAACAAACTTAAATTAAGAACCCTAACAACCTATAAGCGCCTCGGGTACCTCGGGGACGCTACCCCCCGTACTCACTTGCGGGCCCCACCCGCAAGCGAGCCCCTGAGGGACCTCCTATCGGAGGAATAACACTAAATTAAAACGCATCCCACGACGGATGATAATCCCACGGCGGATGATAATCTCTGTAATGTACCTAAAATGATTGAAAATGGTTAGTCTGAATACAAAAAGGGTGACAGGATAAAATAGAAAACCTAAAATCAGCACAGGAGTGCCAAGTTAACCCACAGACGAATGCAATTTGTGTGACAATAATTGGAAACGAAATCTAACAAACTTACATTAAGAACACTGCTTGACTAAGACGCAGGCAATTATGAACTAAGACGCGCGCAATTATTAATTAAGACTCATCTTTCGGCCGATGTTTCTCCCTCGCGGATGATAAACCCTCGGCGGATGATAATCTCGACAGAAGGAGCTCGAAGACTTGGACATAAGTAACGTGCGTCGCGATTTTGCGCCAACTGCTACGACTTGTAAATTCTCGGATCGCAAAAATGAATTCCTACTGCCCGCAGTGGTTTTTCGGGCATTTGCACCACGTGCTCGGACCTGGCCTAAAAAAGTCCGAAGGTAGGAATAAAATATTCTCGCTCCCTGTGGTGACGATCTTCCACTGCTTTGCAAAGATATTGTCTGCGAATATAAGAATTACGATTTGATTTTGGATGCCAGAGAGGAAATCAAAGTTGAAGTGGCAAAGAAACGCGGACTCATTTTTCGCGCGACGCTAATCCACGAGAATTAGATGTCGATATTAATTCGTGTTAATTCGTCTGAATATTAATCCGATGTTAATTCGTCAGATCCGAAAGCGAAAACTCCCGTGCACTTTGATTTGTTTTCACGCAACTCTAAAGGAAATCGTCGACGATTGCGAGACGATGCTGCGATCCTTGGAACGGCTACTCGCAGTGCGGCATTTATTTCGCGACTCTAACACAACGCGTTGGCAATTTTCGCGACTCTAACACAACGCGTTGGCAATTTTCGCAACTCTAACACAACGCGTTGTTAATATCGTCTCGCAACTCTAAGGAAAATCGCGAATGCCTGGCACTGCGGAGCGTTGCAGCTGCGGCATGGGCTCTGAAAGACGAACGAAGCTATTGCAACGCGATTATTCTCGCAACGCTAACTTCGAAACTAATTCGAAGACAAAACGCGATAATTCATTTCGCAACGCTAGGATGGAAAAATCGCGATGTGCCCAACCCAGCTGATCGTTGGGACCTCGGTCCATTGTTGCAACTGCGGAATGGGCGCCTGGAAAGACGAACGAAGCTACTGGCAACGCGATTATTTCGACGCTACGCTAATGCATCGAACAGAAATCCGAAAGATTTAACTTTACTTTCTGGAAAGAATGAGTCTGTAGACTTCGAGAAATCTGATAGAATTGCAAAGTTGAAACGCGATTAGTTCGCAACGCTATATTCAAAGCTATTGTGCTTGATTATACAAAGAAAAGTCGCGTCTATTTTATTCGCAACGGTATGATTTCTGTTCGAAATTAATTATAACAACGCGTGAATAATTCGCAACGCTATGGCAAGTCGCGGATGTGCCCATCCGAGCTGTTGTTGGGGCGGCGAGACCCTTCGTTGCAGCTGCAGCATGGGCGCCTGAAAAGTCGGAAGGTAAACTATTGCAACGCGATTGTATTGTCGCGACGCTAATTCAATGAACAGAGATGCAAAAGCGAGTGGACTTTGATGATCTTCGAAAATTTCAAACTTGAAACGCGAGCGTACTTAGTCGCAACGCTATCTTTGACGCTTCTTGCATGTCGAACCAAATGAAATCGCGAATCTTTCATTCGCGACGCTATACTTTGAATAATTAATTTCGATGCTAATGATAATCGCGATGGTTTTATTCGCGACGCTTATTTTCATCTCTGTTAAAAATGAAGCGAAACAACGCGAGATTATTTCGCAACGCTATTGCAAGTCGCGGATGTGCCCATCTGCGCTGATCGTTGGGTTGGCAAAGCCTGCCCGAATACTACTATTGCTATTACAAGAACTACTATTGCTATTGCAGCGAGTACAGTGACCAATTAACAATACATATACATAATAATATACATGATAATATACACCATAAGTTTTGTCTTACGATAGTATTAACCTGAAAATAAAGAATCTGAAAATAAAGAACCTGAAAATCCTAGCTAAAATGGGGTTATTAGTTTCGAATTATTCTTCAAAATTAATCTGTTTCGATGACTACGCGTGAATTTAATTGCTCGAGAAGTAACGGCAATAACAATGGCAAAAAAGTAATGGAAGTAATGATGATAGAGGTATTGGCGAGGGTAACGGCAATAGTAATGTCAAAAATTTAATGGAAGTAACAATGACAGAAGTATTGGCAATGGTAACGGCAATTGAATTCGAACGGAAAACGCAAGTCATTGAAAAGAATACATCCTAACTAAATATACAATAGAATTCGCAACAAGTATGTGGTCACTGTACTCGAAAAAATTGAGAGAACTACTGGTCAAATAAGATCGACTTACATTTCGATGCGATGTTGGTCCTGGAATTTGTAGTAGAAAGAAGTAGAAGAGAGTAGCAGCGTAGAGAGAGAGTAGCAGCGTAGAGAGAGTAGCAGCGTAGAGAGAGTAGCAACATAGAAAGAGTAGCAGCGTAGAGAGAGTAGCATCATCAAGAAGTGTCCAAGTTTCCATAGCACACGCATTTAAGATTTTAATCGAAAATATTAATTTCCATTCGCGGAAAAGATTTAGAAATTATCGGAAACCATTTGGAAATTCGCGTTGAAATTAGAGATACGATTTTGACAAATAACTATTAATAATTTTACCGAATGTTAAGTAAATTTAGATTCGAATTAGATAGAAAATTAATTAACATTGATTTTAGAAGGAAGCAGAACGAATTTCGATTAACAATAAACTTTCCGAAAAATAAAATTTATTGTGCACTGCCTGACATGTGTGAAAATATCCAATTTACTTCGATTCTGTACACTTTCTGTTATATTCTATTATAGTAGTTGTTCCAACAATTAATTAAGTAATTTAACGCAATAACGTTCCTTGAAAATTATATTATATCTTTATTCTTAACAATTTAATTTATAATAATATCACTATTGCAAGAGCTTTCCTCAAATGCAACTGATTCTTCCACTAAACGAGTAACGACTAATCGAGCAATGACATTGAGCTGAGCGAGCACGAAGGGTACACCCCCCAACCCCCCACCCCAATGACTTTGGCGATCGACATTATTGGAAGAGCTGTCTTGAAACACGTCTGATTCCACCATTAGTCAAGTCCCGACTGATTGAGCTTTGACATTCAGCCGAGCGAGCACGAAGGGTACACCCCCCAACCCCCCACCCCAATGACTTTGACGATCGACATTATTGGAAGAGCTGTCTTGAAACACGTCTGATTCCACCATTAGTCAAGTCCCGACTGATTGAGCTTTGACATTGAGCCGAGCGAGCACGAAGGGTACACCCCCCACCCCCCACCCCCCAATGACTTTGACGATCGACATTATTGGAAGAGCTGTCTTGAAACACGTCTGATTCCACCATTAGTCAAGTCCCGACTGATTGAGCTTTGACATTGAGCCGAGCGAGCACGAAGGGTACACTCCCCCCCCCCCCCCCAATGACTTTGACGATCGACATTATTGGAAGAGCTGTCTTGAAACACGTCTGATTCCACCATTAGTCAAGTCCCGACTGATTGAGCTTTGACATTCTGCCGAGCGAGCACGAAGGGTACACCCCCCCCCCACCCCCCCCCCCCCAATCACTTTGACGATCGACATTATTGGAAGAGCTGTCTTGAAACACGTCTGATTCCACCATTAGTCAAGTCCCGACTGATTGAGCTTTGACATTGAGCCGAGCGAGCATGAAGGGTACACCCCCCCCCACCCCCCCCCCCAATCACTTTGACGATCGACATTATTGGAAGAGCTGTCTTGAAACACGTCTGATTCCACCATTAGTCAAGTCCCGACTGATTGAGCTTTGACATTCAGCCGAGCGAGCACGAAGGGTACACCCCCCAACCCCCCACCCCAATGACTTTGACGATCGACATTATTGGAAGAGCTGTCTTGAAACACGTCTGATTCCACCATTAGTCAAGTCCCGACTGATTGAGCTTTGACATTGAGCCGAGCGAGCACGAAGGGTACACCCCCCCACCCCCCCCCCCTCAATGACTTTGACGATCGACATTATTGGAAGAACTGTCTTGAAACACGTCTGATTCCACCATTAGTCAAGTCCCGACTGATTGAGCTTTGACATTGAGCCGAGCGAGCACGAAGGGTACACCCCCCACCCTCCCCCCCCCTCCAATGACTTTAACGATCGACATTATTGGAAGAGCTGTCTTGAAACACGTCTGATTCCACCATTAGTCAAGTCCCGACTGATTGAGCTTTGACATTGAGCCGAGCGAGCACGAAGGGTACACCCCCCACCCCCCCCCCCCAATGACTTTGACGATCGACATTATTGGAAGAGCTGTCTTGAAACACGTCTGATTCCACCATTAGTCAAGTCCCGACTGATTGAGCTTTGACATTCAGCCGAGCGAGCACGAAGGGTACACCCCCCCCCCACCCCCCCCCCCCAATGACTTTGACGATCGACATTATTGGAAGAGCTGTCTTGAAACACGTCTGATTCCACCATTAGTCAAGTCCCGACTGATTGAGCTTTGACATTCAGCCGAGCGAGCACGAAGGGTACACCCCCCAACCCCCCACCCCAATGACTTTGGCGATCGACATTATTGGAAGAGCTGTCTTGAAACACGTCTGATTCCACCATTAGTCAAGTCCCGACTGATTGAGCTTTGACATTGAGCCGAGCGAGCACGAAGGGTACACCCCCCACCCCCCCCCCCCCCCAATGACTTTGACGATCGACATTATTGGAAGAGCTGTCTTGAAACACGTCTGATTCCACCATTAGTCAAGTCCCGACTGATTGAGCTTTGACATTCAGCCGAGCGAGCACGAAGGGTACACCCTCCCACCCCCCCCCCCCCCAATGACTTTGACGATCGACATTATTGGAAGAGCTGTCTTGAAACACGTCTGATTCCACCATTAGTCAAGTCCCGACTGATTGAGCTTTGACATTCAGCCGAGCGAGCACGATGGGTACACCCCCCCCACCCCCCCCCCACCCCCAATGACTTTGACGATCGACATTATTGGAAGAGCTGTCTTGAAACACGTCTGATTCCACCATTAGTCAAGTCCCGACTGATTGAGCTTTGACATTCAGCCGAGCGAGCACGAAGGGTACACCCCCCACCCTCCCCCCCCCCCCCCCAATGACTTTAACGATCGACATTATTGGAAGAGCTGTCTTGAAACACGTCTGATTCCACCATTAGTCAAGTCCCGACTGATTGAGCTTTGACATTGAGCCGAGCGAGCACGAAGGGTACACCCCCCACCCCCCCCCCCCCCCCCAATGACTTTGACGATCGACATTATTGGAAGAGCTGTCTTGAAACACGTCTGATTCCACCATTAGTCAAGTCCCGACTGATTGAGCTTTGACATTGAGCCGAGCGAGCACGAAGGGTACACCCCCCACCCTCCCCCCCCCCCAATGACTTTAACGATCGACATTATTGGAAGAGCTGTCTTGAAACACGTCTGATTCCTCCATTAGTCAAGTCCCGACTGATTGAGCTTTGACATTGAGCCGAGCGAGCACGAAGGGTACACCCCCCACCCCCCCCCCCCCAATGACTTTGACGATCGACATTATTGGAAGAACTGTCTTGAAACACGTCTGATTCCACCATTAGTCAAATCCCGACTGATTGAGCTTTGACATTGAGCCGAGCGAGCACGAAGGGTACACCCCCCCCCCCCCCCCACCCCAATGACTTTGACGATCGACATTATTGGAAGAACTGTCTTGAAACACGTCTGATTCCACCATTAGTCAAGTCCCGACTGATTGAGCTTTGACATTCAGCCGAGCGAGCACGATGGGTACACCCCCCCCCCCCCCCCCCCACTGACTTTGACGATCGACGATCGCGCGATCGACGGCGATCGATAATATTGATAATTTCGATTATTTCCAATGATTTAATATTTGCGGTAATTTATTTTGCAATAGTACTATCCGGTGCCCGAGAGATTATTTCATCACTTAAATTGTTCGTGAAAAGTATCAACGAGGTTTAATTAACAAAAGACTTGCATAAATCGATCGAATTGTTTAAGTTATTATATCGAATTCCTTTTGTTAATTAATTTACTATTTCTCGCTTGTTAATTTTTACAACAATTCTACTTGTTAGAAACATGGTTAAGCACCTCACTATTGTGCCATTTAATTTGTTAATGAAATTAATTGACAGAATCAGAGACATGAAGCAATGTTTCGTGCACGAATGTTTCGAGAAATTATTTCATCAGTCAACCTTCGTTAATAAATTTATTATTTCTCGCTTCTTAATATTTACGAGAATTCTTATTAAAAATGATATTATTAAATACTCCCGTTGCTATTTCATCGTATAATTTCGTAATGGAAGTAATTAATAACGTTAAATACACGCAGTGATTTTAAAACCACGAATGTGTCGAAGAATCGTTACATCGAAAATATTCTATTGTTAAATTTATTGTTTCTAGTTTTTTTTTTTTTTTTTGTTTAACGATTATAAGTATTTCTTTTCCTAATGAAACCTTCTAGTACTCTCTTGTCTATTTTTCTATCTAATGTTTAAACAAGATTAACTAACACAATTCGAGATAAAGAAAGACTTTCAAAACACAAATATTAGGTAATCCACTTTCACGAGGATGTTAGTCATATACCAAGCACGCGTAAGTGTCGATACACATCTACGTGCTAGGCTCGGGTTATGCTAGGAGTTCAACTTTATGTTGAAGGAGTACGAGCATTCGGAGTTCAACTTTATCTTTTCCGTATTTTTTTTATTTCGAGCTTTTTCTGATTAAAATCAGACCAAACACGATATAATTTTTGTAAGATTATAACGATTTTTATGAAAAATATAAATATACTTTTCATATTAATATTAACTTAAATATTTTAGATAATGATTAATAAAACATCATTCCACACAAAAATTTTATTCTCGTAGTTTAAACATCCTCCATATAGAAATGATTGTCTGACTTATAAATTTGTAACAAAATAACATGCGCCGTTTAATTATATGAAATAAAAGTTAAATAAATGCTAATTATACTCATATAGCTGTATCAAACCTAGTCAAGGCCTTGGTCATCCTTGGGGCACGGCCCGAGCCGGGCACGTAGATGTGAATCGACCCCATTGGAGTGTTCGCACTACGCGTGCCTCGCTCGCTTCGTGCCGTGCTCGCCGCGTGCCAGGCCGCCCGGCGCCATCCAAATGTGTCCACCCTTGCAGACAGGCTCGGACCAGGTATGTTTCGCCCGTAACCAAAGCAAAGCGAGACGGAACTGCGCAACTGGTACGATGTGGACAGAGTGCGCAATCTTTCCTTCTAACTTTGCAGGCAATAAACCCAGGAAAGCATTTCGACTTGACAAAGCGTGCAAGAAAAGGAATCTATGAAGGATAGTAGGTGGCTTGTGACTTCTGGTGACCATCTGTGAGTCATAAGTCAATAAAATGTTAAATTCTGAAGAAAGCGACGACTTTTCAGTGAAACTGGTTGGTATTGTTTGACGAACAAATAGGGTCGAAAAGGAAATCCTGATCCTTTTTGGCTTACAATTCGTAGCGTTACCACATTTTAATAAATACCATACCATTAATTTCAAGACGCAAGCATAATTTACTAAGTATGATACAGCTATATGAGTATATTATAGTATTTAAATATATTTAAATATATGTTGTCAAAACCCTGCCATAACTTTGGCATAACTTTAGCGTAACTTTGGCATAACCCTGACATAACCCTTTCTTTTTCATACAATATACATACAATATAATGTCATTTTCTCAAAGTTGCTAGTAATTGAAATTGATGTTGGTCTCATAGTTAGGCATGCCTATACGTTCCTATTAAATGTTAGAAAAGTGACGACAAGTCAAATATCGCGCCGCATGTTTCAGATGGAACGACAGGCGTACGAATGCGCGAAAAGAGCGAGACCGTAAACACGGTAAAGTAAGACGAACTACATTGGTTGTCGATGTGACTGATTTCGCATCTAGTTGTGCTGATGACATGCTATCTTGCTTACTCGCTATTTTCTACCTTTGTCATTGCCTATAAGGGCAGTTCAACTGTGAATAGCCAGCCAATCAAAGCACAGCAATTCGCTGCGTTCTCTCAATTCAAGAATCTCGTTTCCCCCAGATATGATAGTTGAATTGAGAGATTACTATAATTTATAATCGCGTCTAGCATTTATTTCCTCAGATTACTTATAAGATCATTTTACTTGTCGTGATATTTGAATAAAATTGAGATCAAGATAATGCTTTGCTATAATATTTAGTGAATAAACTGTTCTGGCTTATTCTAGAAGCGAACGAACGAGTGAAAATATAACATGAAAATTCAGCTTCAGGCTAAGCAAAATATCCGACTGTTTCTATATGACCTCGACGTTACATTAAAACTTACAACGTATTTCGTGCTAGATTGAAGTTTCTATTCGCGGTGGTCTATCTTCAGTGACCTAAGCTGTACGAATTGTGTTTTTTTTGAAGTTTGTACGTTTCCTTTTAAATACTGTTCAGAAAACAATAAACATTTTTCGTGCTGTATACGATTTTACGTACAGTTTGTTGTTACAAATGTGCGATACAATATATTTATATGGAAAACGCAAATACGAAGAAAGATCATACTATCGCGACAGTGTATATATGTACTCGATGAATTATTTGGTTGTGTTAAAATAAATGAAAATTATTAGTGAGAAAAACTTTTAAATGTAAATACATCGGAAAGAGAATGGCAGGAGTATTTGATATAGAATTACACGAAGGTGATTCTTCTGTCAATCAAGACGATTCGGACGACGATGTTCTAGAAAACAGAGAAGTTTGTTTCTTCGTGAATTGTCAATAGTGCTTTCATTGTTGTTATTAGTTCATTTATTTATTTTCTTCATCTTTCAGGATGATTATGATCATTCCACAAACGTCAATACTATTTTAGAGTAAGTATCATAAAATATAAAAATGGGTACTGACAATATGAAAAGTAAAATGATAATATATTCACAACATAATGACATACCTATAAATTAATTTTAATTGTTCTTAATATTCTGAGAAAAATCATAAGCATATAGTATTACTATAAATTTTCCTTATAGATCCGATAACTTGGAGAGAGTTCAATTATCCGAAGAAAACGTAAATCCTGGTCAAGAAAAAGCTGGCCCTCAAGATTTTGAACTATGTAAGATTCTCGGGGCTGGTGGATATGGGAAAGTTTTCCAAGTGAAAAAGGTTACTGGGAAAGATAAGGGCAGTATTTTTGCAATGAAGGTATTTGTAAGAAACATTTTTGTTTACTTTAAAAAAAGACAAAATAGTAATAGAGTTTCTTTTTCTGATAGGTACTGCGGAAAGCTTCTATTATAAGGAATCAGAAGGACACAGCACATACAAAAGCGGAAAGAAATATCTTAGAGGCTGTAAAGGTAAATATATACCATATTCTATGAAACAGCGAACGGAGCATCATTTATTTAGTTTATTCTTCTTACAGCACCCATTTATTGTCAATTTAATGTATGCTTTTCAAACTGGTGGTAAATTATATTTAATTTTGGAGTATCTTTGTGGTGGAGAACTTTTTACTTACTTGGACAGAGAAGGCGTGTTCTTAGAAGACACAGCTTGGTAAATACTCAACAATTGTTATTAATTTTAGTAGCTGTATACAATTTACAAGTGTACAAATGGTTTCAGAACATGTGCACTGACATTCCGCTCATTATTTATTTGTGTTTACAGTTTTTATTTATCCGAGATCATACTTGCACTTCAACATCTGCACAATCAGGGTATTATTTACAGGTACAATTTTTCATGACAATAATATTAGTTAAGTTAAGTTAAGTTAATTAGTTATAAGTTAATATACTCTTATTTACATTTAATTGTTGTTGTTAATTGTAAACTACTCTTTTAGAGATTTGAAACCAGAAAATATCTTACTGGACGGCGAAGGTCATGTTAAATTGACAGACTTTGGCTTGTGCAAAGAACACATACAAGAAGGTACAGTGACGCACACTATTTGCGGAACTATAGAATACATGTGAGTAGTAGTCTTACTTTGTAAGTAGTACACAGCTATTGTCAAAGTAATGGAATAAATTAGTTCCAATGAAACAATTCTTAATATTAATTTTTCAAATTAAATACAAACTGCAAATTAAGTTAGTCAGTTTGGAAATATGTATACTGTTTTTCACTAACGTACTCAGGGCACCAGAAATTTTAACGAGAAGTGGACATGGTAAGGCCGTTGACTGGTGGAGTTTAGGTGCGCTAATGTATGACATGCTTACTGGAATGGTACGCGAATTGTACAAACCACAAGATATTTTGTAAAAAGTCAGATTACATAAACTTGTAATATCTATAATTTTCGTTTACAGCCACCGTTCACAGGAGATGATAGAAACGAAACAATCGAGAAGATTTTAAGAGGAAAGTTATGTCTTCCGGAATATCTAACACCAGATGCTAGGGAACTGATACGAAAATTATTAAAAGTACATAATGCTTATTACATTATTTGCATAATATTATAACAATTTTCGAGCATCTAATTAAAATTAATTGTATTATATAATTGCAGAGGCAAGTATCTCAAAGATTGGGATCGGGTCCAGAAGATGCGGAGCAAATAATAAATCACAATTTTTTTAAACATATCAATTGGCACGACGTAATCTCAAGAAAACTTGAACCTCCCTTTAAGCCATCGTTAGTAAGTAATTGTTATTGTAATATAAATTCTTACGAGTATACGAATTAATGATAATTAACGAAAACGATTCAAAATATTACCAGAAAAGTGCTGACGATACGTCACAATTTGATGAACAGTTCACAGCCTCCGTACCTGTAGATTCGCCAGTTGAAAGTACTCTTAGCGAATCTGCTAATATGATCTTTCAAGTACGTATCCAAATGTATTTGGTAACACTCGAATCAATATAATGAAATTTTGTTATCGAACATTTGCAGGGTTTTACCTATGTAGCACCGAGTGTTTTAGAAGAAATGTACTCGCAGCCGAGAGTTGTGAATGCTAAAAGTCCCCGTAAAGGTTTCTTAGGCACAGGCTTTAGCGGAAGTCTTCACAGTTTATCGCCAAGATCACCAGATGCTCACCTTCGCACATCTTCTCATTTTCGTCCACACAGGTACTCTTAACCCCACTTTTTCTTTTCTTTTTTCTGAAACGAATTTTCTTCGAAATAGTAAGTCTGCATTTTCTTTAGGCATCCCATGCTAGGTTCGAATAATGTGGAAGACACGGAAATGACAGATATAGATCAGCAGTCGTTATAGTCACTCAAGAGACAGAAGTGTGCAAGAAAGCTTTTGTCTTCCGTATTAAGCCGGGGCAAGTGTTAACAGCATTATTTCTTGGCTTTCTTACTTTCTTGCAGTTCAGCGATTACACTCGAAAAATTTAGTACGATTTACTTGGGTAGATGCATAGAAAAAAAAGCAATGAATTTTAAGTCGAAAGGAGAGTTACATACATTGATCCAGCAGAGCAGTGGTGCTACACGCGTTTCAGATAAATACGCAGGCCTGTGACTGTTCTAGCATGACTAACCACTGTTTACGTTATAAAGAAGGAAAGTAATATGTTTTCGTTGTGTAAATATACGTAGATTTTTGATAAGCAATGCAGTTCGAAAGGAGGGGAATGTGCCGTACTTGAAAGGTCTAAGAGATATTTTTGAAGACATGATATTCCATTGTTGCAACGAGTTACCCAACTATTTAACATGTCTGACCTGTCAAAGAAGTACGACTTTATTGTTAATGTAAAAAATAGGTCAATGAAAAGAACTGATCCTGTAACAATAACGGTTCGCTTTTAATGAAAGTTTAAAGCCTGACAAAATTCTTTAACAGAACTTTAAATTTATTACTATATTATAATTTATTTTGAGTTGCAACAGTGATAAAAAGCAACCATTTAAATAGAATTGTACGTCTTTGTGTAGCGCATGAAAATCATTGGTAATGTCAAGTGTAATAAATGTAGCCAATGTTCGAATTTTTCGTTCTCTATCATTAATATCAGGTATAATTGATTTATAATCATCTATCTGTGTCACTGTGTTATGCAGTAAGAAATCAAATACCGCATTAAGTTGTATTTATATATCTATGATAGAGTCAGATGAACATCTTAGGCATATTTAACTCATATTTCATTAATGCCTCTAACGTTATACAGAATGAGTCGCCTAAGACAAGCCACTTAAATAATTTCTACAGTTTTGAAAACATCAAATTGTTTTGTAGGTTACCTTTATCTTTTTAAATACAACCCGCGTATATTAAAAACGTTTTGAATATGAATATCTTTTCCTACCTTTAAAATTGTAGCTGTTATTCAGGTGACATTTCTTAGGAAACTCGCACTGTTTACGCATCTATACTTAAAAACGTTTTCCTTTTTAGTGGAAAAGGCGATGAACCCAAATTGTATTGGTATCGTCTTAATATATTATCATGGTTTATGTCGTACCTTAATTAATAATTAATCCGATTCCCTTTTAGATATAATTATGAAAGTGACAATTACACAACAGATTCAAACTGCCCAAGTGTTCACAGCCGACAGCTGGATAGTATTAACTTTTACATAGAAAGCGCATATATGTTCGCGTGGTTAGTAAATAAATATGTAAAAGTCTTGTTAATAGGTGATTATGTTATATTAAAGAAATATATTAAGAGTGAGAATTTGATGGTTTGTAAGATACATACATATATTATGTATCTCATAATACATCTATATATATTACAAATATTTCAGGGATAAAACGATGCTTTTCTAGATACAAAATACAGCGAACATTTTACTTGTTACATGTATACTACGTGTATTACATGTATTACTACTACTTACGTGTATTACTACATGTATTACTATGTATAATAGATACTTGTAATGTAACAAGGTGAGTCTCACATTTCCATACATGTGTATGCATTTCTTATAATGCGATAGTTCCATCACTGGAATCGAATTAATCGGAAACAAAAAAATATCTTCCATCAATATCTTTCAAAATGTTTCACATTAATTTAAACTATTTATAGAAAATCTACATAATTGTCACCTATGATCCTAAAATAATGATTTTCATATATATATTATGGAATCGGTATATTTTTGGGACATGTATAGTTAAATAAGAATGAAACTGCTGTTCGCTTTACCTTGTATTTTCATCTGTTTAGAACTATAGAAAAATTAATGCACTTTATTTTACTTAATATTTATTCTGTAATCCTTTATCGTTAAAAACCACACCTACTTATATATATGTATGTTATCTTTAATCAAAATCTATTGTATACATTAAACATTCAAAGAAAGATGATTATTCTTAAGATAGTTTGATTAATTTCTTAACATGTCTCGTTGGTTCTCTGTTTGTTATATTCTTCATTTTCTCTTTCTTTTTACAAACACTGGTATTTTTACTTTTATTATTCTTACTTATCTTCACTTACATCCTTCCTTCTTTGTTTTTAAATTAGATTTATGTTTATCTTCTCGTGTTCTTTTTTTGGGTATTAACATTATTCATATTAAAATAATTGTTACCGTCTCTGCTGATAATATTACTCCCATTACTATTTTTGCTGTCGCTAACGCTACTACTATTTCTACTACTATCAGTATCGTCTTTGCTACTGTTATTCTTAACGCTGCCTACGATGATCGCTGTCTGTGTCACTATCACTGTCTTTACGTTTTGTTTTTCTTTTCTTTGTTTTTGATTTTTTCTTCTTGTGTTTCTTGGTTTTCTTTTCGAGTTGTTGCAGTCTTCTGTAATTATGATTTTCAGAAAATTAGTTAACTTTACATTCAAAATACATTTATAAAATAAGATCACTTACTTCAACAATTTCTTCTTATCTCTTTTGGACAAAGCTTTCAAAAATTTGATTTCTGTTTGTTCTTCATCATCTGAAACCATGAGATGTTCGTGTTCAGGAACTCGTAAGTGTTGCTGTGCATTTAATGCGGATCTATAAAAAATAAAAACCTTCATAGAAAAGAAAATCTTACCTCAATAAGATATAAACAAGAAAACTAAAACATACTTTTTTAGTGCCAAGCCATCTTCTCTCATTTGCTGTACCAGAGTAAGAGCATCAGGTGCAGGCGGTGCTTGAGAATTATTAGCCATCACTACACTCATGGCTTGACTGTAGAGAGGACATTCCTTATCTGGAAATTAATTATACTGTTCAATCCCTTTTCAAATTTACCTTTTAATATCTAAATTTTAAACCAGTTATTATGCTAGACCTGTATTTATATGTCCCCATTTGTGACACTTGATGCAACGTACATTACGTACTTGAATTCCAAAAGGCTGATCTCTAATTTCACTGTCTCCTTTGCAATAACTTTCTCTAGGTGCATTATACTTGCGTTGCCATTCAAATTTGTACTCTGGTTCGTTATCTTCTTTCTCTCTTTCTTTTTTCGCACCAGGTGGAGGTTCGTACATAAAATTTACACTGAGCTTATCTTTGCTTTCTTTACTCAACAGAGCTCTGTAACAAATTAAGAAATCAACGTTTACCATGACATATATTTGAATTACATTAAGATAACCATCTTACTTGTTATTATGTAGATCTTGTTCTTTTTCATATTGAACACGTAATTCCTCCTGTTTTTTCTTGTACGCCTCAGCTTGTTGTTCAGCCATCCATACCTAAGTAGTAAATAAGATACCTAATAATTTTGAAGTGAAATATAAATAACCTATCTTATTCAAATTACTCTATTTTACGCATAAGAAGATACATACTCGTTTCAAGTTGTCTCGAGATGCAGGATGGAAAAACTTTTTACACATATAATTATTAAATCCTTTCCCCATCTTGAACTACCAAATCTGTACGATATTCTCGATTAAATGATATGTATCTAAGTGCAACGCTCGATGCAAAACACGCGCATACAGGTGATATGTGATTGTATGACGTTTATGTATTTCTGCAGCCTAACGTAACCTATTTGAGGTTAGTACATACGTATCTATAATCCGTTCAAACTGTACACAAATCATATGTATATATGTAGTACACATTTTTCCCGTAGCGTCGTGTTTATAAAAGCTCCTTCATGTACATATGTAAACATTGCACTTAGGTCCCTACTACATATGTATGGAGTTGTACATATGTATGTACTATCTCGTAAAAATCCAGTCAAGATACAAATGATACAACAAGCTAATCATCGATCAATGAGAGAAAATTTTGACAGTCTCGAGGACCTTGTTGTGTTTTTTAATTGTGCAGTTGTACGGTGCATACGTCAGATCATCGGACACGGCGACTAGAGACTAGGAAGTGGGGGTAGAATCCACCAGGAGCCGTCAACTCTATAGAGGGAAATGGGGGCACCTTTTTGACTGCCATCTAAACTAGCTGTAGACTTGAATGAACTAAAATTCAATATGGCTGCCCACGCGCATGCGCATTTGATGGACTGCTGGATGCCCGCCATTCTAAATGAAACCAAACTACAGAAAGCAGATATACTAGACATAAGCAGTAAGCCACACTTATTTTTATTTCCCATAGTCTCTTATATCTTCATAATTGTATTTAAAGTACATATATTTTTGTTTTAGATTCTTTTAGATTGATCCATCCTATCATCGACAACGTAGCAACGAGGACATCGGAGCGGATAAATCAATTTAATAAACGTGTGCGTATATATTTAATTAGAAATGATTTTTTTGCTGCATACCACTATAAAATAGAAAATAAAAAATTTGTTTCTCATATTAGTTTTCAACTTTGATTATATTATTTGTACATTTTTTCAAAATTAGGTTATGTACACCATTATGCTGCTTCTTTTAATTTGTTTGATGACGCTATTTTCGAAAAAAATGTACTTAATACATTCTGAATCTAGAACTCAGAATTTGAATTATCGCTTCTAAACCGCCATATTGAATTTTAATTCGTCCAAGTCTGCAACTAGCTCAGATGGCAGTCGGAACAGTAACCCAAAAATTTACTAGAGTCGAGCCTCCCTGGGATGCACCGTACGTATATTTTACACTTTACACATATGTCTGTATACGTAAAACGATAAAATGACAGCAATGATAAGTTGAGCGAGAGTGCAGCTTGTAATCGGTTCGTTGCATAAATACGGAGTATTGAAAGAAAATATAGTGTGCGTAATTGCATAAATAATTGTTATATATTTTTAGGATATCGGTGAAAATATTTAGATCACGAGTATCAATATTTTCACGCATAAGGTTAACTTCAGTTTTAAGTTCGAAGATTTTGACAAGCTTATTGAATAGAAGAGGCATTAGAAGAAGAAAGAAAACCCTATCAGGATAGAATTTCAAATGCAATGAAAATAAACGAGAAAAATATGGTAGCTTTCGCAACGTCGGCTACGCCGGTGGACCGGGAAGGTTGGTTAAACAAACGCGGTGAATTGAACCGTGGCTATCAGAGACGATGGTTCGTTCTCAAGGGAAATATATTATTTTACTTTGATCGACGCGGTGACAAAGAGCCGGTTGGTATGATAGTTCTGGAAGGTTGTACCATCGAATTGGCAGAAGACGAGGAACAATTTGGCTTCCAAATAGTCTTTCATGGCCCAAATAATAGAAACTACGCCCTTGCTGCCGAATCTCAAGTAAAAATTCATCGTTATTTTTTCGTGCTGTTAGTTTTTCCGAAAAATACACAATGAATTGATTTATAGGAATCTATGGAACAATGGATGAAAGCTTTAGCATGTGCGAGCTACGAATATATGAAATTAATGGTAGCAGAACTGCAAAGACAACTGGATGCTGCGGAAGAAGAAACCACTATGGTCGTAGCTCCTTCTCCGTCACCTAAAGCTCCTCCACGGCAACGTCATAACCCCTTTAATCGACCCGAATCTCATCATCGGTCCCAGAGCGTGAGATCTGCTCGTGGGAGAACAGAAAATGTTCCAAGAACAAGGATCACGTTTCGCGAATTACATACAATGTACGGTAGAAGAATTTTGGCCGATTTGAATGAGTGGAGGCATGCGAGCAAAAACGCTGAGGCTCCTTTGATCAGTCTATAGTAAGTAACAACACTCACAGTGGCATGTAAATTGTACATATTTTGACGAAGAATACGATATTGTACTTACGAAACGTTACCAGAATTTCGCATTTATTTTTCTATAATATGAAAATTTGTAATGAAAACGGTAACGGAATAACTCGACGGATTGTTATTAAAACATCACAAATAATTACGATTCATTGTATATAATAATAATTTAATGTTTTCACTTATTAAAATAGATCCAACTGAATCTATCAGCCCTGTCTTCGAATATTAAATAGTAGACGTATAGTAATATGTATATTGTATGTACAAGTGCGTAAACAAGACATTTTCAAGCATTCTATCTGTAATATGATTACGGTGTAATCGATTTATCAAAACGGAATTTGATACAAAGCGAAACCGATGATATTTTTTATGGTCGAGGTTCGATTTTATTATTGTACAGAGTAAATAAAATAAATAGAAAAGTTTGCGAGCACCGTTTGAAAATACTTAATATACTCTGTTTCCTATCGTTCCATTTCTTTTCGATTTAATTGTCTTTGACAAGATCCAAACTGAAGACCTATTTAAATTTAAATACGCCCTTCTTTCTCGCGTCTCCAGGCAAGTGTCTAGCACCCAACAAAAGTCGAGCTTTATCTTCCTCTTGTGGGGCAGATTCTTCTTGTGGACCTCGTGGCTTGATTTGTAGCTTCTGCTTGATGGCTTGACTCAATATTACGCGTCTAGAATCACTTTTCATAGCCAATAAAAGATCCAGCCACGTCCAAGTGACATTATGGTACTCCAACGTAGGTATTACAAGTGCAAAATCACGGACATCTTCCAAATTTTTCTCCTTGTTACCCTGTAACGGTACGAAACGTCAATTAAGATCTGATAGCATAAAATCCGACTCGAACATGTATCTTCAGTACACGATTACCTTATAAGATACACGAACTGGTACTTCTGGTATTTTTATGTATATAAACAGTTTGTTTTTGTCTGCTCTCTCCTTCATTTTTTCCACGTCGTCTCTTCTTTCAATGGGCACGTAAAATGAGGAATCTCGTTGTGGAGCAGGTGATTCTTCTATTCCTTCTGGATCCCTCTCGGGGAAACAGAACTTCAGCATAGTATTGAAAAACTTTTTTGTCAATCCTACATCAAAGTTGAAGTTCAGATTAATCTGGAACGAAGTAGCAGATAAAGAACAGGGATAGTTTACCTATCGTCAGAGGAACCACGTTGATTTCGAAATGTTCTTTGACGGATATCCCGGCCACCGGTGCCTTCTCCCTGCAGAAAACTCTGAGAGCTCTTTGCCTATCAACGGGCATGTTGCTTTGCAATTCTGTTGGCGTCAAAACTTCTGTGTAAACCTGATTTGGCAATAAATTTGTCATTCGGACGTATCCCAGTTCAAGCAGATGCTCGACCGAGTCGTCCGTTTTACTGGTTTTGGTGTACAAGAAATTAGTTAAGATAAGGTCGGCTATTCCCAATTGTCCATCAGCGTCCGTCAATCTCCACTGAGCGTGTTTGAAGCAGATTTCGGCAACCCTTGCGACTGCTGCCGGTTTATCCTTCAAAGTGGTGGAAGCTGTAGCAGGTGCGGTGGTTTCCTTGTAACAGCTGAACATCACATCGAGTTCCTCCGCTTTAGCAGCCAGCTGTTCCTTGCACTCGAAGACTCTGGCCTCCAATCGTTCCATCTCGGCGAGCAACTCGGGACTGGATTTCTCTGCTAGAGCTTTCTGCACCAGATACGTCTCGCGTTCCAATCTCCTCAATTTGGCTACCAGACCGCGCACGGTGTTTTGCAATTGTTGAATCGGTCGCTTTTGGTCTTCGACCGAGTGCAGCTGCAACTGAAACCTCATTCTCTGCAACCGTTCCGAAGCTTCTTTTCTCCTCGGTTCGACGTAAAGCAGCAAATTGTTTACGATATCAAGAATCATAGCATACTGCAGAGAGTTAGTGCAAACGTCCAAGTCATGATGCATCAAGGTGAACGCGTCGGCTGCCGAAAGCTCTTTCCTTTCCCAGGGGCTGACTTCTTCCCTCGGCGGCGGCGGGACTTGGTCAACGGATCCAACGTCCAGGGCCTGACCGTATCCGACATAGAAGAATTCACATTTGCACCTAGAGACAATCCGTTGTAGTTGGTGTTGCGGTCCACCACCGCCACCCACGGTCTGACTGACCACGCCACCGACACTCTGCCCGGAACCTACCAAGGCTGGTACGTCTGGCAAACCAGCAATCACAGTTGAATCTTTTTCCTACAATTCCAGTTACTCGATTAACTCGTTGTAATTTCACACAGTTTCATCTGGAAGCAACATTTAACTTACCTGAATGTTGTCCAACGTTAACCACATTATATTATCGTCGATATTGTCGTCGATGTTGGCACTGACGGTCGCATAATACTGCATACACTCCAAAGAGCCAACCCAGGTCGTTTTCGTAACTAGGGTTCTTTCCTTCCATACTGGTTGATGTATCCTGTGCAATATCTCAGCTTTGGCCGCAGATAAGATCACGTAGCCCCGCGTCTCGATGCCTTTCAGTAACACTTGACTGTTGACCAGGGCAACTGAAACGGACGGAGGGTAGTCTCTGAAAATTTCAATTGTGTCCGCAACGCGTCCGGGAAGAAAAGAAGAAGAGAAGAAGAAACAAAGAAAAACGATGACTCAGAATAGCAAGGATTGGGAATCATACTCAGCCAATTCTTGTGGAGAACGTCGTCTTGATGGCAAGCTGCCAGCCCACGGAGCTGCTGGCCTCTGGTTTGGACAGAAAGGTCGTCGCTGAAGGCGACAGGCTTGTTCGCGGCCTCCGCTATCAGCCTTTGCAGCATCCCGACAGCCTCTCCTTGTTGTGGTTTGCTTGTCGATGAAGAATTGCACGCGATCGCAGCATTTGGCAATTGAGTAGCTTGCGGATCAGCAGACCTGACGGCTGCTGTTCGATTTTTGTGCGGAGTCGACGAGCTCTCTCTATGGAAGCCCTTCAACGCAGCGGTTGACAGGTTCTTCTTCAGCTGTTGAGTCTTAATGAACGAGTCGAAAAGAGCGAACGCCACGTCCCTGTTCGTTTTCGTCCAAGCGCCTTTCAGATCGTGCACGACCAGCCGATGGGTAGGTGTGTCGCCACCACTCACGCCGGTGACCATAGCTTCCCTGCCATAGCTAACCCGAGCCACGCTCAGACAGTAACATTTTTCCACCGGTTGTCGCAGCGACGCGGTCTCCTTGTCCTCCTGAAGGGCGCTCTTCAGCCAGATCTCCGCGTCGCTGAGCTCGCAGTTCATATAGACAACGGACCACTCGGCTCGCGGTCGGTGTATCAGATCATCGTCGATCGGGTGCAGAGACAAATTGTGCTCGGAGCTACAGGCTACCCTGCCGCCGGTCACCTCGAACCCACGTTGCATCGCGAACGACATCCAATAGCTAACGTGAAACCGGTGGAACGCCAAGGTCAACCGAACCTTACGGTAGTGTCGACTGAGTTGTTTTTTCCTCGGTCGGATATTCTTGAACAGCGGCCCTTTCCTCGTCGGCCTGGT
Source organism: Megalopta genalis (assembly GCF_051020955.1). Classification (NCBI taxonomy): domain Eukaryota; kingdom Metazoa; phylum Arthropoda; class Insecta; order Hymenoptera; family Halictidae; genus Megalopta; species Megalopta genalis. Next base: position 14,280,815 of record NC_135013.1, read on the forward strand.
CGCCCCGGAGAGAATTAACTTTAAATTCTCGAACCATCTGAGTGTACTGCCGTAAAGCAACGCGGTAGGCGCGCTGCTCAAGGTCGGAGAGCCGGTCGGCTTCGTCTCGAGGGACAGGCTCGCGTTCAAGTTCTGTGAACGGAATGCCCTAAACGAATCGTGCTCCTGGTTGCTCGAGTACTCGGGCAGTCTGTCTGGTGCGCAAGGAATCGCAGCATGGTGATCTCTCGGATCGCCTAAGCAGACCCACGCTAACTTAATGCTCAGCCGCACGTTCGGCAGATGCAGCAACCTGCAGTCATCGTACTTGCTGGCCGTGCGAACGTACACGTCCAAGTCTCCTTTCACGATAATTCGCCCCTGTGTCCAGTCCAGTGCTAATCCCGTCCACGTCAGCTCCATTTCTTCTGTGGTGTTGTAAGGGTCCAAAGAGCCATGCAATAACACCGTCAGCTGCTTCACGCAGAGCGTCAGCCTTCCATGAAGGGTTAACCGCATCTTGTCCCAGAAGGGTAGCGGGGGACTCGGATCCCGCGACGGGTGTATAATCTTCTCGAAACTGAGATTGCACTGGGCTATCACCGGCTCCCAGCACGGGCCGAACGCGTATCTGAACTTGTCGATGTCCCAGTTCAGGTCGTGGTAGTATTTTAGCGATGTCATTCCCCTCTCGACAACGATGTCGTTCCAGGGTGCACCAATTTCGATCCGCACGGTACGTCTGGCTCTTGGAGGTGCAAGCGCCTCAGCGCCAGCTAGCCTACCCCACACGCTCAAGCTCTCGACCAGTAGCAACGGTTGCGGAAAGTCCCTCAAATGTAGCTTCCATTCGGCGCATTTCAAGCTTATTCCGCGAACCCAAAGTGCGCTGAATTCAAGGCCATCCTCGGGCCAGGGCGTCTCCGCGTCCATCTCCCGCAACGCGTGCGTCGCTCTTTCGGTACCATTGATCGATGGATCGGCCAACGCTAAGATCTCCAGGTCCAACATCGACCAGGCAAACAACCTCGTCCTGGCAGGACCGGCGCGCTGCATTTGCTTCCATCGTTGCACGTAGATCTCCGCGTTCTTCTTATTCAGACTGTCGTATAGTTCTTCGACCTTACCTAGCGGCAGCAATAAATGAGTCCGACAAAGCTCTTGCACTTTGGCATCGAGCATCGATTGCCGTTTCATGCTCTCCTTATACTCGTCCTCCAAAAGCTCGTAATTGTCTCGCAATCGTACCTCGAATGGGTCGTCGCTCACTTCGAATACCCATTCTTTGATCTGCAATCGTGTAAATTGTTTCAATTATTTTCAATCTTTCTGTTTCTTCGTAAGCAAAACCTGCATACCTTTATAATTAAATCACATGGTAACGTTTCCTCTTTTCTTTTATTCGACGAAGAATGAATTTCCTTTAACCACTTCCTTATACTGAACAGTTCATTTTGTATAGCATCCGTAAACTGATGTTCGTATGGGAAACAAGCCTTTACCGATTCAATGTTAAGTTCCCACGTCTCGTTCCAGTCTAATACGAAACCCTCGTTGCTCTGTCTTTCTGCGCTCACTTCTTCGCTCTCCAATACTCTGATCAGCTGGAAACCTTCTACCATGATTATGTCGGCCATGTCTAAAGCGATGCGGATGTAATTCAATCTCCACTCTCCCTCCGACCAACGCAACTGGTCTGACGACAGTTCCAAAAAGTGTTTCGGAGAAATATCTATGGACAAACTGATGCCTCCGGTAGCCAGCACGTCTAACGCTCGCTTCCGCTTTGGAACTTTTTCACCTGTCGACAAAATATCAATAACCACGAGTCACGTAATCGTCGACTGTGTCGAGACAAACGCTGGAATAAGTACCTTCGACGTTGACCTTGGCCGCCGTTGCGTCGTTTCGACCTAAAATCGTCCGAAAATCTGCAGACTCTAGCCAAAGCTGTAAAAGTCGTAGATGCAAATTCGGACTCCAGGCCAGATTGGTACCGTCCAAACTAATATTAATTGTTTCCGACGTGACGGCACCCTTGCATTTTCTTACAGCCAGGAACGGATGGGCTAATGCTTGAGCGTGTTGACAAATAATTGGCTCATTTTTGTTCAAAGTAATCGCGCTGACACCCTCGGCGACGGCTACCAATCGTTTCGCATTGTGTTCGAAACTCGCTGTATCCAAACGGGTCATTATGGAAACTAAAAATTAATCGATGTGTTACGCGTCTCGACGCTCCGTCTATCGCCATTACACACTATACGTACACATACGTACGATTATTCTCCGCAATGAAAAACAAATTACAATTCGTAACGTTCAGATTCAACTGGATAACATCCTCCGAATCGCGATGATTATTATTCTTTGCTGGTTCAATTTTTTTGCTCTTTTGACAACATCTGCGAAACAATAGTAAATGTTTATGGAGCCAAACGGTGTGCAAGTGATGATGTTTCCTCGTAAAGCTTACTTGAATGCTTCTTCAAGAAATCTGGCAAATTCTAAACTCCATTCGGCTACGAGAGCATCGACAGCTATTCCAATGGCATTAGTACGCGTTGTAGCCAACAGTACCCCGATGGATAACGGTGTACCCCATTGATGGGACGTTTCCGAAGCGACGGTACTGGAACCGTTTAAAGTACAATATAAAGACTCCACTACCAATTCCGTATTCCAACCGTCTGTCGTGTCTATTGAATTAAACCATTTTGTATTAGAGTTTACTATGATTCAAACCTGCCGCGAAGCTTGACACATACACATTTGCGGTCGCAGCTGTACCTGTAAGCGTATTCAGTGAATACTTCACATGAGTCACTCCGCACGAGACTTCGTCAACGTCGATCAATTTGACGTGTACGGACGAATCGTAAAGCTCGGTGTTTACTCTGACATCTGACCACGGTAATTTATTTTGTAAAGTTATGCCGGTGACCGGCCTTGAAATTTCGTGATCGGTATTGCACAAAATCGTCTCCCAATCTTTGTGATCATAACTAATCGAGAGGTTGTGTATTTGCGTGGCAATTTGTAAAATATTTCGATCGACCTGTAAAAGCAACATTATTACATAGAAATAAAAAGAAAGACAAAGATCAAGCAAAGACGTAGAATGCAATGGATAATACCTTTGAATTGATTAATAACGATCGCAGCGTCAAAATGGGAAGCTTGCTACGGACGGAAAGTCCATCCAAATTTAAAGTAAGATTTAATTGAAAGTTGCAAGGCTGGAATTTCGTGTTTATTTGAAGACCCTTCATCGTACCTTCTAAACCAAGTACCATGCCATCTTCTTTGCCCATGATCACAGAAGAAGGGCCTATTTTCAACATGAAATCCTGAAAACAAAAATTCGTTTTGATTTGTTCACCCACGTAAACGTTCAAAAATAAATTAACGTAAACGAGTGCTTTACTTTTGGAATGAGTGGCGCTAATCGAGTCAACAAATCATTGGAAGAGTCAACGTTCGCGCTCGAGTACGAAGACGCGTCGGTAAACGAGCTTTTATCTTTGAAGAAGGTAACCAGATCCGCACCACCGGAACCCTCTGTCTGCATTATTCCGATGTACATTTTCTATAAATTAGATCCTGCTTGATTTCAATTGATTCCCCTTTGAAAGGACAGTTGTTTCGGATCGTCCATTAAGTGCGCTGAACACAAACAGCTACCATTCAAAGCAACGAACAAAATCTTTGGACCGCAGCTCCGCGTAATATCGTATCACGCTGCAGTCTAAGCAACGTCCACATAAAAAAGTACAAACGTGCACGCGTTCGAAAGAAGATTACCTTACCTCCACCGAAAGGTCCCCTTGCGCTCTCAATGTAGCTTCTGCCGTACCCGCAAACGATATCTGCGAGAGACAGGCGTCGGACGAGTGTCGCAATAATTTCATCGCACCGCCCACGACGCTGGCGGAGCCGAGGAGGGTACGAGCTCCATGTACGACGCTACCATCCAGACTCAGGCTCTCAGCACTACCGTTTGCGAGCCAGCCGTTACCCAACACTAAAAGACTTAAATTCTCTATATGTACCGCCATAAACTGAAACATTTGATATCATAATCAAGAGACGTGTACCTAACAATCCATAAATGATTTGTAAGTTCTGTACTCCTTGTATAATACCTGTACAAATGTTATGATTATCGGAGGAATCTTTTTATTTCGAAAATCCAACGGATGCGCCGGTTTCTTTGGCAAGCACAGCGTCTTTGTTGGTACATCCTTGTTTATACGTACATCTTTCATTATCACAGCTAAGAGTTTTGCTACATCGCTACTGAACAGACTGCTCCGTATACTTATTTCCTCCACTTCCTAAAATTATTTTACAAGTCAGCCTATGTTAGTTTCTCCGAAGCGTGATCTTCGGCGAATATTTACCAATGTGAATCCATTTTTCGAAACGTTTACGTCCCGAAGTATAAAATAAGGTAACGAAATGTGGCCGACCCGTAAATAAATTTTGTATCTCCTCTTCACCAGCCATGCCAAGAGTCTCGGTATTATCCTGCAAAGAACGAATTCCTCAAATTCAATCGTCAATTCTGTTGTGTCATGAAATTTCAAATAGATTGAAGTTATTGTCAACTTTACCAGGTGAAACTGCAATAGAGTACGAAGCAAACTGTAACGAAGACAATTAATCCAGTCATTTCGATGGCTCACATAACATCATAGAGATGCAAAGCTATTCGTTCAAGATCATTAGAAATGTTCAATTTTCGTTGGATAAAGTCAAACGGAGCAGATAGATTCATTGACAACGGTAGTGGCAGCGACAGCGACAGTAGTACGTATACCTGCATATACCAACATACATATGTGCGTATACATGTACATATCCATGGACCATAAGGACAGTACCTAGTGCATAGTACAGTAAGTACTTGTTACCAATGACGTAAGGGGGATAAAAGTCCGCCATCTTTGTATTGCAGTATAGTGCCGCTGTCCGTTTTTCAATTAGGAGCTACACTTGAAATTTTGATTGACAAGTATTCGCCATCGTTGGGTGGCAGCATAATGCTGCTACCTGTTTCTTAATTGGAAAATTACACTTAATATTTCAATTGATGTAAAATCTCGTCAATTCAAATTTCAAGCGTAGCTTCCAATTAAAACACAGGTAGCAGCACTATACTGCCACAGCGGACTCTTATTTCCCTTACATTTTGATACTACGCTCCTACGTCCATTAGGCCAAGCGTATGCACTATTGTTATGGTCCGTGGCATATGCATATACAGGGTATCCCAAAAATGTCTCGCAATCCCAGAATAGGAGGTTCCTGAGGTAATTTGAAGTAAGTTTGTCCTTGGCGAAAATGCGATCCATGGCTTTATTTGCGAGTTATTAAGGAAAAAGTGTAACCAATGAGAGGTGAGATATGCTGGCGCAAGGCGGCCGAGCCAATGAGTGAAACTGGGCTTCGTGCGCTCATTGGTTCGGCCGCCAATCACTAGGCGAGCTCGCCTCTCATTGGTAGGTGTTTTTCGTTAATAACTCGTAGACGAAGCTACAGATTGCATTTTCGCAAAGGAAAAAGTTATTTAGAATGATCTCAGCTACCCCATATTTCCGTAATGCGAGACATTTTTGGGACACCCTGTAGTTACATACATTTCATAATGAAGCCAAAAAGCCCATTTAAGCCTTCGATCAGCTTGGATACCTTCTACCTATATGAAGGTGGATTCATCGAGTTTGGCAGATTTGTCATCTTGTAGCATGAGTACCCGCCATAAATTCCAACGTTAGGTACATACATACATACATACCTGCTACAGTAACTATCGAAATCAAAATTGCGAGAAATGGCAGAGACGTCGACAATCGATATAAGCATTGGAATCGTTACAGACGAACATCGATACATCGACATTACAATCTCGATAGTTTCTCCGACATCTTCAAGCATCACATATATTCATGTATATACACTTTACACACACGTATACATGGGCACATAAGTGCATATGTTTTGTTTCTGCTGATTGCAGTAATATGTAGAATTGATACAAGCTGTGCGAGAAGAAATACACGTAGTTATCCCGAAACGATATATTCTGTAAAATTTGAATGTATTTTCATACCAAGTATATTTTATAGAAGTGTCAGTGATTCCAAGTCGAAATTAAGAAAAAACTTCACGATTAACCTCTTCGTTGAAGCAGTGAATCAAGGTTAGTGTATCTCGCTAGTGTATCTCAAAGTAATGTTCATATTTCAAGATTTATTCAGATTTATCAGACACTTAAACGTATAATGTCAATCGATACTTCATACTCTCCGATAAGACACATCTTCAAAAGTGACCTTTAGTTCCATAAAAAATTCGAATTAGTCGAGTATGATGTATACGTTAATAATGAAATAGAAAATCAAAATAGAAGTATTGATCTACGACGTTTCTTTAAATCGGTTTATTTGACCAATAAAGGTTAGGTTTGGTAGCAATGTTGTATAAAACACATTGTACTTCAATTCTTTTAACTTCAAACGATCACCGAAGGAACGTGCGTATTAAAAAAAGGCGGATTATTGTAATCGTTGCTAATATTCTACGTATTTCTGTTGTCCAGTCAATCATAGACTACATATATAGAACGTAACAAAATAAAAATTGAGATAGGTCATCAGATAAACCGGACGCAAGCAGCAGAACCATAAAAGTCGAAAGATAATTCGATGAATTTCGATTATCGAAAGATGCGATAGATAGCGCGTGCCGGTGGTACTCGGATTTCGATCGAATCGACGGGAGCGGCGGGAGAGGACGGACGGGGAACACAAACCGTGTTTCAAAATAGCCGAATAATTTGAATGTACGAATGCGATGTGTACACGTTCGTCGGGGATACAGCAAGATACGGGACACATTTTTGACGTCGTTCACGCGACAACGTTGCCATGCGAGTATCGATTCGATGAGTTGGTCGCGGGTCGCGGGTCGCGATCCGTCGAAACGGCTCGCCGTCCGTCCGAGTTTCTCCGAGAATTGGCGAGACGACGCGCGACCTCCCGACGTTCCGACATTCCAGCCACGGTTTCCACGAATTTTCCCATATCATTGTTTTGCCCGAGCCAAGAAACATTGAAACGCCGATCGAAAATTGGACATTCGGACAATCGGAGAAAGGAGAACGTGCGAAAGGTATGAAATCGTAGGAGAAGGGAGAGAGGCGAAGAAAGTATGGGAGAGATCAGCGGGAGGAGAAGGAGAAGGAAAAGCAAAAGGGAAGCGAAGGGAGAAGGTCGCTGGACAGGGAGTAAAGGGTTGGAAAGGCGTTCGCTGGAGAAGCGGTCCACGACGAGGGGTTGACGGCTCGCACCGATGCGAGCGCTGGCCGACGGAAGCGCACGTTATGCGAAACGAAAGCACGAGAGGCATTGTATCGAGATGGTGCTCGGCCGAGAACGCGTTCGTCACGCCGGAACGCAGGAAGTATAGGCGCGTGCACGGGCTTCAGCTTCCTCTGCACCCGCAGCAAGTGATCGGTTGGATCGTGATTCTGGTGATCGGGATAAACACGTTCGCGGTGCTGACGCCGCAGCTGGAGCCGAGCCTGCGGCCCGTTCTTTCCTCTTTGATCGCGGTCATCTTTTTCGCGCACTTTTGCTCCCACCTGACCGTGCTGCTGTTAGACCCGGCGGACCCCAGGGTCAGGGCTCAGCCAGCGAACAAAGTCCTGCCGGAGTTCGACAGAACGAAGCACGCCCGCGTGATCGAGAACGGCCGATGCCACCTCTGTAACATAACCACCGACAGCAAGAGGACCAAGCACTGCTCGATATGCAACAAATGCGTCGCCCGGTTCGATCACCATTGCAAGTGGCTGAACAACTGCATCGGAGCTAGGAACTACTCGGCGTTTCTCGTCTGCCTGATATCCGCGATCCTGGCCAGCCTGTCCGTGGCCGGGCTCTCCGCCACGGAGTTGACGCTGTCGTTTCTCTTCGATCGAGAAACAGACGTCGACGCCAGGATGGAAAACGCGACAACTGCCTCGACCGCTACCACGGTCCTGCATCGAGCCGCCCTCGCGATAGCCCCCGTCTCCGACACCGTCTCGATCCTTTTGATCTCCACGATCGGAATCCTCTCGGCGATCGCCGCCATACTCCTGATTCACCTGTGCTTCTTCCACGGATACATCGCCTGTCTCGGCTTGACCACGTACGAGTACGTGCGGAACAAACGCGCAAAACACGCTGTTGCCACGGCGACCGCAACCGCGACTGCAGCAGCCGCGACGAACGCGGCAACGGCTACCGCGACCACCACGGTCAACAATAATAACAACGGAATATCGAACGTCGACGTGAACGCGGTCGAGATCAACAGATATCCGTTGAACCGACGCGATCGAGCCAGACTGGAAACGGACTTGCAACCTCGCGTCCTCGACAGACGCACAGACTCGGACGAGAACGAGTTGGATCCCGCAACCATGGAAACGAGGGTCCGTCCGCGGAACGACCAACGGAAGAACTTCCGGCTTTGCTTCTCCTACGAGATCGAGTCGATCGCGAACGAAACCTCGATAGAATTCTCGTCGAGAGGATCGTCCGGGGCGAAGCGAAACCAGTCGACCATCGTGTTCCGAGACTCGGTCGATCTCGTCGGTTCGTCGACGCCTTCGCCGGTCTCCTGTTGCTTCGCTGCCGCGAATTCGTTGGCCACTCGCTGCCGGTCCACCAACAAAGCCGACGCCGCGAAGAAACGACAGACTACCGCCGGTAACGACACCGGCGGCGCTGGTCAGCCGGCGACGAACTCTTGCGAGGCCGTTGAGAGAATAGGGAAATTTCTCAGAACGTACTTACGAAGGAGCGGTCGACGGCGATCGTCTAATTCGGACGCTGCTCGTTCGAGCAAAAGCAAACCGGCTTCCGCGCGATCGCAGGTCGATACGAGCCCGAAACAACGGTCGCCCGTGTCTAGTACCGACAGCGACGTCCACAGAGATGCCTACGTCAACACCGACATCGACGCCGTCGCTGACATCGTCCATGTCACGAGGTCCGTCGACGGCAACGGATTGCGAGCTTCTGTTAAATTTCCACCGCGTTCGTCGGAGCGTCACGTCGAGCAGATTCTGATCCCTCAGCCGAGGAAGTTGTCGAACCTGTCGACCCTGAAGAGGTCCGCGGGCCATGGCCACGCTCGCACCCGACGTACCTGCTCCTTCCGGAAGAAGCCGAGGCTGAAGATGAACTCGCGCGTGGCTCAGTCCATACAACTCTCGCCGATCCTGGAGTCGGGCTTGTCGAAACCCGCGTCACCGCGTTCGCCTCGTTCGCCTCGATCGCCACTTTCCATTCGGTCGCCCTGCTCTCCCTGTTCCCTGCAGTCGCCACGATTCGCCCGCTCCTCGCCACCTCGGTTCGATCGGTTCGCCTCAGCGTCGTCGGGCGTTTGACTTCCGGGCCGCAACCTTTCTCGATCGCTTATCCTTTCGTTAGATTTGTCGCGCATCGAAACGTTCCAACCAACTGCGAGACTTGTAGAGCGTTTCACCTGTTTTACGTTTCGACGCTCCGCGTGTATATTTGACGCGCGCAATTCCCCTCGTAGATGACGTCGGTTACAGCGAAACCGTTCGTGGACAATCGTGCCGACGAGCCCGCGGCTGAGAACGTCTGGGAAACTGTGCTGGGATCCCCGCGGTACGTGGTCGCGCCGATGGTCGACGCCAGCGAACTGGCCTGGAGATTGCTGAGTCGACAGCACGGTGCTCACCTTTGTTACACGCCGATGCTTCACTCCTCGGTTTTCCGCAGAGACCCGAAATATCGGCGGGAAGCTCTAGCTAGCAGCGGGGAGGATCGGCCGTTGATCGTGCAGGTTAGTTCCAAGAATCTTGATTCGACAGCGATGAGATCTATAATATTTGTGTTTCTTTTGATCTGTCATTACTTTTTCATTAGTTTTGTGGTAACGAGCCGAACGTGTTGCTGGAGGCGGCGCTTTTAGCTGAGTCCTACTGCGACGCTATAGACGTAAACATAGGTTGTCCACAGGCTATTGCGAAACGCGGTCGCTACGGTGCCTTTTTGCAAGATGACTGGGACTTGTTGCGGCGAATCGGTGAGTAAAATCATCCTCTCATTTTCAACGAGTCATTCTCCAACCTTTTATTTAATCTTTATTGTCCACAGTGAGCACTTTGAGCAAGGGACTTCGAGTACCTGTGACCTGTAAGCTGCGAGTATTTCCAGAAATCGAGAAAACGATACAGTACGCCCGCATGCTCGAAGCCGCAGGAGCGCGATTGCTCACCGTGCACGGACGTACCAGAGAACAGAAAGGACCGTTGACTGGTTTGGCCTCTTGGGATCACATTAAAGCTATCAGGTACTATCTCGATGCCCGCGGTTTTTACCCCTTGCACTACGCCGAAACTGTGAAAAAACCGTGGCAAACTTGTCCGCCGGAATGATCGCTGGAGGAGCCGAGCGGCGGAGCTCGAGTGACGCAATTTGAAACATGACACCTTAGTGATATAATATTAATTATAATAATATTAATATTAATATATTATTATATATTATTATTAATATTACATATATAATAATATTATATTAATATTAATTAATATTATATAATATATAATATTATATTAATATTAATTAATATTATATAATATATAATACTATATATGTATTATATATGTATATTTATAACATATAAAATAATTCAATTTTGGCACAAAATTTTCATCACGAGTCAGACTCGTGAAAGTAGTGTAAGGGGTTAAGTAAGACCCAAATCCGGTCCTTTGATCGGCTATTGAACTCGATTCCTCTTACTTCGATACATTTAGAGAAGCTGTTACGATTCCGGTGTTTGCCAACGGCAACATTCAATGCCTACAAGATGTCCAGAGGTGCATAGAAGAAACCGGCGTGCAGGCCGTGATGTCGGCGGAAGGAAATCTTTATAATCCGTACATATTCGAGGCTTGTTATCCGGCCAGCTGGGAACCGGCGCTCGAATATTTAGAACTGGTGGAACGGTACCCTGCCCCGGCTTCTTACGTCCGCGGTCACCTCTTCAAATTGTTCCATCACACGTACGTATCGTCTTCTTTGATCCGATCTGTTCAGACCTCGATTCTCTGTTGTCACCTACTATCGCCCGAACGACGCATCCAACATTATTCTAACCGGAGAGTAGACTTTCTTTACCAGAAAATAAAGAAGAAAGGGAAAACTTGGCACGAAACTCTACCATGGAATCGTTTAGAAGCGTCGTGTGCGCTCTGAGAGATCGTTATTTGCCCTACCATGAAGGCCGTCTCGCGTGGCACGAACAAACCAACGGTATGATATACATACATAATGTAAACACGTCTGCCAATAAGAGATAAGTCTTATTCCTTTTCGTTATAGACTACAATTTGAAGCTACCACCGTGGTTGTGTCGGCCTTACGTACGCAGTTCCCCGGAAGAAAAAGAGTCGTCGTTGTCAACTTCTGAGACGGTTGGTGTCTTTCGTATCGCTAATTCTTGTCTTCTCACGTAATTCTATAGTAATCTATAATCATCGTGACTGTTGTCTGTGTTCGTACAGGATGATACCGCGAAAAGAAAATTCACAGACGAGGATGGAAATGAAGTATCACGGAAACGCTTGAAAAAACTTAGACGAATCGCACGGCGTCCCAACAGGCCAACAGTTGTCGTGAAGAGAGGGTCCAATTTGTGTGGCGATTGTCCGAATCCAGTGGTTTGTAAAACACAATTTTTAGATTTTATCGATCAGAAGAAATTGCATGAGAAGCACATGATATTTCAATGATTTGCCATTTCTCCTCTCGCAGGGTTTCAAATGCATTTACACGTTGTGCAGGCAGTGTTGTAGAAACAAGTGTTTCACAGAAAATTTGGACTGCGTCGGACATAGGAATTTAACTAAAACTAGAAGACAGATGGCAATAGATTTCGCTGCGAAGAGAAAAACTATCGACGATGCGATATCGCTTAGCGAATAATAAAGAACCTACGTGAAAAAAAATATGCGCGTTACGTTTGTGTTCTCGTACAGTGTACATCATACGCGAATAAAAATTAGTGTAACGTTTCATCAATCGTATCGATGTTAGGTAAACGTATGATCTTGTAACAAATAACTATTTTTATTTACACGTTATTCTATTTTACAAAATACTTTTGATGCACCTCATCGATCATCAAACGATCGTTCCACAAAGACTTATGTTTCTAAAGTCAGTATCAACGATACAAATTCGACTAGCGTTATTGTCTTAAACGGTCCAGGTCGTCGTTCCGATTAACTTCGTTAACAACGAGTACAGATCGTTCTTCTTTTCTTCGTTGATTAGAGTATCCTTTTGTGTGTTTTCACTGAACCAGTGTTTTTTGTTTATGAGTAGGAGAATCATAAGCGTCGGCAAATGAATTAGCGAGAAGCGGAACAGCTTTCGCGAACTTCCACTGTCAGAATGCTTATAAAAATTTCGTGCTACAAAAGGAGAAACGACGGTGACGTATACAGATGTATGGCTACAATCGACATTAATATAATATCGTAGACGTACCGAAGTAAAGGAAACAGGCGTTGAGAGGTGTCGATTCCACGGCAAACCACCAGTTGGTAACGTCAAACATGGGCGCCAAGTAACAAAGAACCGTTAATATAGCAGTATAACGTAACGCTGTTTTACGACATAATTTGGGATCCGTAACGGCCATCATTCTGTAACCAGCTCGAGAGTAATCTGGCCGCAAGTTCCACGACAGAGCGTTGAAATGGGGAAACTGCCACGCGTATAGCATACCAGACATGATCCAGGCACCGGGTAAGGCTATGTCACCGACACAAGCTGTCCAACCCATTAGTGGTGGTATTGCTCCAACTGAATAGACAAGGTGCGTCTTTGATTAAAGTACAATCAAATGATTTTCAATAAACTTATTTCACAATTACCATGAAAGGATACCCTATAACTGTCAAACTTACCAATTGATCCTATCCAGGTATTCAGTATACTAACACGTTTCATAGGAGTATAAATTAAAGTATAGAGAACCAGATTGGTTGCTCCCAATGCCGCGGTCAGACCGTTAACTTCGCTATATAATAGAGATAATCCGCAAATACCGGATATTGTTGCAAATGTTACAGCATGCGCCGGCCTGAAGGAAAATATATTTGAAACCAATTTCGTTGATACTAAGTTCATCGCTATACTATACTTACGTCAAATGGCATCTAACTAATACTCTGTTTTTGGTTCTGGACATTTGTGCATCAAAGGGAACTTCGAAAAATTGATTGATGGCATTTGCCGTAGCCGAAACCAATCCAGTTCCAACAGAACATGCTACAAACGTATAAGTGTCGAAAGATCCAGGGGCTAATATATATCCCGCCATGGTAGTCACAACAACCAGTGCTACAATTAGTAGACTCTATGTATACTGGCACAAAGTAGATTAAAAATAGAAGTTATAAATATGTGCAACTTGCTTACATGTTAACCTTATCTTAGACAGCATGAGGCAATGCTTTTTCAGCTTGTCCAATTCTAGCTCCATATACCTCCATTCTGGTTCCTTTCTGACACCCCCGTCTTTTCGTACAATAAACTCATTTTCATCTACACAAGGCTTTTCTATATCATGGATCGATGTTAATCGAGGAGAAATTACTTTAGGTTGTCCACTTTTTGAAGCAGCTATATCGCGTTCTTTTGGAAGCGATGGCGACGTTTTTACAGCTGCCGCAGCCTTCTTTGAATACTACAATACATTGCAATTTGTGTCACCCTGAGTCTTTAAAGTTTGTAGAACATTATAGGGGAAATGACATGTGTACCGTTGCAATGGGAAGTCTCAACAACTGAGAGAAACATGTTATGTTCCGAGTCGTTCCGATCGAGCGGAAAACAAATACCATGTTAAAATTGTACAATACCGTGGTCAATAATTTATTTCATCCATCCTGAAAGTAAAGAATGTTAACAGTAAACAGAAAGTTATCACATAAAAAAAGTACATTCAATCATCAGTCAAATATCTCGACTAACCTAACTAAATGAAAACGACATTAACTTGTGATAAAATCCTTGAGAAAATTTAATCGACTTACATTTTCACAAACTCTTGATTCTCATACTTTGAATAGCGTTGCGTAATAAAAACTAAAGGTACCGCACATTGCTTTTTGATACATTGAAAAATGTCACTAGACCATCATGGTTTTCCGTTTTCTGGGCTCGCGCTATAACGTTTTTAAAAGCCATTGATCAAGCATGATCGTGTTTTACGTTGTGGCTGTACCTCCGTGTAAGGAAGCGACACCAAACGATAAACGTATGCACCGTTTTCGTAAATGCATCTTGCACATCCAACGAAATTTGAATGGCAAGAGAGAGATTGTGAGATAAGTATGTAGTATAGAAGTGGGAATATTCCAATCAGTAGATTAGTCAACGTACATTTATAATATATTTATAATATATAATAGGTCAAGTTTTACAAGATTAATCGGTCGCAGTGCGCTCTGTTGTGTTCGAAATGAAAATTAGCGGGAAAATTAATGGAAACATACATATTCAAAAACAAAAATATAATATATATGTGTCCTTCGTAAATTCTAACAAATAATTTATACAAAATTTTTTAGACAAAACGTACTATTCGTTGACGTTTGACAAAAAAGTGTATACATAATATATCATTTTCACGACAGCCTACAATTGTCTTATATAATATACAACTACTTATAAATACAACTTAATATATTAATTAATTAATTATTATATATATTAATAAATAATTAATATACAACTACTTATTAGGAATCAGATCTCCCAGTATCTTGACCGCTTTACGACTTTCTTCCAGGAGAGTAAGAGTAGCAGAATTAATGGATTTCCATTGGCAATCTATCGGAATTGTCCAATTTCATTTGTGAGGTCTCCTCTCTGCCACTTAGATCAGATTCCAAGCAGAATCCCCATTGGACACAGTAGACACCAATGGACACACTGGCGTTGAGTGCAAATTCCACGAACGGTCAGGAAGTTGGGAGGTCTGTTAGGAATTCTCTGTGCTTCGGACACCATTTTGGTGTTTCGTGCCCAGTCGTATCGAGCATTCATAGTAGAAACAAAGTATACAAAATACTCGATTCTTACTAATTATAAGTCGAAGTTCGTGAATTATCGTGGTTAGAATTTGAAACCGCCTCTGTTAAAATCAATACAATTGATAATTTACTGTTTATTCACTGTTATAATTGACTGCTAATATACGATATGTTCTCGTCAATCCAAAAATGTAAGTACGTCACCTTACCATGGGTTATCGCAACACGAGAAGGTGCACGCGTTTCGATCGGAATCCCCCGAGTTATAGGATTAGACTGACATGTCACGTGACAATCGTGTTGGTCATCGTATAAACGCGATGAAAATCGATTCGAAAAGATTACATAAATTGCTGTCCGACTTTTGTTTACTTTATCGATGGTCTTATCGTTGGAATTGATAACGTTAAGAATCATCATCGGCCTCGGATTTTCGGCTACCGAACGGCTAAATCGCGTATAATGAAACGAATAACGGATATTTTCGCTATATCTCGAGGTACCGACGTGAAAGTAATTACGGGAATTGTGAGTAACGAGCGGAGGCAGCGTTGGAGGAGAAAGAGAAAAACTGGCGTAGGAGCGAGCGCGAGTGCAAGTGTGAGAACGGGAGCGAGTGCAAGAGCTAGAGCTTGTGTGTACCTTTGTGTAAACGACGGTTGCGCGCCCGAAGAGAAACGAGACGAAACGAAGGATTCGATGAACACGTCAACGAAAAGCGTGGCAGATATCGGTTAGAACGGTGGACGGACCATTGAACAGCACTTACTCTCTGTATCGGAATCAATTTGCATTCTGCCGTACTTTAATCGAGCGCATTTCGTCGAGTGCTCGAAACAAAGTGAACAGAAAGAAGAAGAAGAAGCGACAAGGAAAAAAGAGGAACGAAGCGAGCAAGCGAACAAGCAAGAAAGAAAAATATAGGAGGAAAAGGGATGATGTTAAGGTTATGCCGAAGTACGTTCCATGACACGTGACACGTTAGATATTTTTGCGAGAATCTATTAGTTACGTGATAGCGAGAAAAGGTGAACGTGAACGAGAAGAAAATCTTCGGATGTCAGTCGGTCGTTCGGTATGCCGGGGAATCAACAGAACGTTGTATTTCAGCGGGTCGGTTCCGCCCTGTTTTACGGGTTGTCGTCTCTAATGATCACTGTCGTGAATAAAACGGTGTTGACGTCGTTCGAATTCCCATCGTTCCAAGTGCTCGGCATAGGGCAAATGCTGGCGACGATCGTGTTGTTGTCGGGCGCGAAGAAGCTGCGCTATGTCGAGTTTCCTAACCTAGAAGTGGCAACGTTCGCGAAGATATGGCCGTTGCCAGTGATTTACATCGGTAACATGATCTTCGGATTGGGCGGCACGAAGCAGCTCAGCCTACCGATGTTCACCGCTCTGAGACGATTTAGCATTCTGATGACGATGATCGCCGAGTACTATATCCTGGGAGCGAAGGCGCGCGTTTCCGTTCAGTTGAGCGTCTACACGATGATCGTCGGTGCGGTGGTGGCGGCCTTGAACGACCTCGCTTTCAATCTCGAAGGTTACATGTTCATCCTGTTGAACGACCTGTTCACGGCCGCGAACGGCGTCTACATGAAGAAGAAGCTGGAATCGAAGGAGCTGGGAAAATACGGATTGATGTACTATAACTCGTTGTTCATGATCCTTCCTGCGGTCGCGATCGCTTCCTGGATGGGAGACGCGCGCTCGACCCTCGAGTTCCCCCACTGGGACAATGTTTTCTTTATCCTACAGTTCGGGCTTTCCTGCGTGATGGGCTTCGTGCTTTCTTACAGTATGATCCTCTGTACGCTGCACAACTCCGCCTTGACCACCACTATAATCGGCTGCTTGAAAAATATATGTGTCACGTATCTCGGCATGATCGTCGGCGGCGACTACATATTCACGTGGCTGAACTTTATCGGACTGAATCTGAGCGTGATCGGTAGCCTGGTCTATACGTGGGTGACATTCCGGAGGAAAGAATCGTTGGAACCAAAATATTCTCCGCTCGGCCAAGATCAACCGAGCAGAGCTCAGAACGTGTGATTTTAGCAGACGATATGTCGCGTCCTTCTCTTCTCGTCCTTGTCTTTCGTCTCTTTCGTCTTCGTACTCTCTGTCTTCGTTTTCCGTCTCGACACGTTGCCCGTTCATTTTTTTGTCGTCGATTCCTTATTCTCGCTCGGAGCATTTCGATCCTTTCGTTCAGTTCCCTTTCTCCGTCGTTGCTTGCAAACAACTCCCAACACAGCAAACGGGTTTTCGAGAAGAAAAGAAATCTGAGAATAAATCGGAAGACTGCGAATGCATGTTTGCGCGTATGTTTGCGATGATGAGAGAGTAACGGTGGGGATGGGGAGGGGGGAGAAAAAGAAAAGCAGAGCACAACGAGACGAGCATCATACCAAAGCAAAAAAAGGCCATAGTTCTCGGATCGAGGCGAACGCCGAGGGTTCGCCGGTGTAAATTACGTCGATTAGTAGTAAAATTACCTTGTAAATAGTATAATATAGCCGATAATAGTGTTCGTACGTTTCTAGGGGCAAAACCAATGATCGTCGATATGTACAGAGCATGTACAGAGAACCTGTGTACAGAACGTGTACAGAAAAGTTTTATCGAAATAAATTCTAATGATATAGAGTAGTATGATCTCGATCGTTATTGTCCTCGATCGGTTTCAGGCGGCTCTGTTCGAAGGTTTTTCGGCGACGCCTCGTTCGCGAAGAGTTACGCGATGGATCGCATCGATTTGACGCCGTTGCAGCGCGCGGTTTTGACCATGGGCGCCGCCGCGATATCCTTCACGAATCCGTTTCGCGGCGACATGATCGCCTGTCTAGGAGAGACTACCGGATCCGAAGCTCTCGTCCACTGCCGTCAACAGATGCTGGCTACCGCCGAGGGACGACGCATTCTCGATGAACAACCACGCATCTCCACCGCCACGGTCGATCTCGACGCGTTGAAACGCTTGCCAAAGGGGACCGTCGGCAGAACTTATCGTGAATTTTTGGACGCGAACGTAAGCCCCGAGATTCGGCACACGCGTCCCGATATCTTATCACTTTATCGACCGGTCGTGGTTGAGGTAGTCGCTCGGTAAGACCTGGCCTAGTCGCGCGCGTATTTGCTCCCAGTAGCGGCTAAATTTTCGCTATTCATTGTGTTGTGCTGATTTCTTAAAAAATAATAATAATAATAATAGTAATAATAATAATGTATAATAATAATAATAATTATTATTATTATATTATTATTATTATTATAATTCATAAGAATATTATTATTCATAAGGATATGGGGAGGTTAGTATACAGCTACTAACAAAACAGTAAAGAAACGAAAACCGTCGATAGCTAAAAGCCGACTAACACTATGCCGTCCGGTGACACCACGCTGGTGCCATGCAAAAACTATCTGTTGTATGCCGGTGGTACCACTTTGGTGCCATTTTAAAAAACTGAAATAAAATTTGAACTATATTTCTTGGGTGTTAAAAGGCAGCAAACTAACTATAGCATTGTGCTTATTTAACTAAGAATTAAGTACGAAAATTCTTGGACGACATATCTTAATTTTAGGAATTTATATTACCGCCATCTTCGAAATTTTTTTTTTAAATCTAAAATTTTCAAGCTATTATGCCGGCGTCAAACAAAAGAATCATATCTAAGATGTGCGGACGGGATAATGTTAATAGGCTATCTGTCGAGAAGCATTGGCAATCGAAAAGCCGATTAATAGGCTAGCGGTCGATAAACATTGGCAATCGAAAAGCCGATTAACCAGTTAACTGTGGCGATTTCTTTGCAAAGCGTCCGCCAGTGTGTGTCGCGATAAGCTCTCGTGTCGCGACGAGTTAGCTGTCAGGAAGTTATGAATCCAACTCAAATTATTTATAATTTTCATTTGTTTGTTTCATTTCGTCTTGACCTCTGAACATTTCAAACATATTAAAATTTACGAATATAATTCAGTTTTCGCCAGAATTACAATTTAAATATCGAATTGTAACAAAATTTTACGAACGGACGAATATAATCGTCACGACACAAAATTCTGCCGCATCTCCATCACGGATATAGTCGTCAAACACACTTAACTGGTTAATAGGCTAGCGGTCGATAAAGTGTCATCAAAGAATCTTGTCGCAGAATTTCCTTTCTCGCATGGAATACCCTACTAGCTATAGTTCCAAAGTTGTTCGGCCAAGTGTATGTCTAGTTACCGTGATCAAACTCGGAAGATCATTTCCACCTGTTCAGTAGGCAGGGTGGTCGACGAAAAAAAGAGAATGAATTTAACCTCGCCGTGATGCCATGTTAGTGTCGAAGAATGGAAAAATCGTAAGGTTCCTCTTTTGCAGAATGTGTCGCCCGACTCGAGACCGTTGGTCAGGTTCGTCGAAGATACCGAATTGGCGTACGTGATGCAACGGTACCGGGAGACGCACGATATTTATCACGCGTTGCTACTGATGCCGACCACCATGCTTGGAGAGGTGGCCGTCAAGTGGATAGAAGCGTTGCAATTCCGTTTGCCGATGTGCTTAACCGGAGCGATATTCGGCGCGTATCGGTTGCGTCCAAGGTAACAGCGATATAGGATTACACGCGACAGTCGTCGGCCATTAACACGTTGAATGTCACGAGGGTCACCGGTGACCGACGCTTAACTTGTCGGTGACGCCATGGAGGCCACCGGTGACCGGCGCTCAACTTGGCGGTGACGCCTATGGGGGCCATCGGTGACCGGCGCGCCAAAATTGATAGAAATATATACAGAGTGTCCCAAAAATGTCTCGCAATCCGAAAGTAGGGGATTCCTGAGGTGATTCGAAGAAACTTTTTCCTTAGCGAAAATGCAATTTGCGGCTTCGTTTACAAGTTATTAACGAAAAACAGTGACCAATTAGAGGTGAGATCATTCGGCGCGAGACGGCCGAGTCAATGAGCGGAACTGGGCTCCGCGCACTCGTTGGCTGGGCCGCCGCGCGGCAGCCGAGCTCGCCTCTTATTGGTCAGTGTTTTTCGTTAATAACTCGTAAACGAAGCCTCGGAGAAAATTTTCGCAAAGGGAAAAGTTGCTTCAAATGACCTCGGAAATCTCCCATTTCCGGATTGCGAGACATTTTCGGGACACCCTGTATAGTTTAAAAGAAATGTCAATATCTAAAATTTTGTATCATTACCATCGTCAATTCAAACTGTGATCCCCGTCGCAATTAACATGTCAAACATGGTTATACACTGTAACTTATCTATTGCAGATAATATTTCAACATTATATGTGTATCGCAGAATAGAAAATTCATCGTGGCGCCACGGGAAATTTCTGTAAAACCGTGGCGTGGCATTCAACGTGTTAAGAAAAGCTGTGTACGATAAAAGAGCACCGCGCGGATTTCAGGCAGAGGAAGATGTATCTCCGTTATCATCTTCCGTGGGCCATTCGAACCGGGAACGACGCGAAATTCTTATTGGGAGTTTACTTCGAGGAACGTTGGGAGCAGCCCCTCGAGGAGTTCCATCGGGAAATGAATATCGAGTCGCTGGTCGAACTTCAAGAGAAACCGAGCGAGTCCGAGTAGACCACGTGACTGTTCGATTAGGCAGCGATGCGACACAGCTTTACGGATGGTATAACAATGTTTATTCGTAACGTCGTAACGTTGGAAATATGAAGAATATAATTTTTATAATGATGGAATATACGAGTGCGACTTGTATTACAAATTTCGATACTAATTGTAACCGTAAATAGAAAGGATTGTTCGATAGAAGAGGACGCGCGAACGCGCTACGTCGACACGGTTGATTATCGATCGTCGTTTCGAACGATCGTGATCTTTCATATGTTCGCCGAACCGATCGATAATTGCCGCGCGACGTGCGTAGAATACACGTGTCGCTCGGGTCGATGAAACAACGACTTGCGAAATTGATTGTCTCGTTTCGTTTGCAGGCGACGCGCGCGAATCGCGAATTGTCTAGTTAAAAAATCCTTGAAAGAAACCGTGTTTCACTGACACGGTCGACCGAGCAGCGCGCGTTTTCGCGGAAGTTTTCCATGCTTTTCGTTTCGTTTCCGGTCGAAACGAACGAACCCTTAGCCTAGTCGAAAGCTTAAAAACGTAATAGGAAACATCGATTCTTCCGCGAAACCGAGATTAAAATAACTTCCTCCTTGCGCCGTGGCCTCTCGAGAATCCGCGAAATCTTATTCTACTTACACGATAATCGTATATCATAGGTGCGACCAGTTGAGCACACATTGATACTGATACCGATAACAATAACGATATCGAGAAACGTTCCCGGAAATGTAGCCGGTTACTGATAACCAGGGTCGCCGACAAAAATACAGTAATGTCTCCCTTACTGACGCTCAGGTTGTGCACAGAAATACAGTAATGTCTCTAATTGACGCTGAGATTGCGCACGAAAATGGACAATTTGGAAAGAGGAGAACGATTATTCGAGCCTTGCGATTTATTTTTATAGTTACGAATTGTCTACGATCATAAAAATGAACCGCAAGCATAAAAAAATCGTATCTCCTCTTCCCAAATTGTCCATTTTTGTGGCCAATCTCAGCGTCAATTAGAGAGACATTACCGTACACCATTCGTATAATTGAACGGTATTTCAAAGATAATCAAATTAATGCAATGAAATGCCCTGCTCGCTCTCCAGGCAGAAATGCTTCGGGCAAAAAGTGTGCAAAACTGAGAAGATTGATAACGAATTCTTGAAAAGTATTAATATTGTTAATAAAATATTAACATTGCACTTTTCAAAACTAACGTCGAATATGAAAATGAACAAATTTCATGCGTGTCCAGTAAAATTGGAACACCGCAATTATGAAGCATGATAATATACTTTCATATTTTCGAATACAGGAATTCTCTTTCGATATGCAGTAATGTCTCTCTAATTGACGCTGAGATTGCGCACGAAAATGGACAATTTGGGAAGAGTAGATGCGATTATTCGAGCTTTGCGGTTCGTTTTTATAGCCACGAATTGTCAACGATTATAAAAACGAGCTGCAAGGCTCGAACGATCGTGTCTCCTCTTCCCAAATTGTTCATTTTTGTGCACAATCCGAGCGTCAGTAAGGGAGACATTACTGTAGACAATTTGGGAAGAGGAGATACGATTATCCGAACCTTGCGACTCGTTTTTATAGTTGTATACAATCGATAACAATAAAAAATGAGCAACAAGGCTCGAACAATCGTATCTTTTCTTCCAAAATTGTCGATTTTTGTGTACAATCTAAGCGTAAATTAGAGAGACATTACTGTATTGGCTGTTCGAGCACGGTCGGGAAAGGTTTTTGCCACGTGTACGAGCACCTTGTGTATGCGAGGTAATATTGCGACGAAAACATTGTGTAGCG
This sequence comes from Megalopta genalis, assembly GCF_051020955.1. Classification (NCBI taxonomy): domain Eukaryota; kingdom Metazoa; phylum Arthropoda; class Insecta; order Hymenoptera; family Halictidae; genus Megalopta; species Megalopta genalis. The sequence goes on from NC_135013.1 coordinate 14,303,358, forward strand.
GCGGATTTACGATTTTGTAGGCTGACAGATTTTTTCTAGTCGATTCTCGTTCGACGACGAACTCTCTTTAGTGCCGTATCACTCGATAGGCGCGGAGCATGATTTGCGAGAACCTATTCTACCGATCGCCGAAGTTAACGTTGCCATTGATAAATCCGCCATTGATTGTACGGCGCGAGAACGAGAAGCGTGAGTGCGCGTTCGCGAACCAATCGGATTGCCGGCGATAATTTGAAAGCGCAATCATTGTCGCGCACACGATTAGACGAGAGCACGAGGATACAATAATGTCTCTGTAATTGACGCCCAGATTGTCCACAAAAATGGACAATTTTGGAAGAGGAGATACCATTGTATTGAGATACCTTGTGGCTCGTTTCTTATGGTTTTATGGATTATCAACAACTATAAAAACAAGCCGCAAGGCTTGAATAATCGTATCTCCTCTTCCCAAATTGTCCATTTTTGTGGACAATCCGAGCGTCAATTAGGGAGACATTACTTGGTAACATTATCAAAACTTCGTATCCCTCGGTGACGGCGAACTTACTCGTTAGACAATTTACATGTATTTCTATATGTATACTTGTACGTACACGCATATATATACGTAAAGACCAGAGTCCATAGTAAATCTAGTTGAGCATTACGAGTCGATGGCCAGAACATCCTGGAGCGACGCATCGATTTGTACGAGAATCTCGCGAGAAAGTCTTGAAGTCTTGCGTTACCGAAAGAAGAGAGGAGCGGCGACGGATGGTCGAGGATCAGGAGTCGAGAGAAATTGGTCATTTCTCTTTGTTCCTCGTCTTCGGCCGTGGAATGGTACCGCGCGTATATAGAGACAGAGAGGAAGACAGAGTGGAAGACGGAGGGAGAGACAGGAGGAAGCTGGACGAGCATAAAAAAGATAAATTTACATACACGAAACAGGATGCATCTTAGCTGATTGTAACCGATTTTGGTCCGCGCGAATCGCGACCGAGTGCCCCGCGACTTCAAACGTGCGCCAGTTTCTCGAGATAACGATTCATTTCTTCGAAGGTAGGCCTGTCCTCGGTTCGTTTGCTCCAACATTCGTTCATAACGCGATAGAGATCGTCGGAGCAGTAATTAGGCCTCGGCAGAACTCGCGGCTGATATTTTTCGTCGACGTTGATTAGGCCGTTTCCGGTCCCGGTTCCGTTTCCATCCGCGTTCCCTTGATACCAGCGGTTGTGATTCTCGAGAACCTGCTCCGACGTTAGATGCGAATACGGAATTTCTGTACAGCTCGTCAATATCTCCCAGATCGTTACGGCGAACGACCAAATGTCCGCTCGGCAGCTTCGCGTGCTCTGTAAACAAACAAAAAAAAAACGTTCGTGAACGTGCACCGTCGGTAATCGTGACGCAGCGTTTTCGATAACACCGTCCGACAAAATCAAACTTTTTTTTCTGATTTCCTATAGCCACTATGAAATTCTTGTAGAGCTTCACTCCCCCATATAGTATACTATTTAGTATTATATATACTATACTATAGTAATATAGTATACTATATACTAGTATAGTATATATACTATATACTATACTATAGTAATATAGTATACTATATAGTATACTATATAGTATGTATATAGTATACTATAGTAATATATATATCGAGTTTCTCGAATATAGTGGCATGCAATTTATTAATTGCTTTTTGGTCCTAAATAGCAATAAATTAATGTGAAAGTTTAAAAAAAGTTTCGACGCGCGCAGTTTCTCCGCAATATTTTTGTATTTTTACGAGAAGTTCTTTGTTGTTTGTAGACATTTCTGAAGAAGAAACGGCCCGATAGAAGCGTCGGAACGATGTACATTTCGAGTAGGTCGAGGAAATGTTCGTCGGTAACATGTACACGATGTTTTGCCGCCATGCGCTTCGTTGCTCGCTTCTCTATGTTCGGCAGGGCCGAAGCTATAATCATCGTACTTACCAGAATGACCGCTTCCCATGCCATCCAACGAAGTGGAATCTTCCCGTTGTACGCGTCCATGTAGTAATGGTGATCGTACTTGCTGCAGAACATCGCATGATCGGACACCTTTATCGTCAGATTTTGTCCAACGATGCAATTTCTGAAACACGCGAAACGTTCGCGTTCGTATTTGGCAATAGTTCACAGTAATGTCTCCCTTACTGACGCTCGGATTGTGCACATAAATGGACAATTTGGGAAGAGAAGATACGATTATTCGAGCCTTGCAACTCGTTTTTTTATGGTTATCGATTGTATACAACTATAAAAACGAGTCGCAAGGTTCGAATAATCGTATCTCCCCTTCCCAAATTGTCTACAGTAATGTCTCCCTTACTGACGCTCGGATTGTGCACATAAATGGAAAATTTGGGAAGAGGAGACACGATTATTCGAGCCTTGCAACTCGTTTTTATAGTTGTTGATCATCGATAACCATGAAAAACGAGCCACAAGCTCGAATAATCGTATCTCCTTTTCCAAAAATGTCCATTTTTGTGGACAAACCGAGCGTCAATTAGAGAGACATTACCGTAACTGGTTTAGCTGGTCAAAGTTGTTTTACCTGGCCGCCAGGTCGCAGTGCGGAATCTTCACAGACTCTAGATACTTCATGCCGCTCGCGATTTGCCTTGCGAAATTCAAGCGGTCGTTATAGCTGAAAAACGGAAAGCGAATCGTTAAAATCGAACGGGCTCGATTTTTCTCCCATTTGTCGCGATGAAACCAGAAAACCTTAGGGTCGTCTCGTTCTCGGCGAACGTGCTCCGGCTTTGGAAAAAGGTGGGCAGATCCCCCAACTCGCTGTACTCGAACACGGCTCCGAACGGTTCTTCCTCGACCAACGCGAGCATCCTTGCCACGTGCGGATCTCGGAGAGTTGCCAGAACGCGCATATCTTTCGTAAAGTCGATTCTGTGGAAATCCATCATCGAATGCGTTCGAACAATGACGAAAAATAACAAACGTTAGAATTACAGTAATATGTCTCCCTAATTGACGTTCAGATTGCGCACAAAAATGGACAATTTGGGAAGAGGAGATGCGATTGTTAGAGCCTTCTACAATCGTATCTTCTCTTCCCAAATTGTCCATTTTTGTAGACAAGCTGAGCGTCAATTAAAGAAACATTACTGTATCTAGCGTCAAGGTGGAAAGCATCGATACAGTAATGTCTCCCTAATTGACGCCGAAATTGTGCAGAAAAATAGACAATTCGGGAAGAGAAGATACAATCAATTGTGCCTTGCGTCTCGTTTTTATAATTTATTACAATCGTTAACCATAAAAACGTGGCGCAAGGCTCGAACAATCGTATCTTCTCTTCCCAAATTGTCCATTTTTATGCGCAATCTGAGCGTCAGTTAGGGAGACATTACTGTGTTCTGAAACGGGAAGGTGAAGAGTAATGTTCTACAGTAAATTCTCCCTAATTGACGCTCGGATTGTACAAAAAAATGGACAATTCGGGAAGAGAAGATACAATTAATCGAGGCTTGCGCCTCGTTTTTATAATTTGTTACAATCGATAACCATAACAAACAAGTCACAAGGCATAATCGTATCTTTTCTTCCCAAATTGTCCCTTTTTTGCGCAATCTGAGCGTCAATTAGGGAGACATTACTGTACTAACTAAAAGAATTACAGTAATGTCTCTCTAATTGACGCTCAGATTGTCCACAGAAATGGACAATGTAGGGAGAAGAAAGACGATTATTCGATCCTTGCTGTTCATTTTTATAGTCACGAATCGTCAACAACTATAAAAATAAACCGCAAGGCTCGAATAATGGTATCTCCTCTTCCCAAATTGTCCATTTTTGTGCGCAATCTGAGCGTCAATTGGAGAGACATTACTGTACTACTAAAAGAATTACTAACTAGAACACACTAACGAAAAGAGAACGTTAGAATGGTATAAGCGTACCGCAAAGAATCGACGACGCCTCGCCAGAGAGACCTGACGATCACGGTTTGCCGATTTTGTACAGATCCCACGTTCGGACTCGCGATCCCTTTCGCCTCGCACAAGTGCACCTGTCGCGAATGGATGTCTCGATTTAGACACGTTTAGACGCTCTCGCAACTTATCCCAATCGTGGTCGAAAGTCAATGCTTACCAAGCCGAAGTTACCTTCGCCGAGCATGTCCAGGATCCGTAGCCTGTGTCTCGAAATACGCCGGATATTTCGTGTATCGAGCGTCCTTGTTATGATCGCTTTGCCACCCTTCTCTCGGATGTGTAACGGCGTGAACGGGCTCACGGTCGACGACAGTTCTCGCCTTTTTATCTGAAATTACGTGTATTCTTCGTTACGCAACGATCTCAAAGTGAACATTATAATGGCACACCGGAAACTAGAGGGCTGTTTATCGCGGCTTTTATTCACTTTCAAGCACAATTAACTTTACATTTATCGTATAAAATATATCGAATTTTGTTACTTAAATTCATTATTTATTTAATGATTATATAATTCATATTATATAATTCATTATTTATTTGTTAAACTTAAACACGTGAAATTTCTGTTCTTAAAACACCACGGAAGATTATTTGAATTTTTCATAATGAACTCACGAAATTTTCTGCGAAAGCTTATAAAAGTGCTTAAAAAGGTACTACTGAAAGAAATGAAGATCGATATTCACCAAAAAATAAATTCGGTAAATTCTCCCTAATTGACCCTCGGCATGTACACAAAAATGGACAATTTTGGAAGAGGAGATACGATTACTAGTTGTCAGCAACTATAAAAACGTGCCGCGGGGTTCGAATAATCGTGTGTCCTCTTCCCAAATTGTCCATTTTGGTGCGCAATCCGAGCGTCAATTAGGAAGAATTTAGTTAGAAAATTGATCGCCGTCGTATTTCGAATCACACCGACATCTTACCGTCAAAATATCCGTGGCAGCATAGTATCCTTCGTGCACCTTCCGAACCGTTTTCCCCGGAACAGAATAATGGGTAGGCTTTTTCGTCTCGGCGACAGCTGGGGCCGGGAGCGCGAATTCCGTCGATTTGTTTCTCGTGAAGTTCGAGATTTTGCATTTGAAGTCTGTAAAATGACAGAGAGAAAGAAAGATATACATACAGTAATGTCCTCTAATTGATGCCCAGATTGATCACAAAAAAGGACAATTTCGTGGCACGTGGCCTCCGAATTCCCTTCGAATCGAGCAAAGAATTAGAAATAAATAAGTTGTGTCATCAATATTATTCTAGCATTACTGTGTATAGTAAATCCTCTCTAATTGACGCTCAGATTGCGCACAAAAACGAGCAATTTGAGAAGATGAGATACGATTGTTCGAGTCTTGCGGTTTATTTTTATAGTTACGAATTGTCAACGATTATAAAAATGAACCGCAAGGATCGAAAAATCGTATCTCCTCTTCCCAAATTGTCCATTTTTGTGAACAATCTGAACATTAATTAGAGAGACATTATTGTATACCATTCGTATAATTGAACGGTATTTTAAAGATAATCAAATTAATGCAATGAAATGCCCTGCTCGCTCTCCAGGCAGAAGTGCTTCGGGCAAAAAGTGTGCAAAACTGAAAAGATTGATAACGAATTCTTGAAAAGTATTAATATTGTTAATAAAATATTAACATTGCACTTTTCAAAACTAACGTCGAATATGAAAATGAACAAATTTCATGCGTGTCCAGTAAAATTGGAACACCGCAATTATGAAGCATGATAATATACTTTCATACTTTCGAATACAAGAATTCTCTTTCGATATACAGTAATGTCTCTCTAATTGACGCCGAGATTGCGCACGAAAATGAACAATTTGGGAAGAGGAGAACGATTATTCGAGCCTTGCGGTTTATTTGTATAGTTATAAATTGTCCACAATTATAAAAACGAGCCGCAAGGCACGAATAATCGTATCTCTTCTTCCCAAATTGTCCATTTTAGTGGACAATCCGAGCGTCACTAAGGGAGACATTACCGTATAGACCAAGATGGCGGGTGGTGTCCCAGTCGGACTCACCGGTGCAGGATTCGGATGTACGCGGGGATATGTTCAGTCCAGCGAGGATGAAATCTTCGTCGGGGAGCAGTTGGCAAGTTTTCTCGTACACGACGGAAGCACGATGAGGCTGATTGCCGGCAGCTTGCGAGTTGGCTCGCGAACGATCCGATTGCTGATCCGCCTGGGTATTGGTCGAATCGGTTTCGACGAGTGCGTTATTGATGATAGCGGCGGTGTCGGACGTGGTTGTAGTTGCGGTTGCTGTCGCGGCGGTGGTCGCGGTTGCGATCGCGGTCGCGGTTGCAGTTGCGGTCGCAGTTACTGTCGCGGTTGCAGGTGCGATTGCAGGCGTGGTCGTGGCCGTTGTCGTGCTCGCAGAGTTGAGGGTGCCGCTGGCGGAGGTGGCCATTGTAATAATAATGGGTTTGCGAATCAGAGACAGTCCGTTTACGATCGAACTGTGAATTTTAACGTCTTTCGGATTGATTGCGATGCCGGGAGCGGACGAGTCGCACAGGAGAGCCGTGTGCTTTTGCAGGAGCGCTACCTTGTTGCGGCCTCTTTGCTTGATCAGAAACGCCGTGCACGTTAGAAAGAGAACGATCACGGTCAGCAGCCCGCTAACAAGACCGACGTAAGTCTGAAGGCTTGCCACGGGGAAAGCGTCCAGGGTCGAGTCGTCGTCTTTAAGAATCTTGTAAATATCCGTCTCGTTCAGATCGGACATCGTGGTTTCCAGCTCGGACAATTTTCTCCATAGTTCGCTTTGATTTCGATCCTCGCCGAACGATCGATCGATGGACGTGTAAGAACCAACCAAACGGTTCTCAATGATCGAGACTGGTAATAATGGTGAAAACGTTAGAACCGTGCTGTTTGTGCAACGTGGGAAAGATTAATTAACCAGTTAGCTGTGTTCGACGAGTATACTCGTCACGGAGAAGTGACAGCATTTTGTTTCTTGACGAGTATACTCGTCATCGCTTGATTCTTGCGACACATATAGGTGCGCGCTCTGGAAAGGAGGCGCCACAGCTAACTGGTTAAACTAACGAAACAGAGCAATGAGCCGTACCCGTGTGGAAAGTGATCTCGCTGAGAAGCAACCATTTCCCGGCAAAATCGAGTTCCAACTTCACGAACCTTCCGGTCTTGGACCGCAACGGGATCGACGTCGAGAGAACGGTGCTGATCGCATCGTTGACGTCGATCGGAATCGTTTCCGATATGTCCGGGTTCGTTTGGTAGTCGTCACCGTCGGTGGAGAACCAAATTCGCAGTCTGGAGAACATCTGCGAGAGTAGAACCGAGTCAACAAGCCGGTTTATTAAGAAAGAGTTAAGAAGGTTTATTAATCCTTTGCACTCGAGTGGTGACTCAAATTTGTTATATCATCTTTTAAGATAATTTTGATATTAACCCTTAGCGCTCCGAAGGCTCCGCTACGGAGATATTTGTCATTTGTTCCGTAACTCCGAAGGCTCCGCTGCGGAGCCAAATGTTTTTAGCATACGTTATCGTCGGTGTTAACAATTGTTATCTGTAGTTAAAACGTGCTAAGTCTGTACCATTACGATTAAAGCATTTTATGGCCTTTTCTATGGTTAGCAACACGGAGAAAGATAAATATTACGATGAGAATTTAGAGCCGAGTGATACCGAAGACGTATTTGATTTTGAAGAGTTAAAAGACATTGTGGAAGACAATGTTGGTTATGATTCTGTCACTTCGAGTAGTAGTAGCGAAATTACACTACCAAAGAGACGAAGGATGAGAATTATTGAAAGCGAAAGCGAAGATTCCTTACAAGACTTGGATGAATGGCGTGATGTTACGGAAGAATTACATATTCCAGATAGAATACCTTTCAACGTATTGCCACAGGTCATTGGACCACAAGTTTCTACAAACATTCAACAGCCGATACAATATTTTAAATTATTTTTCACGGTCGAATTGGTAAACGAAATTATAAAGGAAACCAACAATTACGCAGAAAATGTTCTAAACTTGAAAGAAATATCTGGTAACTCTATTTGGCAAAGTGAATACTGCGACACTTGTCCAAATAAACCCAGAATGCACATGGGAGATTGTTACCAAAGATATCGCACCATGGTGAATGACAAAATTTAAAATTTATCTTGTATTTACAATAGGAAAATGTATATTTATAAAATCAATAAAATCAAATGCATTCGCAAGGACGTGTAATCTTTTCCGCTCAAAATAAGACTTCCTTTATCTCAGGCGCTCCGCTCCAAAAATGTGCCGGAAAAAGAAACGCGCGGAGCGCTAAGGATTAACAAAGTGTAGATTTAAACAATTGTTAAGAGTGTAACCGTTGCGCGAGTCCCAAGAGTCACTTTCATATGCATAAAATGCATTTTGTCAATATAAAGTAGAAATACTATAAGTTAGAAAAATTATTTTATATTTTCAGTTAAGATAGCTTCGAGTGCAAAGGGTTAAGAAGACGGCGAGGAAAACGGAGAGGGAAAACGCGAACCTCGACTTCCAGTTCCGGCAAACGTGCCACGTGAATCGAGCAATTCTCGAATTCCCGCAGCTCTTGAAATTCGAAGAGGAATTGAACGGTTTCGCGATCGGTCCATCCTACCCAATTGGTGGCAGTCGCCGTGGAGGACAAAAGCTCGGAGAGCTCGCCTAAAATTCCATCCGTCAGCTGGCCCAAACCGTTCACTAGCGATGAGTCGGGTCCGGGTTCCTTATCACCGTCGTACGACGAATCTTCAACGTTGCATCCACCAGGTCCTTCTCGCGTTCCACGCGGAGCGACGTACCTGACAACGTACTCTGCCAACGTGTGTTACAATACATTAGATTAGGCCCGATTAGATCGATTATTTTTAAATTTGCAATTTAATATTTTATATAAATTACGCAAACTCTAATATTAGAAATCTTCAAATTCCATCCATAAATTTACAATTTATTCCTTTAACACGTTGAATGCCACGGGGGTCACCGGTGACCGGCACTTAACTTGGCGGTGACGCCATGGGGGCCACCGGTGAACGGCGCGCCCAAATTGACAGAAATATATATGATTTAAAACAAGTGTCAATATCTCAAATTTTGTATTACTACCATCGTCAATTCAAACAATGACCCCTGTCGCAATTAACACGTTCCGTGCCACGTGTACCATCGATGGTACACGCTTGCATGTTTACTTAGTGAACTGAACAAATTGTTTACAAGAAATTTAGAACCGAAGAATCAATTTCCACCGCAAGAATGGGCGTTGATAAGTTTTTGTTACGTTGTTATGTGTACGAGAATGAATAATTGCACGTAATACATCAAGTTTTAGTAAAATATCAAAGTGTGAAGATTCGAGTAAAAAAAGCTCGGCACGGAACGTGTTAACATGTCAAACATGGTTATACACTGTAACTTATCTATTGCAGGTAATATTTCAACATTATATGTATCGCATAAAAGAAAATTCATCGTGGCGCCACGGACAATTTCTGTAGAATCGGCGTGGCATTCAACGTGTTAATCAGGCATAATATTATTTTCTTTTCTATAATAACATTAAATTTACTACATAATTTTATTAACGTTTTAATTTTTAAACCAGTATAAACCAGTATAAATTATGAATCATGTTGCTCGCAGGAGGCGTGTACTTACGATCCCACAAGCATCCATAAATCTCGACTCGCATGCACACGGTTCGAGGATGCTTGCTGTACGGCACGAATCGCACCCTGCTCGCGACGAACGGCAGGTCCAGCTTTTGTTTCTCCACGAGGTACGTGTTGCTGTTCCCACGCAACACCTGAAACGGTCAAGCTTCGTTCGATATACCGTCCTACGTACCCAAGGATCTAGTTTATTCGTGCAACATTCACAGGAGACGTCTCGCTTTGCGCTCGAAACAAGAGACCAAACCAGACCGTCTCGACAACCCCTGGCCCTAATCCGAGATATCCGGAATCGAAAATCGAAAATCTTACAGCTTCACGTCGTCACCTTGGACCCGGTATTATGTCTCTGTATCGTGTCTTATTGTTTTGTCCGTCGATACGAACGATCCGAACGATCGCGAAATCGAAGCAACGCGGACGACTCCCGCGGTCGATTTACCGACGACACGAACTCTGTCACCCTTCAAATTCTTGTACTGATGCCATTTGGTGTCGCGCCAGTATTCGAGAAAAAACGCCTCCGCGAACTCTTGGCCTTGACCGTTGCCGAACCGTCCTTGAGTCTCGGTCCACGCGATCAGGTGGTTTCTCGTCAGGTCGATCTCCAGGTATTCTCGTATCGCGCTGCTGATCTGCGCCTTCGGACACCAGGCACCGCCGTTCTTTTCTTGTCGTATTCTACAATCACGGTGACGAAACGTTCGAATTTTTCTGAGACAGTCGGCGGTTCCCGCCTTCTTCTCTTTCAACCGCACGTTCACAATCGCGAACAAACTAAAATTTGTGTAATAGAGGCACGGGAAAGGAACGCGATTTCGTGGCACGGGACAAGGGGGTGAAGAGATTTCCCCTCGATTCGTACATTTCCTGGCAACACAGTTTCGAAACTATTGTTTCGCCCGATGAATACTACAGTAGTGTCTCTCTAATTGACGCACAGATTGTCCACTAAAATGGACAGTTTGGGGAGAGGAGATATGATTATTCGAGCCTTGCGGCTCGTTTTTATAATTGTGGACAATTTATAACTATACAAATAAACCGCAACGCTCGAATAATCGTATCTCCTCTTCCCAAATTGTCCATTTTTGTGGTCAATCTGCGCGTCGATTAGAGAGACTGCATTAGCCTTTACGACTAATTTACGACATCCGGTTGAAATCGATGTTCACCGTTCTTTTGATTAATTTATTATCATGAGGATTTATTCGAGTGAATGAAAATTAATTTTGTCGATCGAATTAGTACAACTCTGAATGGACTCTGAGATCAGTTGATGCAAAGATAATGACTGAATTCTGTTGCTTCGATCGTTTACCTGATAAATTTCATTACTAGACTGCAGATTTTTACGCGAAATAAAAATTGCCCGAGTTAATTATAATGAAACTTAAGTCCGATAAAAATGTCTTTACTCTTTTAGTCGTCCTTAATCAGCTGGAAAAATATTCTTCGATTCTTCTAACGTCTTCACCGTTGCGTATTTAATCTAGTTACAGTAATGTCTCTCTCATTGACGCTCAGATTGTGCACGAAATTGGACAATTTGGGGAGAGGAGATACGATTATTCGAGCCTTAAATCTCGTTTTATAGTTGTTGATAATTCGTAACTATAAAACGAGGCGCAAGACTCAATTCAATCGCATCTCCTCTTCCCAAATTGTCCATTTTTGTGCGCAATCTAAGCGTCAATACTGGAGACATCACTGTATTAGGGTGCTCCATAAGTTCTTTCCGTGTCGCGCTATGAATAACTCTACCTGGCTGTGTTTATATAAACACGTAGGCTTATCTCTTGACTGTTTAGGGTATCGGTTTCACTCGTCCCAGAGCTCTTTTAGAGTATATTTCGTTGTTGACAAAGTTCCTTATCAAATTTTTCTGCGCCGTTCTATATGGATAGCCGAAAGAAGCATTTGCGGCATGTTATGCTTTATTGCTTTAAAAAAAGTGATATGGCAAAGGACACTGCGAACGAGATTTGTACCGTTGACAGTGCCGGTTCTACGACTATTAGGACAGTCCGCAATTGGTTAAAGAGCTTTATAGCTGGCAATTATGATTTGAAAGATGAAGACCGCAGCGACAGTCCAACAACGACGGATGCGGAACTTATCAAAGATATGCTCGCTGAAAATCCGCGATATAGCGTGTGCGGATGCCACTAACATATCCAGGACAACGGTACATAAGCATTTAATCAAGATGAGATGTGTGAATCCATTCGAAGTTCCACAACGTCGATAGGTGTTGACACCAGCTTTATGAACCACGTCTCTACGTGCGATTCGCTTCTCCAACGACATGGAAGAAATCCTTTCCTAAAGAGGCTTGTCACTGGAGACGAGACTTGGATTTGATACCAAAATGTGCATCGAAAACGAACTTGGTCAAAAAGAAATAGTCCCTCGATTGTTGCGAAGCCAGGACTTCGTCCGAAGAAAGTTCTTTCGCGCATTTGGTGGGACTGGAAAGGTGTAGTCTACTACGAGCTCCTTCCTCAAGGTGAAACGATCGATTCAGCTAAATATTGTAATCGACTCGATGAATTGAAAGCCGCCATAGCAGAAAAACGGCCAGAATTGGCGAACCGACGCGGCGTCGTTTTTCATCGCGACAACGCAAAACCGCGTGTTGCGTTGGTCGTAAGACAAAAATTATTGCAGTTCGATTGGGACGTTCTACCTCATCCTTCGTACTCCCCAGACATTGCTCTATCCGATCATTACTCGTTCTTCTCGTTAAAAAATTCTCTCCGTGAAAAACGGTTTAAATTCGTAAGCGAAATAAAAACGCACCTTGATCAATATTTTGCAAATAAGCCTCAACGATCTTGGAAAGACGGCATAATGAGGCTTCCTGAAAGATGGACGAAGGTAATAGAGCAGAACGGTTCATATATAGCTCGATAAATCAACCTTAAGCAACAAATATCGTGTAATGATTTCGCATCAGAAAAAAAAGGAAAGAACTTATGGGACACTCCAATATCTTGACTGTACAAACAGACTATCCCAGAAAAATGGAGCACGAGAGCACGGTATTCGCGGTGCTCGCAGTAATTCAACAAATAAAACCGAAAGAAAAAGAGAAACGTGTTCGCGTACCTCGCGTTTTGAGGGCCCACCGATTTGCTCTCGTAACTCGAGGAAGCTGTGATGGCATCGTCCGGTATTTTTCCCTCCTCCATACCCAATGGAAGAATGCATTCACCTGAAACGCGACGAAGTTTTTCTTCTTGCGAGTTTCGTTCTCTGTTAATCACGCACAATTTAACCGATTTGTTAATCAGCGAGAGAGACAGAGAGAGAGAGAGAGATGGCTCACCAAAAACGTTTCTCGTCGAATCCTCCATGGGCGGCGAATAGCCAGCGACTAGCATTACCAAAGAGACAACGGTTAACAAAGCACGGCGCATTTTGACATCGGATCCTGACATTCGTTACGGATGCATTTACAGTTCATGATAGGTCGAGTAAGTCGGTATCGTCGTTCGTTGCCCTGAAACCGAACAACCTGTTCGACGAATTATAAACACGCATCTTCCTCCATTCAGAAAGGAAAACGTTGCGAAACATGTTCGCGGATAGTGCCATCAATTTTCATCGTTACCGTTGCTCGGACGTCGAGTTCCCTCGGCACGAGAGATTCTCTCTTTGTTCGAGAATCGTTCGAGCAAGGTGCTTAAAACAGGAGTCACGGATCGCGTTTACACGGCTCGTTGTGCGTAACTCGTTGCTCGCTGTGTTCGGACGTTAATTAGATTCACTGATGAAAAATGAAGACAGAGATGGTCGGGGAAAGGTGTCGGAGCCGGAGTTGGGGAATGCGCACGGGGTCGAGCTCTGCTATGCGTGCAACAAGTAAAGCACGATCAATACGAGCTGACCGTAGGAACGAGAAGATCCCGACCATGCTCGTTTCACGACGTTCTTTCACGTTTCCAACGATTCACGCGTACTCTCGTTCGCGATGCGGATCGATACCGTGTTCGATACTCTGAAGTACCTTGATCGCCACTTCCCTGGAATTTTCAATTAACGTTTCTCCCGATCGATTCGAACAACGCGCTTCGGTTCTCGGCACCACCCTTTGTCAACGTACGCGGTCCATTTTTTTGGTAACGCGAACAAATCGCGTTCACTGTCGACAACGTGATCCTAGTTCGGGAGAGAAACGACCCTCGCGTCTTCGTTCTTTCGCGCAATCGAAAATTGATATCCAGTCCGGCGGAACAGTGTGACGTGCTTTCGCACGCTTGAAATTTCCTCGAAAATTCCATCGAACCGTTGTCACAGCTTTTTCCTTACCTGCTTCTAAACTCGACGCTTCCCGTCGTCGATGCATCGCGGCGAGCCGGCAACTTTTGGAATCACGAAGCATGATATCAGCTTCGTTACAGCTCGATACGGATCCGGTTTGATCTGACTCGAGTCGATGACAGAGAACAACCGACGTGTTGAAATTAATTGTGATTGCACACCGACGTCGCGCTGTGGTAACAGCGGTCAATTTGCTCGACCGTGTTTCGTTTTGTTAATCTTCGACTTTCGAATGCTGGATTTTGCGATCGCATTCCTGTTACCGTTCCCGTTCCCGAAGCGAGACGCGCGCGGCTGACTTGGTACACGCGCAACGCGCAACTCCCCGCTGCTAGATGTTAGCTGTTACAAGGGTTGGCCAGCATCCGCGATGTTACCCCGTGGGGGCAAAACGATTCGAGAGTATAAACGCGATAGGAAGGAGAGAGAGAAAAAGGGCGGAGGTGACTCCGTTTCTGTTGCAGGTTCCAGGCTGCTCTAGAACAGTTATTCATTATGGAAATTTTAACTCTGATAGAGTTACGATTTTATTATATAATATTATTATTTATTATTTATATATATAATTATATATTATTTATAATATTATTATTTATTATTTATATATATAATTATATATTATTTATAATATATATTTATTATTTATTATATAATTGTGATATAATATAATTTAAACTTTCGTTGTCCCGAGGTTTAAGTAATAGAGTTACGATTTTACTTAAACCTCGGGACAACGAAAGTTTAAATTATATTTAATAACTAATTAAACTATATAAATTAAACTATATTTAATAACGTAACTCTATCAGAGTTAAAATTTCCAGATATTTTTGGGACACTCTGTATATATATAATATAATATATAATATATCGTAAATTATGAAACGTACTTTAACAATTACACAATCTAGAATGAAGGCTTGAGTTTTTATTATAGATTTGCACAAGTCTGGATTTCTATTTAGTTTCTTTCTCCTTCTATCTCAATTTTTAGAATGATATAGTTATTTATAAATGTATCCATCGGAAAGTGTCTACCTCTAGCTTGAATTCGAGTTCTCGAAAGTTTGAAAATTCGCTCAGAAATACATATTTAAATCGATACGAAGTGTCCCCTGAAAATTAAATCATTTTTCTCTGAGCTCGTGTCAGGATTTATTAACTTTTTACGTGATATCGATGCAGCAAATTTTCCTGGCCAATTCTGTGCTCTTTGTTGATCTTTTTTGTACTAATCATGTCATGTAGTGGGAAAACGTTGAAGCTTGTAGATAAGATTATCAAGAGTCGATTTTGTTCAATAGTTTGAGCGTTCTGCCGCTTGGTTAACCTTTTAGGTACGGCTGAATTCTGAGCGAGGCTATTTCTCTGGACGGCAGAGTCTGATGTGTACTGTACAGAGTTTGGTGAGTGACGCCTCGCGTCAGCCGTACTCGATTCTTATTGGTCACTGTTTTTCGTTAATAACTCGTTAACGGTGCCTCGGAGAAAATTTTTGTAAAGGAGAAAGTTGCTTCAAATGATCCGAGGAACCCGCCATTTCCGGATTCCGAGACAGTTTTGGGACACCCTGTAGACTGTTGTAAATCGATGTGAAGACAAAAGAAGTGTGAAACAATGCACATGAAGACGATTATTTGGTTCAAACGATGAGCGAGTGAGCTACTAGAGCAAACCACTAAAGCGGCGTGTCGTTCTGAAAGATGATATCCGCGGAAACCACTATAGTGACGCGTCGGGCCTAAAAGGTTAATTGGCGCTGTACAGGTTCCCAAATAGGCATTGTAATTTCACCACCAGAGGCATCACTATCGCTGCTGAAGTTTCATGTAATTCACTCTGTCGAATTTTCCTGTGTGCTGCAAGGTCGATGGCAAGAGGCTTTTTTGTGGATTTTTAGATTGATAGAGTGCATTAAATGAGCCGTTTATTTTGAAAGTGGCATAAATCACTTTTTTTTTAAATGAAAAGTTACCGTTCAATTGTAATTAGTGTTACCATTAACTCGATTTTTTTGAAAAAATGACTTATGCCACTTTCAAAATAAACGGCTCAAATAAGTAAGTCGCGCTCTGCGAGTGCATCCTTTTATCGGCGCACTGGTCGAACGTTACGAGTCTTCTTTCGGATTTGGTCGGGTCGCTCGACCAGCGCGTAACGCCGATCGCAAGGGTCAGCCTAACAACGCCGGAGGCCTTAGCAACGTCACGATGTTTACATCGCGACGCTCAAGTCGCACGCACGCGTGCGTCGCGTGAAGTTGACTCACAGGAGTACGGGAGCACTGATCGGCTGTTGTGATTTCGAAGGTCGCTCCGAAATCGTAACGCGCTCTGGTCATTAAACTTTGGCTCCTATAATTTTCGTATTTCGTATTATTGAACCTTTATCATTCTGTATATTATAACTTTGTACAATGTTACATATGTATTACAATAACCTGATGATGAATTGAAATTTTTCATATTTTTTGCAGTTATTTAAAAATTGTCGTAAACAAACCTAATCATAATGTGTCAAGGTTTTCGGCGGTTTGCAACCTCGTGTGTTCCACAGGCTCCTCTATTTAATAATAACAGCCCTTTTCGGGGCCACAAATTTATGCAAGCTGGAAAGTTCGTCCTTATTCGCTCCAGAAGTGATAATGTCGATGCCCGACTAAAATACAATTTTCTACGTAATCCAGACCCACAAACAACGTCTTATATTCCAAGTTTCGTTGTAGATTGCGGATCAAAATTTCTACTAGACGTTTTGGAATTGTTTCATATAGTTTCTTAATCTTTTCTGCCGGTAAATTGTTCCGATTTTCAATAATTCTTAACTATAATTCTCTAAACCTTTGAGTTTGAAAATTTTTTGAAGGTAATTACTAAATTAAATGTGTAGTCTTTCAAAGAGAATATGAATGCAAGTTTCAGTTTTGTTTCTTAAATTTTGGAAATCCTTCTCATGGAATAGAGCATTGATTGCTATCCGTCACAATTACACAAGTACTGGGATTGCTGAATTAACAAAATTTTGTAGATTTCTAAACTAGAAAGTATTATTTAAAATGTAGCTTATGGGTTTTCGGAAATTCTAATAATTGTAGAAATGGTCACCGTTTCAAGACGTTCGTAAATACGCTGGACTGTTGTAGGTTCGAGAATCGTACTGGGCGAAAAGTACAAGTTGAATATCGCGCCACGTGTTTCAAATAGAGCCACAGGCATACGAATGCGCGAGAAAAGTGAGACCGCAAGCAAGCACGGTACGTGAGCAAGCTACATTGGTCGTCGGTGTGACTTGTTTTGCTAAGGTTGTGCTAATGTCGTGCTCTTTTGCTGACTCACCACTTTCTTTCTTTGGCTACAACTGTGAGGGCAGCAGAGTTAGCTGTGCAGCATAAATCAATCAGAGAAGAAGCAGTTTCTTTACCTGCTTCATAACTCTAAGCAGGTTATGGTGAGGAGCTACTGTACTATGGTGATATAGAATTGTTTGGTATGGTGAGATATGACGTATTTACTAATTGGCGGATACTGAACTGAGCTTCTGAATTCTCTCACAAGAGACACCGCAGTCGTTTTAATAGTAATTTGAATTGTGTTGATTTTCCGTATATTTTATTGTAAAAGTGGTAAGAAACACATGTTCTACCTTCAATAATAAATAAGCTTGTATTTCTGTACCTTCAACAAAAAATGTTTAATATCTAAATTTACAAATTTCAAGTTATCTGTAAAGATATATGCATATTCTTCACGTGTATTGAGGTTGATGACGTTTAATTATGCACTATTTCAATGTTTCCTTTATTTATTTACGTTAGACAATTTATAGGTTTAAGTTCCACGTATCCATGCAATATCGGACAGTTCCTGCATCATGTTTCGTACGAGTGGTATTATTTGTTTTCGTGAAACACGTAGATTTCCCTGGTTGACGTGCAGCATTTCAAATCTTCCATGTTCATCGATGAACGTGCTTCCATCATATAATTGAAGGTCCGGATCGCTAGACCCAAATATCAGGATTCTTAGCTGTTCATTAACAATTGAATTATTACTCAATTAGTTAATCGATAGATTCTCTGCGAAGTAAACGCGAAATATTAGCTACTAGACAAACCTTTTCAAAATCTTTATGAAAATTTCGTTGCGCTGTGCCTGCATAGGAATATTTGGTAGTGTCTGGATTGGAAGATAGGGAAAAAATAGCGATGTCTCTTCTGATTTGGTCCGATTCAACTAGCATGCCAAGTAGAAAAACTATTCTGGCTTTTCTGGCCTCGGCGAAATTACAAATAGCATCGAACACCCCTGGAGATTCGATGAATTTCTAGAATCCGAGAAATGAGTCGTATTGGAAATTAAATAAACGATAAACTATAAAATAATCTTTAAACAATACTTTACAACTTACTCGAACTAGTATAGGGAATCCAACAATTGGTACTCCAGTGACCTCTTTCACGTCTCTGATCAATAGATCGTCGAGGCTTAATTCACTAATGTCATTTTTCGCTTGGATAAGACCGTCATATTCGTTGTCTCGATTGTGAATCGGACAAGCTATATCTTCGAGTTTTTTTAACGTTTCGAGGTCGGTCGGAGTGGCGCGATTTGCCTCTTTTGACAGGTTACACGTGTCGATCAAGATCGGACCTGTTGAAATAACACTTGGAAATCGAGCGATGGAACCAATTGTTACGTTTTAATTCGTTCCGTATACATAGAATAACACACTGAAATATTGTATACAGCGATAGCAATTTAATTCGTAGCCAATCCAATTATGTTGGGAAACATAATCAAATTAGTTCTTTTCTAATGATCTTATCCTGAATTTGATATGAATCTGAGTGTTAGTAATTTCAAATTACTAATTTTCCACCAGCCAATGCAACATGAGTGCTACCGAACTGTCCCCTTTTAAACTAAATGTATCGTTACAAAAGATTGTGTCAAGTTTGCTATTAATTTAGAAACGCAAAGCCAAATACTCAGTCATCCATTTTCATATTCAGCAAAGATATGGCACCAAATTGATATAAACTTGCTCACAAGCTACGCTACCAAGCAATTTACATGTATTTGGTCGAAACAGACTTGACTGACCGGGTCTGAATCACTGAATAAAAGTTAATTGAAAAAATGCATAAAATCGCTATGTATACGGTAATATATTATGGAATGACAAAGAGGAAATATAACAGTAGTAAATGTCTCACCTCGTAAAAGATTCGCTATGCCTGAGTTTATGATTGGTAAATGTTCGACGAGGAAACGTTTTGCCACCAAAGTCGCGCAACTTCCTACAGTCTCTATGCAAACGTCTATATTAGGCCACGGCCAGGCCGGATCCCGTGGTCGATGATCGATCACTTTGATTACGGAGTCTTTTAAAAAATCGTCTCCCTCAGAGAGAGTGTGATGATCAACAAGTACGACATCCAAAGAACTAGCTGCACTTTTCTGTAGTTCTTTCAAGTCTATTTCATCTCTGCAAACGACAAGAATAATCGATTATGACATCCTAAGCAACGTGCACGTACGTGCGCGTAGGGCTCGCACACGGATAGATACATATTCCCCTTACGTATGATCTCAACTTACCGGAACGTCAACAAATCCGGAGGAATGTCGTAACGTTTAAAAAAATACGTCACTTCTGTTTTAACACGATATTCTTTCCGCGGTATATTCATCAACGGAATTACGGCTAAATAATATGTTTCTGGTCCAGGTTTCGCATCCAAATACTCGTATAAACCCTGAACCAGTGCGCATACCGCGGAATCCAAGTCGCATGTACTGTTACCAAGCACAATGCAGACCTTTTGGTATCGCCATAGATTCGACTATGTAACGAATATTTTCAAGCTGTCAATTATATTTCTGTTCTAAGTACCGAACGTTTTATTTTAAAGATTTCGCATTTGACTGATAACACTAAAGCACAAACATGAAGGAAGTAATAGAATCTACAATTTCGCGCGAAGACCGGACTGCGGCACGCAAATGCTACTGGTGGATACGTATGTAATGATAATCTAATTCTTGCGGTTTGATTACACTTGGAGCGAATACTGTATGTGTATGAACGATAGAAAAAACAAGGAATCGCTTCTACGCGTGGAAAACCGAATCAATTAAATCCGGACATAAGTATTGTGTTGGTTATAAATCATGACATCCCAATAGAACCTTCAAAATCAAAGGTTTATTGTGTATAATCAACAAGCATTATTGGTTCTTACAGGGCAGACAGATATTAGTATTAAGTGATAGTTACCAAAGCTTTCTTAGATTCCGTAAGAAACGTCTTCATGCAATCCATAATTTTTCCGTTTCTGCACAAGCGTCAATCGAAGTGCATACTGTCTATTATGTGTTATTGTCGTTACGATCAGCTACGACTGCACGCATATGTGTGTGCTATGACGCGTGACACCGGCGGTGCTCGGAAACGCTCGATTTTGATCGGGAACGGTCGGCAGTGCTCTAAGGAGGTTGACGGTGACCGATTCAATGTCAGTGTGACAGTTCGTTCCGACAATCGGTAAAGGTTTTTTCTATGTCAATGGAGCAGTATTCCTTTTGAGGAACTTAGTATGATGACGTAATTATTTATAAATAGATCTATTGGAAAGTGTTTACCTCTAGCTTGAATTCGAGCTCCCGAAAGTTTGAAAATTTGCTCAGAAATACATATTTAAGTCGATACGAAGTGTCCCTTGAAAATTAAATCATTTTTCTCTGAGCTCATGTCAGGATTTATTAACTTTTTACGTGATATCGATGCAATAAATTTTCCTGGCCAGTTCTGTGCTCTTGGTTAAACGTTGAAGCTTGTAGATCAAATTATCAAGAGGTGATTTTGTTCAATAGTTTAAGCGTTCTGCCGCTTGGTTAATTGGCGCTGTATCACCAGAGGCACCACTATCGCCGCTCTAATTTGATGTCATTCACTTTGTCGAAATTTCCTATGTGCTGCAAGGTCGATGGCAAGAGGCTTTTTTGTGGACGTTTAGGTTGATAGAGTGCATAAATAAATCGGTGATTCGATTAATAGTGTTAAGAGTATACGAATTTAATAACAGTAGATAATTAGTTTATGTGGTAGATAAAGTTGTGAACAAAGAGGACATATTTTTGAAGCCTGGATCTTTGGGGCCATTGGCGCGCCGCGTGGGTGATCCCAATATGACGCCTTCCAATTTAATTCTGAGTGATAAAAAGATGGTAGAGAAGTCAGTAGTATCTTCTAGAAATGATCAAGAAAAAGAGGGAAAAGATAATAATAAAAAAAGAAAAAATCCGAATACGTTAGCACGAAAAACACGAGCAGATAAACCTCCATAAAAGATGCTCTAATACAATGAATATAATAAAATTCTTGAGAGATAACCTGTCCAGAAACGCTGGATTATGCCTCCTATACTGACTTTTCAATAAAGGCCAACCCCATTAACAAATTGAAATTTATATCTATCTGTCTCATACCATTATTATAGCTCAGCTCTGCTGAAGAAGTAGAAGAATTCTACTCCAATTCCTAATACTATATTTAATGAACATTTCAAGAAATATTATAAAAATTATATGGGCATATATACGGATGGATTCAAGACCAAAGGGTTAAATCCATAGGAGCAACTATCACCTATCCTGAGGAACAGATGTATTATTTCTTAAGCATCTGTGTTCACTGTAGAATTTGCAGCTATATCAAAAGCATTGGACATATATGGCCATATTGAGAGACCATTGCTGATCTGCTTAGGTTCCTTGAATATAATAACCAGCCTTAATAAATCCACATCTATTATTAAAACAAATACCATTTGCTAAATATTAAAAAAAAGACACTTGACTTAGCAAAATTCAGAAGCGAAGATCATATAATAATAGGGATATGATCTCCTCAGAGATTTGTTGGAATCAGATTCAATGATATAAGTACCTAAGACTCGCCTCTTTTCAAGAGGTATTTACAGACAGTCTTGTATCTTCTTACATGTGGTTTGGCAAGAATGAGTACCATCCACTATCCACAAAAATAATATAAAGGCTATCTATTGTAAGGATTATTTGTTATTATTACTATATTTATTATTATATATTAGAACATTCATATGAATATGATTATTGAAATAATATTGTAGATGCTACCTGCAGTATATAGTAGATGTTTCTCTAAGCCTATTCACCGCGAATTTTAAGATACAAGGCGAGTCACGCTTAGGACAGCGAAGAAGTGAATCTGACTCCACAGGAAGCGGTGGAAACTTGAACAGCCTAGGACTGTCAACTTTTGGGATCAAGAGAACTAAGGGCATTGCAGGAAGACGAGTGCACTTTTTAGTGACCCAAAACCACACTTTTCCATGCCACATTTTTAAATAAGTTTGACGTTAGATACAACATTAAATAAACTATTGTTGACCCCTGTGATGCGGAATCGATAAAATAATTCGATTTAAAGTTATGTGTTTTCAATTTAAATATTTTCAAATTATGCAATTTTTCAATAATTTTAATACTTAGAATCCAAAATAACAAAAATAAAATTTTGTAATGAAAAATGAGGTGAAGAGTTTTTATTTCACAATTTTTATTTTACAAACTCAAATTATCGAGAAATTGTATAATTTGTAAATATTTAAATAGAAACATTGTATCATTTGAAAATATTTCAAATGAAAATAAATAGACAACATAAACTCATATACAAATTTCTTAACAAAAGATGTTAAATATCTAAATTTACAAATCTCAGGTTATCTTTAAAAACATGTATTTTTCGCGGGTATTGTGAGTGATGACTTTTGATCATGCACTATTTCAATGTTTCTTTTACGTTAGACAATTTATAGGTTTAAGTTCCACGTATCCATGCAATATCGGACAGTTTCTTCATCATGCGTTGTACGAGCGGTGTTAATTGTCTTCGTGAAACACGTAAATTTCCTTGGTAGACATGCGATATTTCATATTTCCCTTCTTCATCATAGATCGTGCATCCATCGTATACTTCAAGGTCCGGATCACTAGACCCAAATAACAGCATTCGTAGCTGTTCGTTAACAATTGGATTATTACTCAATTAGCTAATCGATAGATTCTCTGTGAAATAAACGTGAAAAAATTTTAGCCACTATACAAACCTCTTCAAAATCTAAGTGAGCATATTTTTGCGCAATGCTTCCACGAGAATATTTGGTAGTGACTGGGTCGGGAGATATGGAGAAAATAACGATGTCTTTTATGATTTTGTCCGATTCAACTAGCATGCCAAGTAGGAAAACTATTCTGGTTTTTCTGGCCACTGCAAAATCACGAATGGCATCGGATCCTCCTGAATCAATGAATTTCTAGAATCCGAGAAATGAGTCGTATTGGAAATTAAATAAACGATAAACTATAAAATAATCTTTAAATAATACTTTACAACTTACTCGAACTAGTATTGGCAATCCAACGATCGGTACTCCAGCGACCTCCTTTACGTCTCTGATCAACAGATCGTCGAAGCTTAATTCACTAATGTCTCTTTGCGCTTGGATGAGACCGTGGTATTCGGCGTCTCGATTGTGAATCGAATAAGCTATTCGTTCGAGTTTTTCTAATGTTTTGATGTCGGATGGAGTGGCGCGATTGACCTCTTTTGACAGGTTACACGTGTCGATCAAGATCGGACCTGTTGAAATAACAATTGGAAATCGAGCGATGGAACCAATTGTTACGTTTTAATTCGTTCCGTATACATAGAATAACGTACTGAAATATTGTATACAGCGATAGCAATTTAATTCGTAGCCAATCCAATTATCTTGAGAAACATAATCAAATTAGTTCTTTTCCAATGATCTTCTCCTGAATTTGATATGAATCTGACCATATGCTATTTCGTGAAATAGCGAGCCACCCGTTTCCGCAGTTCACACTAGTGTTAGGAATTTCAAATTACTAATTTTCCACCAGTCAATGTAACATGTGTGCTACCAAACTGTCTTCTTTTAAACTAAATGTATCGTTACAAAAGATTGTGTCAAGTTTGCTATTAATTTAGAAACGCAAAGCCAAATACTCAGTCATCCATTTTCATATTCAGCAAAGATATGGCACCAAATTGATATAAACTTGCTCACAAGCTACGCTACCAAGCAGTTTACATGTATTTGGTCGAAACAGACTTGACTGACCGGGTCTGAATCACTGAATAAAAGTTAATTGAAAAAATGCATAAAATCGCTATGTATACGGTAATATATTATGGAATGACAAAGAGGAAATATAACAGTAGTAAATGTCTCGCCTCGTAAAAGATTCGCTATGTCTGAGTTTATGATTGGTAAATGTTCGACGAGGAAACGTTTTGCCACCAAAGTCGCGCAACTTCCTACAGTCTTCATGTAAACGTCTATTTTAGGCCATGGCCAGGCCGGATCCCGTGGTCGATGATCGATCACCTTGATTACGGAGTCTTTTAGAAAATTGTCTGCTTTCGAAAGAGAGTGATGATCAACAAGTACAACATCCAAAGTAATAGTTGCATCGTTCTTTAATTCTTTCAAGTCTATTTCATCTCTGCAAACGACAAGAATAATCGATTATGGCATCCTGAGCAACGTGCGCGTACGTGCGCGTAGGGCCTGCACACGGATAGGTACATATTTCCCTTACATACGATCTCAACTTACCGGAACGTCAATAAATCCGGAGAAATGTCGTAACGTTTAAAAAAATACGTCACTTCTGTTTTAAGCCGATATTCTTTCCGCGGTATATTCATCAACGGTATTACAGTTAAATAATCTGTTCCCGATCCAAGTTTCGCATCCAGATACTCGTGTAATCCCTGAACCAATACACATACCGCGGAATCCAAGTTGCATATGCTGTTACCCAAGACAACGCAGACCTTGTGGAATCGCCATAGTTGCGGCTATATATATAATGAATATTTTCAAAGCTGTCAATTAGATTTCTGTTCTGAGTACCGAATGTTTTATTTGATAAGGTTTCATTTTTGATCGATGACAGTAAAGCGCGTGAACAGAGATGAAAATGATGACACGAAGTAAAAGTTGAAGCAAAGCATAAATCATGGCATCCCAATAGAACCTTCAAAATCAAAGGTTCATTATGTATACTCAACAAGCATTATTGCTTCTTATAGGGCGAATATTAGTATCAAGTCTTAGTTACCAAAGCTTTTTTGGATTCCGTAAGAAACGTCTTCATGCAATCCATAATTTTTCTGTTTCTACACAAGTGTCCGTCGAACGCTGCAGTGCATACGATCAGCTACGGTTGTTTGCATACATGTGCATAACGCCCATGTCGCTACGATGCTGTCATTGCTCGGAAACGCTCGACTTTAATCGGGAACGGTCGGCAGCGCTCGAAGGAGGTCGGCGGTGAACGATTCCGACGTTGGTGTGACAGTAATGTCCACCGCGCTTGTCCGTCCCAACGTTTCGGCGATCGTCGTTGTTTATTGCGTGCGATTTAACAAACAACGACACAGATTTTTTCTGTGTTCGATGGAGCAGTGTTCCTTGGGTAAAACGGCGGGCGTGTATTCTTAAATTTCGTGCACACACAATCGTCCACGGTCATGTGTTCTCAACAAAACGTATACGTACACGCGAGATTTCGTAATGGTTGCAACGCGACCGAGATGCGTTAACGTTCTTCCGAATTAGGGAGCCTTTTCGTTCGCCGTGACAATCGACGCAATTTCTATCGAACGAACAGCATATCGAAGAAAAGAAAGACACAGGCAAAAGAAACGAAACGGAGTCGACATGATGTCGAAAAGAGCCCCCGAGGATTCTTTACCCACGGAGGTTGGTTTCTACGAACGACCAGAGAGATTCGTTTGCCATCGGTGAACATGTTTTCTTCTATCGATTCTCGGAATTATCAGAAGTTCGAACGCGTTTGCTATCGGGAAAAAAATCTGACGAAGAGATTGGGAATGAGAGTGAGAGAGCGAGGGGGAAAGCGATAGTGTGAAAGGGGCGGGGGTGGCAACGGTGAAGGCGCGAGAGTAGAGAGAGAGAGAGAGAGAGGAGAGTTTATGGGGGAGGGAGCTGCAGAACGAAAGCGAGTGCTGTGGTCTGTGTCAGTGTGTTGGTTGTCATAAGTCGTCGGAAGTCATAAGTAGTCGCAGAGAGCGCGAGACGCGTACGGAGCAATAGGTTAGGAATGTCGTTGACTCGATGTGACGCGATGCGACACGGCGAAACGAAGCAACACGGGACAGAGTCGAGTCGCTAGTCGAAACGTTTCGGCGAATTTGTCGTCGAACGGAGAATCGATTTCGTTCGGGTGATACGGGTGGAATAGCTGCACCTCGAACCACAGCAGCAAGTAGATACGTGTTTCTTCCTGGTCGCGCGTGACGTTAACGATCTGCTTGTTAACAGGCGAGGATAGAGAGAAATACGTAAACGTGGATTACTGCGGAAAGGGTGGGTGAGAGCCGGAACTGGAGCCGGAACCGGAACTGAAACTGGAACCGGAACCAGAACCGGAACCGAGGACCGAGTTTCGAGCTCCGAGATGCGATTCAACAAGCAAGAGCTGCTCACTCTGGCTACACAACCGTCGCAGAAATTCGAGAAGGAGGGTATATTGTACGTGCGCGAGCGACAAGAAGGCTTCTTTCGCAGAACAGAGAGTGAGTGATCCAATTGTTGGCAAATGCGAATGATACTAGCGCGAGACCGATATCGGCCCCTCTTCTAACCGACCGATTATTCTACGTACACACATGTATTTTGCCGCTCAGGGGCCGCAAACAAACGCATGTTTTCTTTCTCCTTCATTTTACATTGTACATGTCTGATCCTTCGAAATAAATTCACGTGATACGCAAATTCTTCGTCTTTTGTTTAATGTAGAGCCCATCATCTGTTTCCAAAGTTTTCTCAATGCATGAGGCTCGTACCACGTCGTACAGTGTCGTTCAAAAATACGCGGATACTCGCAACGTTTAATGTCCTTTTGGATGCGCTCATTGCACGGAATTTGAAATAACTTGTTACGTATTATATTCGGTAAAAAAAATCTGTTCCATAAGAAATATAATATCTGAAGGAACTCGTTGCATGAAAGAACTGGCATACCTTTTTCTTTGTGTCTTATAGTTTCGGATATACAGGGTGTCCCAAAAATGTCCCGCAATCCGAAAGTAGGGAATTCCTGAGGTGATTCGAAGCAACTTTTTCCTTAGCGAAAATGCAATCCGCGGCTTCGTTTACGAGTTATTAACGAAAAACGGTGACTAATCAGAGACGAGATCATTTGGCGCGAGACGGCCGAGCCAATGAGCGGAACTGGGCTCCGTGCACTCGTCGGCTGGGCCGCCGCGCGCCAGCCGAGCTCGTCTCTCATTGGTCAGTGTTTTTCGTTAATAACTCGTAACCGAAGCCTCGGAGAACATTTTCGCAAAGGAGAAAGTTGCTTCAAATGACCTCAGGAACCTCCCATTTCCGGATTACGAGACATTTTCGGGACATTCTGTAGTTCCTTTTTGGATCATACGTTTTGTTTAATGCTATATCGTAGCTGACGAATAAACGAATTCAACGGCCTGTATTATGTTGACCATGGCTTGATCTTGAATCTTGATGAAAGTACGTACGATGTAACGTATACCGAAAATTCAGTATAATTCAACGAATGTTTCCCGACTGTTTCCAGATACATAGTTGGTTACTTTTTAGCTGGGAGAGTATCCACGTATACTTAAATGGCAATGTACATGTGTATTTTTGCGTGACTCGTTCCTTGAGAGTCGTTTACCCGGCGCGCCGTGTTGCGTCGTTGCGTCGTCGTGACCACAAAGCGAATTGTAGCATCCTTCTCCTGGATCGGATTCACTTGCATTGACTCGGCTCGACTCGACTCGAGCCGAATCAAGAATAGTTATCGGAACGATAAAGCGACGCCGATCCAGGTTTCCACGTGAATACACCAGCGCGAATGAAATTCACCGCGTACGAAGAATTTGTCGACCTCGTGGGATCCTATAATTGCAGGGTGTCGTAGCTTCGCAACATCCCGAACCGACCATTGTAATTTTTATTTTCTGACGTTCGAAATAGACATCTTTGCGAGGTAAGCATCGTAAACGTTGCTCGTCATTTATCTTTGTGTACACATACGATTATCTTACTTGTTTCATCATCACTATCACCGTCATCACACCGCCATCCTCGTCGTTATTTGTTCTTTTTTTTTCGTTATTTTTTTATTTTTTTATTTTTCCAACTGGTCGC
Organism: Megalopta genalis; assembly: GCF_051020955.1. Lineage (NCBI taxonomy): Eukaryota > Metazoa > Arthropoda > Insecta > Hymenoptera > Halictidae > Megalopta > Megalopta genalis. The sequence continues at coordinate 14,331,642 of NC_135013.1, forward strand.
GCGTAAATATCATCTAAACGAATTCGATTTCAGTGCGGTCGAGACCCATTTCGATTAACGTGACAAAGCCGACATTGCAAGCAAAAAAAGATCTCGGCGAGATTTATGTTTGTACATTTGTTGTATATTGAATTTGTCGAAAACCATTGCATATACGACTCAAAATTTTCGTTAAGCGATTCAATGCAAATTCTAATCGAGACTACCCGGGAATCTTGTGTTCTTGACTTCGACAAATTTTAAGTTCACCGTCGAGATTAGAGTCACGTGTGTCAAACGTCGATGTAATTCGCATATCACAAAGAACATAAGAATATCGGCAAATCAGCACGCATAATAACCGAATAGTAAGTATATCAGTAGGCTAGCGCACGCTCGGGACATCGCTGTCGACTGTAAGCTTCGGTAAAATTGAAAGATACGTGTAGCTACATATAATTTGCAGGTACAGGTAAAAAATCTGACAACAAATTTCAAAAGGGAAAAACGCATAAGACACTGCGAGACTTCAGTTGCGTTACCGCCAGTACGAGTAAAGGTATAATCGAGTTTTTTGTTTCTTTTTTTCCCAACAAACGTTCTCCTTTGCTAATTTAACTCGATTTATCGCGATTAACACGCTTGATGCTGTAAACCGAGTTTAAGAAAAAAAATAAAAAAATGCTGTACATTGAGCTGGCCGAGCACCGACGCGCGACGCATCGGAAAATCGCTTGGTGCTTTTTGAATCAGTGTTCCATTTTTATCCGTGGGATCTCCTTCACTTTCCTACTCGCCAAACTTCCTTTCCCTTTCCTTCACCTGCTCCCCCCCTTCCCATAGTTTACACGAATATGTTTTATCGAATGGTGAACGGTTTTCAGCGTGTAGATTCCGAAGATCGTGAAAGGTATTTATTGGTTTATTGCGCGTCCAGTTCCATTTCCAAGAATACTTCGCATGTGCTCTCCTTCTATTCTGCAGGTGTCCGGCTTTCTTAGGTGCCGTGCTTATCTTAGCGTGTTTTTCTGCACATCGCAATACTAATTGTTACTGTTGTTATTGCAATTTGAACCGGAACTCTTACTACACGGATCTTTGAATCAATTGAACATATGCGAATACAGTAATGTCTCTCTAATCGACGCTCGGATTGTCCAAAAAAATGCACAATTTGGGAAGAGGAGATTCGATTATTCGAGTCTTTTAGCTCGTTTTTTATAGTTACAAATTGACAAGGTTAAATTAAGAGAGCTAAGAGAGTACAGTAATGTCTCTCTAATTGACGCTTGAATTGTCCACAAAAATGGACAATTTTGGAAGAGAAGATACGATTATTTGAGCCTTGTAGCTCGTTTTTTATAGTTACGAATTGTTAAGGTTAAATTAAGAGAACTAAGAGAGTACAATAATGTCTCTCTAATTGACGCTTGGATTGACCACAAAAATGGACAATTTTGGAAGAGAAGATACGATTATTCGAGCCTTGTAGCTCGTTTTTTATAGTTACGAATTTTCAAGGTTAAATTAAGAGAGCTAAGAGAGTAGAGTAATGTCTCTCTAATTGACGCTCGGATTGTCCACAAAAATGGTCAATTTGGGAATACGATTATTCGAGCTTTGTGGCTCGATTTTTATAGTTACAAATTGTCAAGGTTATGTCAAGATTATGCAAGGCTCGAATAATCGTATCTCCTCCTCCCAAACTGTCCATTTTCATGGACAATCTGAGCGTCAGTAAGAGAGACATTACTGTACAGTAATGCAGAAAAATGGACAATTTGGGAACAGGAGATACGATTATTCCGGCTTTGCACTATGTTTTTATAATCGTTGACAATCGATAACTATAAAAACGAGTCGCGAGGCTCGAATTCGCAAGGCTCCTCTTGCCAAATTGTCCATTTTCATGGACAATCTGAGCGTCAGTAAGGGAGACATTACCTGTATTCGGATCTACGGTCTGTTCTACGAAAGAAAACACCTGAAGTCATAATAGTTACGAGCAATTATTATCAGTTCAGGTAGCATGCTTCGAAAAACAGAGCATATAAATTGAAGGAATTAACGCATTAAATTACTCGGATTCGGGGTACCGAATTTTGATTCGAACAATAGTAAGAGGCTTGAATCTAGAACGGTTGGTTTATTTATCTGCACAGGTACACGCACGAAACGTTCAACATGCATGCGAGTACACCAATCGCATCTTGTTCCTTTCCCGTTTATAACTGTTCCAGCTTTTCTCTTCGTTCTCGACGGCTCTCGTTTTTCTATTACCGTCGGGACGCTCTGTAAGGTAAAAGGCGATACAAATCAGCATTCGTTCCTCTTGCTTCCGAACGTTTCTGATCGCGCGAAGGCTTTCCCGAAAGTTGTTGCGTTTGCCGACGCTTCTTAACCGAGCATAACGAAAACGTTACTCCTTCTCCTCTCTCTTCTCTGTTGAATAGTCAGCTTCGAGAGGTGGTGCAGATTGCGAGGGAACCTATTGTTTTATTTCAAGTCGCGGGAGCAATGGTCGGAACCTTTGGGAGTGATAATACTCGAACAATGCTTTGTTCGAGTGGAACAAGCGAGCAACCAGGTTCCGTATGGGTTCAGTATAGGTGAGTCTCCTACGATCCCTCTCTGCCTCTGTCGCCCGCTATTTCGCGACACGGCTGAACCGCGGGGTCAATGATCGTCGTTTGTAAAGAGCCAATATTGTTGTCCGCTGTTTCAGTTTTCGAGGGAGGCCTGTTCCAAGCGTTGGGCGCAAACTCTGCCGAAGAACGCGACAGCTGGTTACAGGCTCTACAGTTGGCCAGCTACGAGTGCATGCGAAGCCAATTATTGGCGCTTAGGCAACGAATCGAAGCATTTAGCGGGCACAAACACGACACCGACATCCAAATGTTACGACTGCAACGCGGGATCTTGACCGGTAATACGAACCTCTGATCGCAGTGTGTAGTCTTCAATTATCATCGGTCCGGCGAGACGAGTCGATGAATGGAGACAAGTTGCTTGTACAGAGTGTTTATCAAAATCCTAATAATAAGGATTCGCAGCATCGAGATAAAAATATTTGCCAAATTAATGGGTTTTCGACAGGGATAGGTCAATACCCGATCAAAAAAGAATAAAGTCTAATATAATATAAAGGTATATATATAATATGTATATGTATATAATATATATATTTATTATTATATTATTTTATTTATTATATTTATTATTAATATTATATATATATATATATATATATAATAATAATAATAAATATAATAAAATATATATAAATATATATATATATATAAAGGCATATAATTAATAGGACATATATATAAGGACATATTATGTCCTTCACGTGTACACTTACAAACATACCAATTAAGCAAGACTACTTCTTCGAATCAACACAAGTTTTATATGAAATATTTTTTCAAACAACGAATAATTCTAGTAGTAACATCGTACACATATTAACCCTTAGCGCTCCGCGCGTTTCTCGAGTACTGCCTACCAACAATTCCGGCACATTTTTGGAGCGGAGCGCCTGAGATAAAGGAAGCCTTATTTTGAGCGGAAAAGATTACACGTCCTTGCGAATGCATTTGATATTTTATTGATTTTATAAATATACATTTTCCTATTGTAAATAAAAGATAAATTTTCAATTTTGTAATTCACCATGGTGCGATATCTTTGGTAACAATCTCCCATGTGCATTCTGGGTTTATTTGGACAAGTGTCACAGTATTCACTTTGCCAAATAGAGTTACTAGATATTTCTTTCAAGATTAGAACATTTTCTGCGTAATTGTTGGTTTATAATTTCATTGACCAATTCGTCCGTGAAAAATAATTTAAAATATTGTGTCGGCTGTTGAATGTTTGTAGAAACTTGTGGTCCAATGACCTGTGGCAATACGCTAAAAGGTATTCCATCTGGAATATGTAATTCTTCCGTAACGTCACGCCATTCATCCAAGTCTTGTAAGGAATCTTCGCTTTCGCTTTCAATAATTCTCATTCTTCGTCTCTTTGGTAGTATAATTTCGCTACTACTACTCGAAGTGTCAGAATCATAACCAACATTGTCTTCCACGATGTCTTTTAACTCTTCAAAATCAAATACATCTTCGGTATCACTCGGCTCTAAATTCTCATCGTAATATTTATTTTTCTCCATATTGCTAACCATAGAAAAGGTCAAAAAATGCTGTAATCGTAATGGTACAGACTTAGCACGTTTTAACTACAGATAACAATTGCTGACACCGACGATAACGTATGCTAAAAACATTTGGCTCCGCAGCGGAGTCTTCGGAGTTACGGAACAAATGACAAATGTCTCCGTAGCGGAGCCTTCGGAGCGCTAAGGGTTAATTTAAATAGGCCCTCTATGTTAACCCCCGGCAAGGGACTACCAAAGGTTGGCTTTGTCGCAGAAGTTCTGATTATATTTACTGACTCGTCTCGTTGGACAGGCTATATGCATCATTCTATGTATGTAGAAATTACAGAAAATGGGCGAAAATGTTCTCTGACCGTTCTCTCACGATCAGATCCGGCCGAAATACCGATGTGCGAAATATCGCTGACCTGCGACAACCTCCTATGCGACGGGCACGGCCGACCGCCGAATCCCGTGCTGGAGATAGACGTTCAGCCGAAAGGTTCGAAAACGTGGATCAAGTATGCGCGGACGGAAGTTATGGAGGTAAGTAAGTTACTCGGGAGGAAAAAAGAAGAAATTAAGCGAAACTAAACGTTTCTCCATTTCCGTTTTCGCAGCGAAGCAGCAATCCCGGTTTTCTAACGACCGTCAGCTTCCGAGCGAGCGACGGTTTGAACTCGGACACGAAAGCGAGAATAACAGCGTACGACGTTAGGGAGAGGGTGAGTCAAACGGCCACGCCGATAGGGAGTGTGATCGTGACGCTGAACGCGATTCAAGATACTCCCAGGTAATTTGAATGGCTCTCGTTCCGCGAACGCGCTTTCCCTTCCTTTCGTTACGATGCTCGTCGAGCTGTCGCGTCTCTGACTAGCGATCGCAATGTTTTAGGTTAAGGATACCGTTGAAGTCCGCGAAAACGACCACCGTCGGCTTCCTGACTATCAACGCGTGGAATTTGGAAGCGGAAGACAAAGGCAACAGCACGGAGAGCACTCCGTCGAAGGAATCCACCTGCGGGTCGAATCAACAGGTAAAGGGATACGTTGCTTTCTGTTAGCTTCTCGCTTCTTTGCTTCTCGTTTTTCATTCCGAACATCCCCATTTACTTTCACTTGTTCCGCATCGTGATCCTACAGGTACTCGCGCACAGGCGCTCCCAGTCTCTGCCACCTCGTCTGGGAACGAAAATCAAACTTCCGCATCAGGGCCAGCTGAAGCTTCTTTTCGCGAACCCATACGTGCAAACGTACAGGTTGGTTGCATCGAAAGATATTGGGGGGCGGGGAAAAAAACTTTAGCTTGGCTGTGTCTGCAACGTTCGAATCTTTTAGGTTTCACTCTGGTTTGGGTGGGGACATCTGTGTTCACGAAATCATGGCCGAAAGTAAACTTTGCTTTCAGTTCCCTCAACATTTACTGTGAGTAACCTAGCGCAAATATTCATTTCACTCTTCCTCTCGCTTCGTTCATATCTACAGGGTGTCCCAAAAATGTCTCGTAATCCGAAAGTGACGGGTTCCTCAGGTCATTTGAAGCAACTTTTTCCTTTACAAGAATTTTCTCCGAGGCACCGTTAACGAGTTATTAACGAAAAACAGTGACCAATGAGAGGCGAGCTCAGCTGGCGCGAGGCGACCGAGCCAACGGCGCCAGCGGTCGAGCGGTCGAATCCCAGCTCAGCCGGCGCGAGGCGGCCGAGCCGACGGCGCCAGCGGTCGAGGCGGTCGGAATCCCAGCTCAGCTGGCGCGAGGCGACCGAGCGAATGAGCGGAACTGGGCTTCGTGCGCTGGTTGGCTGGGCCGTCTCGCGTCAGCTGTACTCGATTCTTATCGGTCACTGTTTTTCGTTAATAACTCGTTAACGGTGCCTCGCAGAAAATTATTGTAATGGAAAAAGTTGCTTCAAATGATCCGAGGAACCCGCCATTTCCGGATTGCGAGACATTTTTGGGACACCCTGTATGTACATATAGATATTTTGTTATCTATCTGGTCGATGCTTATCGCGCACCATCTTCTCAGTGCGATTTGGATTCAAGAGGAAAAGGAGTTGCTGCAAGAGGTCGCTGGAATGGGCGAGTTGCGGGAACCTTGGCATACCAAACAAATTGAGTTGCTCGATCGTCATTTGCACCTTTTGCACCTCTATTCGCAAGCGAAAGAAAATTTGTCGGCCTTCAAAGGTGATGGCGCGTCTCACGAGTCGATCTTCGAAATCTATATCTTTTTTTCCGTGTTCATCACTCGTTTGTTTCTCCTTTTCTGCAGGGAGTTACTTTAAACGGTCACTGCGCAGAGACGACAGGACTCTCGAGTTCGCGCCACTGAATCTGCATCTCCAAAGGATGTGGGTTCATAATGACACCTTGAACAAATGTGGATTTTACGATTTGATAACGGTTGGAGCGTTCACCGCACATTCGCACAAAAACAAAAATGGAGGTCTCATAAGGTAGGTGTAAATCGAAGATGATTGTCGTCTACTTAAAATCTAAATTATTCTCTTAATTTTAGACAGTTTATATTTCATTAACCTCTTCATCTCAGCCTTTAATTAAAAGACAAATGATCATGCTACCTTTGTAGAGTCAAAATACTGCAGCTATTTAAATTTTTCATTGAGCAGGGCTGACTTTAAATTTTATTCAAAAAGACATGTTTTTGTTAAACAGGTGAATATAATTATTTTGTCGAATTTCTTAAAATTATTTTTAAATTTATTTATATTCTAAAAATTTTAATTTACTAATTTCTATCATTATAATAATATATTAACTATATAAATAATTTTTTCTATAAAATAATATATCTTTTTTGTAAATTATTTCTTTAAAATATTAAATTATTAAATTTTTAAAAAAATTTTAAAACAAATTATTTGATTATATTTCATAAATAAATCATATTTAAAATTCAAAGATTATCCCTTAAATTTTTTATATTAATTTTTTATTAAATAATTAATTATATAATAAAATTAATTAATATATGAATTAAATTCATTTCTAAAAAAAAACTAGATATTAATAAAATCGACTTACATTTCACATCCAACTTAATATTTATAATTATTATGTAACATAAAAGATTATATTAAACTAATCAATCAATTATCAATTAATTAATCAATCAATCAATCAATCAAAATCGGAATGAAACTGACTGCGACTTAACTTTCAGATTGGTGCAAGCTCTGAAGGAATCGCCGACGCGCAGCACTCACTTGTACCAAGGGACCTCGAAGATTACTATGGCACACGACGCCATTCAGGCGATCAAGCAGCTTCGTCGCGACGTGGTCGACGCGATGCGCGCTTTGATGAAACTAGCCAAGGAGAAGCAGACCAGCGGAATGTTACCCATTTGCGAGGATATGATTACGAAAACTAGAATTCTACTTAGCCTTTGGGATCCTGGTTTGGTCGAGGAAGCGTTAACGTTCCTCGAGGAGTACAAAGTTGCCAAAGTTCACGAAGACGCTACCGAGGACGCGCACAACTTCCAGTTGAAGGGGCATCAATCTCTGTCCCCTTTCAAGCGCATCACGCAACAATTGAATTTCGACTTGAAGAGTCCGGATTTCGACGATTTCGTCACGCCGGACACTCCGGAATGCATGAACGATCTCTGGACAGAGGAGAACCAGAAGAACAATTATCCGTCTCTGTTTCTTTCGAAGAGCAATCGCATCGCTCCGAAACGAATCGGTCAGATCGAGGCTGAAGAAGCTTCGATCAAAGAGAAGTTCGTAATTTTTCCGGACGCCGAGGAAGATACTTGCAAAGACACGGTGACGAATGCTTGCCGCTCGCCGATTCTCGAGCACCGTAGCGATAAAGTTAACGACAACGACGTCCACAACGAACACGATAGCTATAAGTACAACGACAACGGCAGCAACGTCGCCAACGATCACCTCGCCGTGATCGAAGAGAACGAATACGAGAACGCAACGTCGAACAAGAATGTCAACAAAAGCGTGGCACCCGACGCGGTAGAGGCCACGGAAGAGAAAGAGGAAACGCGAGTCGACCTCGATCCGTGCAAGCGGTTCTTGGATACTCAAAAAATGTGTAATTCACCCTCCGCGAACTATTACAAACCGACGGACGAACCGGAGCCTTGGGATTTGACGCAGTTGAACATAGAGGCGAGCGTGATGTGTCTGGTATCCAAAGTGAAATTCCTTTGCGGCCGATGCAGCAGTCCCGCTGTTCGCTTGAGAAACAAAACTATCGTGAGACGAGCGCACAGTTTGAAAGGATGTCAACCGAACAATCGAAGTCAGAGCGTAGAAGTTGTGACGATACAGCCGAAGAACGACATGAAGAACGACGAGTCGAGCAAGCTGCTCGAGCCCGTAGAAAATCACGCGCTTCCACGACAACATTCCAGTCCTGGATTTGACAAAACTGCGCCGGCTTTCTCGAAAGCGAAGGAAGGTAAGGAAACGGTTTATTATTCATTATAACGTATTATTATTCTATAAACTATTATTCTTCCTGTTCCTAATGGACAGTGTGCCAAGCGGTCGATTCGATGACCAGAGTGATCAAAAGCAATTCAGGACAGAGGAACAAGTTCATCGAGGGTCTAGACTTCGCCTCGATCGTTGACTGGACCAGCGAGCTCAGACCGAGCATGAAGAAGCTACGACAGGCCATGGACGGGCTGTTGAAGACCGCGAGATTAACACATTCTGTGTTCAGAGTGCAAGAGGACGCGAAGATGGCTCAGCGCGCGTGTAACGTTCGTTATAGACGGGACGTGTGCTTCAGCCAAGCTGTAGGTTGCTTGTCTTTTTTTACACATGTACGCTTACTGACAAAAGTTAAGAAACAACGTAATTGTTTAATACATCGACGATCTAGTTTTTCATCTGTTTTTCGCGGTCTGCCAGCTCATGGTGCCGTTTTAACAGGTCCATATTCATCGAATCGTTTTATAATGTTTGTGATAAGTCATTCCTTCAACAATAAAGCAGAATTAATGGAAGCAATCACGAAAATATGGTCAGAAATTCCGACTGAGTTTTGTATTCGATCAATTGAATCTATACCACGGAGATGCAATGCAGTCCTCAAATCCAAGGGTTGTGTAACATCTTATTAGACTGTTATGAAAACTACAGACATTGACACATCGCTGTTTTTCATTAAAAGTGATTATATAACTTAAGCGATGTATGTTTCTTAACTTATGTCGCGCAGCTTTTGCGTTGTTTCTTCGATTCAACTTAATCATGGCTCTCGTACAAGTATGTTTGAGAAAAAACTCACTGATCATTGATGTATGGCATGCTATCTCATTATGCTATTTTAGATTATGTATCTTAGAAGATAGAGAATATACTATATAATATATACGATTACGTTGAATATAATATATTATATGTTATATATATTATATATTATAATATATTATTATATTATATATTGAATATAATATAATATAATATATAATATACGATTACGTTGTTTCTTAACTTTTGTCAATAAGTGTACGCACGTGTGTAATAATAGGTATAATAACGGATCATTGGTTTCAGCTGACCAGCTTGGTGTCTGGCATTATGGCGAAGCTCTGGTGTCAGAGACCCGATCCGATATTTCTCTTAATCTTGACCACTCTTGGCCCGTTGGTCTCGTTCGAGGGTCTTCTCAGTTATTACGGGGACGAGATAGACATGTGGGGCGACATGGCCGTTGCGGTCGAAGACATGCACACGGTCACGTTCACGTTGACCAGATGTGGCATTCAATCGAGGTACACGAATGGTCTATATCTGCTGGAACACACCTGGTTCACTTTTTTTATACGGATTTGGTTTCAGGTCCGAAGAAAACGGCAACGTTCCGTTGGTTCAGCTACCCTTGCCGAGGGTTGTCGGTTCTCGCGCCGCATTAACAGTGATGCTTCCAGTGCCAGATGCGATTTATTCTCTGCTACCGCTGGTCCCTTCTGCTAGACAAACCATCTCGTTCAATGTCACTCCGGTCTTCTTCAACGTCGGGATCAACGAGATGGCTTCTCTGGCGGAAAGCCTCGGGACGACCAAGCCTCAGGAGAAGAGCAATATGGACAACTACGAAAGGTTGAACGAATACTACTTGCGTTTTAAAAAGCTCAATCTGCCCACGGAGACGGCATCGACTCGACGTAAGATCTCTTTCATTGCAGGATCGCGTCTCTTTTGTTCTTCGATCACTGTTCTCTTTACTTGTTCTCATTCTTCTCTTCAGTTGGTACGAGATCGCCGCTCGGTCAAACGCTAACGGAGCTGATGACCAATTTGAAGACCAGCGTGCACGCGAAAGTGAATAAAAATGTAGAAATACTGCAGCTGTCTTCCCAAATTTGTCGGCGAATGCGCGGACTCAGATTTACCAGTTGTAAGAGCGCGAAGGATCGCACCGGGATGTCGGTCACCCTCGAGCAGGTCAATATTTTGACCAGCGAGTACCATTTGGCCGAACATGAGTTCACCAGAGCTCTCGACTGCATTCGAAGGTTTGTGGCTTGTTCAAGAAATAATAAATACGGTTCGGTTCGGTTCTACGAATTCAGTTCGCTGGTCCCGAAGAAACATTGCGAAAGCCGCTTTCTGTTTCAGCGAAGGCTGTCGTCGGGAGAACACATGGAAAAACATCGGAATTAGAAAGTACGCGTTCAACAGTTTGCAAATTTTGACGCTTCCCAAGCTGTATCGTCCGCCGACGGGTACCTACGGATCAGCGCAGACATAAGTTTTCACGAAGCGAGCCAGCTTCACGGCACGGGACGCGTCCAGGGAAACGTCTTACCGTTACTAGATATATTCTAGATTCGATTCGTGCAATTCGTTGAACCTATTAAAGAGAGTGCCATTTAATTAACGCAATACCACGGGGTTAGAAGAAATTTCGTATCTACGTAGAGGACGTTGGATTCATTGAAAAAAATTGTATTTTTATTATTTCTGTACAGAAAGTTTTACTCGTTAAGGTAAGGATCATATCGACCGTCTTCTTCGCGAAGGATCGCGACAACGATCCCCGCGACGATCCTCGCTCGCCGAAAATGCGACCAATATTGTCGCGTTCTTTTTTTTTTCGGCGCAAAGTAAACGGCGGTGGATGAAATGACTTAGCATAAAATCGGTCGATCTTGCATTGCAGTATCTTTGACATTTCTCTTGGTCGAACGCGTCGAAGAGAACAATCAACGTTCGATCGAGAGCGAACTATACCGGACTTCCAATTTCATACGTCGTTATCGCAACAACGACAATTTATTGTACGTCACCGTACGTCGTCGTGCAATGTTCCAAGAAAACAAAACGGTTCGAGTACTTCCCTAGAATTTTAGAGTTTTAGATCTTGTCAGGGAACAAGCTGTTTTCAATAAATTATTGACCTTATGTAACGAGCTTTTCGAACCTGTTCATTCCTGCACGCATCGAACTGGCGAGCCATAAAGCCGGCAAGTTCGTATTCCTTACAAAAACAACTACAGTAATGTCTCTCTAATTGACGCTCAGATTGTCCACAGAAATGGATAATTTGGGAAGAGCTCGTTTTTATAGTTGTTGACAATTCGTGACTATAAATATGAACCGCAAGCGTCGAATAATCCTATCTCCTCTCCTTAAATTGGATCGCATTTATCAAGATATTACACGATTTTCATTAACGACAACTCTAAACAAATTGCCCGCGAAAGTATCTTTGCAATCGCAATAGTTGTGAAATAAAGAATCCAAAATCTGTTATTTTGACAGGTTCAGTAGTTCCAAATAATCATTAATATAAAGACTAGAAATGACTTTATTTTTCTTGAGGCAAGATATGATACCAGAAGCCTCAAAAAAGATCGCGAGGGTGAAACTAGATCGTACAGTAATGTCTCCCTAATTGACGCTCAGATTGTCTACAAAAATGGACAATTTGGGAAGAGAAGCCTTGCGACTTGTTTTTATAGTTACCGATTATCAACCATTATAGAAACATGATGCAAAGTCGGAATAATCGTATCTCCTGTTTCCACATTGTCCATTTTTCTGCACAATCTAAGCATCAGTTAGGGAGACATTACCGCAATTGTGAAACAAAGAATCCAAAATCTATATTATATTTATTAATAATAAATATAATATACATAATATACATAAATCTATATATGTATATATAATATATATAAATCTATATATATAAATATTTTGACAAGTTCGGTTCTAAATAATCATTACTATAAAAGACATAGAAATGACTTCATTTCTCTCGAGGCAAGATATGATACCAGAAGCCTCAAAAAAGGATCGCGAGGGTGAAACACGCGACACTAACCGAGGCACAGCTGTAACGAATTGCGGTTGCTGTGTGGGAGTCGAGAGGGTGGTCGATGAGCAGGCGAAGTTGACCTCTCTAACGAATATAATAATAACAATAATAATAATTAAACGAGGGGGGGTTCTTTGTGGGCAGGCGGGTGAGCGTGCTCGCAGGCAAAGAAAATAGAATGGTACCCTGGTACCACCGGGGTGTCGATGTATCGGTGTGTATCGGTGTCAGAGGCGCAGCTTGTAGGCACGAGACAATGCGAACGCACACCTGCTGCTTGGGTTGTTGGGCCGTCGGGCGGTTGGGCCGGGCCAACGCGCCGCTCGGTCCGGCCCATTTACCCCCGACCATTTACGGGAAAGAGTACGGGAACGATATAAAACTGCCGGGCGGGCATGTGCTCGTGCCAGTTGAGCTTTCGGCGTCGGCGAAAAGTGATTCTCCCGCGGGGCCGCGCAACGTCGGCCGGTTCGGTGAATTTGAACCGAGTAAGAAGAAGTCATCGAAATCGACGATCAAAAATCAATACTTTAGTCCGCACAAGTCTGGCTAGGCGTACCAGTCTGGCTAGACTGTGTGCTTCCCGTGGAAACAATGACCGGGATAACGTGGTTGTTTCGCGTCACCTTCCCTTTCGTTTCCGTGATAATAAGCGCGATCGCGATCGGCGAGGTTCGCGGCGACGAGAACGCGTCGGACGCGATAAGGTCGTTGCAAGAGCAAGTGACCGCGCTGCTGGACCACAGGCAGCAGGATTACAATGCCCTCGAGGAGAGCTTGAAGCGCGCGATGGAGAAAAACACCGAGTTGTTCGTCCTGAAGAACGAGGTGAAACAACTCAGGTAAGGAACGAACGCTTTCGATCTCCTCGATTCGAGTCGCTTTTCGGCGAATTGCGTGGCGATCGCGTGTTGGCGAGCGATCGTGGGTATCGATTAACGAGATCGATCTGTTCTCCCTCTTAGAAAGGAGGTGGACGCGCTTCGCGGCGGAAATGCCAGCGGGAACGAGGCGAAGAACGAGAGACTGCGAGTCAGGTGGTTGGGCAGCGCGGTTACCGAACTGCAGGGTGAGGTCGCCGACGTTCTTCGAGCGAGGAACATCAGCGAGGAGCTGGCCGAGAGGTTCAGTATGAAGGGCGAGCTGACGTTGCTGAAGGGTGACATAGCCGCGGTCGGCCGAGGAATTCGAAATCTTGGCGGCAGAATCGCCAAACACGAGGCCATGCTCGGAACGATTCGCGTCGATATCTCCGCGATCGGGGAACGTTTCAGCCTGCTATCTCGCACCTGCGCCGACATTGCCAGTCAGGTAACATCTTTTCTCTGGCACTACTTGCTTTCCCCCACCCTCGCTCTCGTCCGACCTCTCGCTCTCTTTTTCTCTCTCTCTCTCTCTCTCTGCCTTTCTCATTTCACCTTCTCCCTCTCAGCCCTCTCCGTGCGTCCTCTCTTCATCGCGTCCCTTTTGAATCCTGTCCAAGGTGTACGCTACTTTCCCTCTGCTCGTGGTTTCTTTTTTCTCCGGCATTCTCCTTATCCTTCTGTTCACCTGCTCGGGCCCGTTCGAACGCGCATCTGCCCCGACTCGAAGTCTTCTTTTTATCTTTCTCCCTCCTCCTCCTCCTCCTGCTGCAGCCTTTTCAGCTGCGCCGTTAACCACGAGAATGAAAATCAACGAATTCGTTTTTTTTTTGGTCGATCGGAGAGACCGATCTCAGCGGGCTAGCTTCTAATTAAATGGAACAAGGTTTTCCGACTTGGCCTATATGCTAGGAATATACATAGGTGTCCGTCAGAAAAACAGAAACAGCTGCCGCTCGGGCCGGAAGGTTTTCACTTCACGCATCCCTACCTTTGCCGGTCCGCAGCTGTCCACTTTGGGTAACGTCCCCTTCGAGTCTCGCTCGGCTGCCGGCATTAATTTGCGCGGACGCTGCGCATTCGGTTCGATGTTATCCCCCTTTTTTTCATTCGCGTTCGTACTCTTGTTTCCTGTTTCTCTATTATCGCCTGGATTCGTTTACTGATATTTTACGAGGATTTTGATTATATTACTTCGACAAACCGATCCGCGTAAAATTTCGGCCCGAGGTTCACGAGATTCGACGGTTCGATAGCCGCAGCTGGCGCGCATTCGCTCGAATGCCGTCGAACCTATCCAGTTGCCAACTGCGCCCTTCGTTCTTTTATTCTCGAGAGCGGTCCCTCGGATACGGAAGTTCTTTCAACAGAATTCCGTGGCCAACCTTTCTTAGTTCGCCGCCCCGCCCCCTCCCCCGCGTCATTCGAACTTGCACGAGTACAGTGATGTCTCTCTAATTGACGCTCGGATTGTCCACAAAAGTGGAAAATTCGGGAAGAGGAGATACGATTGTTCGAGCCTTGTAGATCGTTTTTTATAGTTACGAATTGTCGAGGTTAAATTAAGAGAGCTAAGAGAGTACAGTAATGTCTCTCTAATTGACGCTCGGATTTTCCAAAAAAATGGAAAATTCGGGAAGAGAAGATACGATTGTTCGCGCTTTGTAGCTCGTTTTTTATAGTTACGAATTGTCGAGGTTAAATTAAGAGAGCTAAGAGAGTACAGTAATGTCTCTCCAATTTACGCTCGGATTGTCCACAAAAATGGAAAATTCGGGAAGAGGAGATGTGACTATTTGTGCCTTGTAGTTCGTTTTTTATAGTTACGAATTGTCAAGGTTAAATTAAGAGAGCTAAGAGAGTACAGTAATGTTTCTCTAATTGACGCTCGGATTGTCCACAAAAATGGACAATTCGGGAAAAGAAGATACGATTGTTCGCGCTTTGTAGCTCGTTTTTTATAGTTACGAATTATCAAGGTTATGTCAAGGTTATGCAAGGCTCGATGAATCGTATCTCCTCTTCCCAAATTGTCCATTTTTGTGGACAATCTGAGCGTCAATTAGAGCGACATTACTGTAACTGGTTTTTCCTATCGGCAGTGCAATGAAATTTATAAAATTGATAATATATGAAATAAATGAAAATTGGCCGTCCCGCAGGCTAACAGGCACTTGGACGTGTTTACGACTTTCAGTCTTATATCGTAGTTACAACAAGAAACTTGATTCGAACGCATTCCAACGAACTTGTTACACCGAAACACATGTTATAGACTATGATTATTATTGCAATATTTCAAAGTCATATTTTCAGGGTTTTCAATAAGTTGGAGCTATTTCGGTGGGAGAGAAAAATTACTTCTGATTGTCCACAAAAATATATTTCTAATATAAAATATAATATTTATATATTTCTATTATAAAATATAAACTATAATTCAGGAAGAGAAGATACAATTATTCGAGCCTTCTGGCTCGTTTTTATAGTTATTGGCAATCGGTAACTACAAAAACGATCCGCAAGGCTTGAACAACCGCATCTCCTCTTCCCAAATTGTCCATTTTCGTGGACAATCCGAGCGTCAGTTAGGGAGACATTACCGTAATTTGTTAATTCAACAACTTGATAAAAGAATTTTCGAACACGCAGATGTAACTCGCACGTAATTTCGATTCCAGCTGAGCGCGGTTCAGATCGAGGTGAAATCGATGGGGTGCGAGTCGTCGACAGCCGACGCTGGCAAGGGTAAACACGTGGCGGGAGCGACGGCCACGACCGACAGCGTGGCGCATCACAGACTATCGCGACGGCACGGTTATTCTCGACGAAGCGAGGATCGCCTGAAGAACTTGGAACGGAAGGTCGCGGTTCTGGCGCAGAGGCGGCTGGCGCAGCTGGACACGAAACGGGTGGCGTACGAGAAGGGCGAGTGGCTGACGTCGAACCTGAGCAAACGCGTGAAGAGCTTGGAGAAGAATCAGGTGGAGTTGTCGCGTCGGGTTTCGAGCGCGAACGAGAACGCGATCTCGACGAAGCAGATCGGCGAGTCGGTTGGCTCGCGGCTGGTGGGCTCGCTGCGAGCCCTCGAGGAGATCGTCGAGACGAACAATTCTGCGATCAAAGGTGAACTGGCCAGACTGGGCGTGAACGCGGCTCAGAAAGCTGCGGAGCTTTCGCTGACCCGGGTGGAGCTGAGCAACCTGCGACGAGCCGTGCAGGCGCTGAGCGTCAGCGCTTCGAAGCTGCAAGAGAAGAGCGACCGGCAGCAGGAAGCGATCGATCGATTGAACGGCAGCCGCTTCGCCGAGTCCAGATCCTCGCCGAACCATCTGGAGCTGGAGCTCGAGCAGCTGGAGGATCGATATCACCTGATCGTCGACAAGCTACCGGACAGCTGCGAGGAACGATCCGCGGATCGATCGACCGGCGTCGACGGGCTGAGGCTCGTGGAAGCCGGCCGAGGCCGCAAGCCCATCATGGTCTACTGTCGCAACGGCTGGGTGGTGGTCGCGCGTCGCATCGACGGCACCTTCGACTTCGATCGCAGCTGGAACGACTACTCTCTCGGCTTCGGCTCGCCGGTCGGCGAGTACTGGATCGGCAACCAAATTCTGCACGAATTCACCCAGGACAATTGCACGCGGTTACGCATCGACATGCTGGACATTTACGGCGAACGCTGGCGCGCCGAATACGACTCGTTCGCGATCACCTCCGCGGAGACCGGCTACAGGTTGCTCGTCGACGGCTACGTCGGGAACGCGACCGACGCGATGTCTTATCAAAACGGGATGCCGTTCAGCGCCAAGGATCGCGACATGGACGATAGCACGGCCCACTGCGCGGCTAACTATCACGGAGGATGGTGGTTCAACCGGTGTCAGCACGCGAATCTCAATGGAAAATACTCGCTGGGTCTCGCCTGGTATCGCTCGGACACCGATCAGTGGATGTCGATCGCCGCCTCGGAGATGTCTATGCGTAGAAATCCCGACTGCCCTCGATCGCGGTAGCGTTCGATTCTATTTTCTATTTCTACCGGGTCGAGTCGTAAGCGATTGCCGGCTTTTAACGAACTATGGGGACAGTTCTCGTTATACAGGGTGTCCCAAAAATGTCTCGCAATCCGAAAGTGGCGGGTTCCTCGGGTCATTTGAAGCAACTTCTTCCTTTACAAAAATTTTCTCCGAGGCACCGTTGACGAGTTATTAACGAAAAACAGTGACTAATGAGAAGCGAGTACGGCTGACGCGAGGCGGCCCAGCCAACCAGCGCGCGAAGCCCAGTTCCGCTCATGGGCTCGGCCGCCTCGCGCTAGCTGAGCTGGAATTCGACCGCCTCGACCGTTGGCGCCATGGACTCGGCCGCCTCGCGCCAGCTGAGCTGGGATTCGACCGCTCGACCGCTGGCGCCGTTGGCTCGGCCGGCTCGCGCCAGCTGAGCTCGCCTCTCATTGGCCACTGTTTTTCGTTAATAACTCGTTAACGGTGCCTCGGAGAAAATTTTTGTGGAGGAAGAAGTTGCTTCAAATGACCCGAGGAACCCGCCACTTTCGAATTGCGAGACATTTTTGGGACAACCTGTATTTTCCATATTTTTAGAGCTTATCGTCCACCGAGGCTCTAGTACGGGGTGTAAAAAGTATCAGTGTTGTGGTCGTCGTAACGCGATTCTACATTTCTGAATCGTCGGAGGTTTACAATAAAATTGTGCTGTAGAAGTGACCTTGACAAAAATTTCGAAGATAAATATTCTTTTTGTATTGCATAGTACTCGACCGGGGGAACAATATTCTCATAGCTAGCGCATGAGCCATTCTCTTATAAAACGATTTTAATGTTTCAAAAATGTTCACAGTTACCGTTTCTACAATCTACTTTTGCATAAGTATGAAATGTTGATCGAGTTACCGTGTCGTGCTTTCGATAATATTGCACATAAATATTTCGTTAGCTGTGAATCAGTTTGTTTTGCTGTTACCAATACCGTTGAGTGCAAGGATGCGAAATGTTTACATTTTGCTTACATGTCCAAAATAGTTTTTTAGATATTAAAATCATTTTTTAGTGATCGGTTCATTTGCTACGGTTTCTTTGACACTTTTGTACCTCGCGAAGAGTACTATACGATGCAATAAAAAATATATTGCCTTGATAAGTTATGTCAACGTAATGTTTGCGGCGGATTTTATAAATCTCTACTAATACAGAGGTGCAATCGCGTCGCTTTTATTTTACCAAAGCAAAGAGATTAGGTGTCTTTGATAAAAGCAACGCGCGACGAATTCTCGTATCTTTGAGACTATAATCTCCAACTACAGTAATGTCTCTCTAATTGACGCTCAGATTGTCCACAAAAATAGAGATTTTTGGGAAGAGGAGATACGAATATTCGAGCCTTGCAGCTCGTTTTTATAATCGTTGACAATTCGTGACTATAAAAACAAACCGCAAAGCTCGAATAATCGCATCTCCTCTTCCTTCCAAAATTGTCCATTTTCGTGCGCAATCTAAGCGTCAGTAAGGGAGACATTACTGTACTGTTCTCACCGCGGTCCTCCCGAGCAAATTTCTAACCAAATGCCTGCAATTGCTTACGACTCCGCTCGACACAATATTTCTCTCAATACCAAAGACTGTTGATCGCGCTGCGTCGCATTACATTATGTACGCTTGGTTCGCTACTATCTCCAAGAGAATTCGAACTCGACTCAGGTCGCGCGATGAAATAAAGAGTGAAAATTGTTTGAATTTGTCTCTCGAACGAACTTGCCCTTATCGACCGATTTCAGCCGAGAAACCAAAACGATCAACCGGTAGGTTCGCCAGGCCGGTCGACCCCGGATTTGTTCCTGCACTTCTTCTCGTGAACGAAGAGGCTACCAGAGTTGGCGTACGCCGCACCGCAGCTCTTGCAGGCGAACGGTTTCTCTCCTGTATGTGTAAAAACGTGCTCCTTCAAGTACTTGTAACGACCGAAGGATTTGTCGCAGGTCTCGCAGCGATAATTCGCCTCTCCGGTGTGCGACCTCAGATGATATCGGAGACCATTCGACGAGGCGAACGCGGCGCTGCAAACGTGACAAACGAATTGCTTCTCCGCGGTGTGAATCCTCTCGTGCCTTTTCGCGTAACTCGGTATGGCGAACCGTTTGCCGCAGTGCCGGCAAGGGTGCGGTTTCTCGCCGACGTGCGACTTCAAGTGGAACCTCAGGCCCGATTTCGAGGCGAACGTTTTGCTGCACAAGTCGCAAAGGTACTTCTTTTCCCCTCGTTCCCCGCTTCCGGCGCAGGAGGACGTCTTCGCAGCTTCCGTTGTCGTTCTGCTCTGGGAACTGTGATCCTCTTCTTCGAGCTCTTTGTTTTTCCTTTGCTTGGCTATCGGCGTTCCCGATTCCGATTCTAGTTGGTGCCGAACAGATTCCGCTTCCTCCTCTTCTTCCGACTGAAAGCCCAACGGTTCCGCTCGCTTCCCAGTTCCGGTTTCCTCGATGACCTCGCTGTTATCGCGAACAATCTCGCAGCTCACAGGTCTCGCTTCCGATATTTTAGTCCGTTTGTCCACGCACGTTTGCGCGCCGCCCACCTGTACGTACAAGAAAACGACTGCTTTGTTCCATCGTGTCATCCGAATGCAAGCAGGTTCTCACTAATCGTCCTTCAGCTTGCGAATAAAAATAGTTTGTAAATTACTTTCCGGTAGACAATTTGGAAAGAAGAGGTACGATTACTCGAGCTTTGCACTTCGTTTTTTTTTTATAATTGCTGACAATCGGCAACTATAAAAACGAGTCGCGAGGATCGAATAATCGTATCCCTTCTTCCCAAATTGTCTATTCTTGTTTAAAAGCTCAAGGAAAATTAGAGAGAATTTATTGCAGTTTCCATAAAATCGGGACACCACATTTTCTCCGAGGAATCTCTTTTTCACCGAACCGAGTACAATAAAGCTTCAGCATATAAATAAAAGTGGACAATTTGGGAAGAGGAGATACGATTATCCGAGCCTCGTGGCTCGTTTTTATAGCCAACGATTGCCAACAACTATAAAAAAAGCCGCGAGACTCGAGTAATCGTATCCCTTCTTCCCAAATTGTCCATTTTCGTTTACAAGCTGAAGGACAATTGGGGAGAATTTACTGTGAAGTCTCAGTCGTCTCCCCCTTCGACTCCATAAATAATTAACACGTTGAATGCCACGCCGATTTTACAGAAATTGTCCGTGGCACCACGATGAATTTTCTTTTATGCGATACATATAATGTTGAAACATTATCTGCAATAGATAAGTTACAGTGTATAACCATGTCTGACATGTTAATTGCGACAGGGGTCACTGTTCGAATCGACAATGGTAATAATACAAAATTTTAGATATTCACATTTGTTTTCAATTATATATATTCCTATCAACTTGGGCGCGCCGGTCACCAGTGGCCCCCATGACGTCACCGCCAAGTTAAGTGCCGGTCACCGGTGACCCTCGTGGCATTCAACGTGTTAACCTTTTAGGCACGACGCGCCACTATAGTGGCTTCCGCGGATGTCATCTCTCTGAACGACGCGCCACTATAGTAGCTTGCTCTAGTAGCTCACTCGGTCAACGTTCGAATCAAATAATCGTCTTCATATGCATTGTTTCACACTTCTTTTGTCTTCACATCGATTTACAATATACATCGTCTTAATAGCCATCGATTGTCAACAACTATAAAAAAACCGCGAGGCTCGAATAATCGTAAACCTTCTTCCCAAATTGTCTATTCTTGTTTAAAAGCTGAAGGAAAATTAGAGAGAATTTATTGCAGTTCTCATCAAATCGGGACACCACTTTTTCTCCGAGGAATCTCCTTTTTACCGAATCGAGTACAATAAAGCTTCAGCTTATAAATAAAAATGGACAATTTGGGAAGAGGAGATACGATTATCCGAGCCTCGCGGTTCGAATCTTAACAATATAACTGTATCTTAACAATATACAGACAGAATATACAGACACTCTGTACAGTACATATCAGACTCTGCCGTCCAGAGAAATAGCCTCGCGCAGAATTCAGCCGTACCTAAAAGGTTAAAGTTGTCGGATGCAACGTCGAAAGTAAAACTTACCCGGATAGTGTCGCTTCGTTCACGGAAACTGGACACGAAACGCGCGCGAAGCACGCGTTCCGATTCCCTGCACAGTTGACGGAATTGGTAAACAATGTCCAGCTTGTTCTCGCAGAGATCGCATATCGAGCTTGGTAAACGGTCATCGTCGAACAGCTGAATCGCGATATTACACGCATGATATTACGTGTAACGGCAGCGGACATGGAAGACTGAGGATGGAAACTCACCGTGATGGGACAACAGTCTAGAATTCGGGAACGCAGCCGCTCGGTAGCGGTTCCTTCTGCGAATAACGGTCTCGAATAAACTTTCTCGCGGAGGCATAACCTGCAGCAGCTGTTCGTACCGTTTCCAGCCTCGCCGACGTGAGTCTGCGAAACCTTCATTCCTCTTCCAAGGGATCTTCTTAACTATGTGTTACCGTTTTCTCGCAGCCTTCGGACTTTTCGAACAGAGACGACCGGTGCACATACACGAGCAACACCTGCGCACGTTTCGATCCCGTCCTCCGCACATGTGTATCCGAGGATGCGATGTCTCGACGATGCATACGCACGATGTCGCGACGTTAGGCGTTCGAATCGACTTTGACGACACGCGTGGCAACGCGTAACGCGATTCGTCGAAATACACGTGCACGGCTATCGCTCGATTGACCGCAGCCATGCTTCGCTCCCTTCTCCCTCGCTTTCCCTTTCCTCGGTCCCTTCTGTTTGACCAATGCGGCCTCCTCGTTTTGCCGCGTGCCCTTCCTTTCCTTGACGGGCTACGTAATCGCAAACTATGTATATTGTATAATCGCGATTATGCGCGTATGTTCCGATGCGTATCGACGTTTTCAAGTTTGAAATACGTACAGTAAATTCTCTCTAGTTTTCCTTCAGTTTTTAAACAGAAATGGACAATTTGGGACGAGGAGATACGATTATTCGAGTATTAGTAACTAGTAATGAAATTGTTAATTTTATCAAATAAAACCGTCTTTTTGATTCAATATTTTAAGAGCGGCACTTACATTGTGTTTGACGATATACTCGTCGTCGCTTGATTCTCGCGACACATATAGGTGCGCGCTCTGAAATGGAGGCGCCACAACTAACTGGTTAATAATACAGTAAATTCTCCGGAATTATCGCTCAGGTTGTACCTAAAAAAATGCACAATTTGGGAAGAGGAGATACGATTATTCGAGTATCAGCAACTATAAAAACGTACCGCGAGGCTCGAATAATCGTATCTTCTCTTCTCAAATTGTACATTTTTACGCACAATCTGGGCGACAATTGGGAAGAATTTACTGCACCACACTCAGGCTAGATTACCAATTACCTTTGGTATATAAGGTAATATCTCCTTAAGGCTAGCTGTGTAAAAATGCTCTTTCTGCAGCACAGTTTTCATCTCGCTCACGTCCAGGAATTGGAGAGCTTGCACCGAAGGGTCACTGGAAAGACAGCGATGTTCGATGGAACGTCGTCCCCTATGTCCGAGGAGCATAATTATTTGAACGACGGAATATTTCGTATTTAATCGTTTCAGCTTAATCCCTTGACATACAAATAAAACGGAACTTGACGCGCACGAAAAATCCCATTTAATTTGGCTCAACCAAACGGTTACGCGCAAGCTGAGAAAGAGAATGTTTTATTTCGAAATTTGGATTATCGATTTGTGGATGCAACTTTGTTATTGGTACCGTCGAGAAAGTGGGATGGTGGGGCATATTGAACATTGTAAACAAACCAGAATTGACGCACGCACGAAGCAACCGAGTACAGTAAATTCTCTCCAATTTTCCTTCAGTTTGCAAACAGAAATGGACAATTTGGGACAGTAGACGACTGTCGACAATTATAAAAACGAGGCGCAAGGCTCGAATGATCGAAACGTTCTTGTTTACAGGCTGAAGGAAAATTAGGGAGAATTTACCGTATTCGGATTTCTCGAACTAAAAGCGACGGAGGAAACGGACAGTGTTGAACATTGTTCACGTTGCAAGGAAACGCATACTCGACACGTTGTTTCTTTATTGATAGTTTTTGAAAGTAATACACGAAAAATACACTCACGCCAATAATATTGAACAATGATTGAACGAGTCGGAAGGTAGAAGTAGCTCGAGCTCTTTTGTTTGACGAGTCTTGTTTTCAGGGGGGAGGGGTGGGAATCGCGGGATTCGATTTGTTCGCTGTGAACACATATTTTCGACGGGGCATCGATTGAGCGAATCGCTCGTCGACGATTCAATTTTCTAGAACTTTCAGTGCAGAATAACGACAACGACCATGACGACGACATCGTAAACATGATTCTAATAATACGAACGAAAGTGTAACCGTAGACATAACATGCAGATGTAAATATATGTAGATATAGACATAGATATACATATACAGATTAGATAGACATGGAGACGAGGTACAGAATACAGACACAGATACGAGTACGGATTGGGATACGGGTATGGATGTGGGTTCGGGTATGGGTATGGACATGGGTTTGGACATGGATTTGGACATGGATTTGGATAGGTATACGGATACAGATACAGACATAGACGTAGGTAATAGATATTGTAGATATGTATAATATACGACGAGAGTGACGCACTCGATCAAGCGGTCCGTTTAACTCGTTAGCAACCGATGATTGTCCGATACTTTTTTTATCAGTTAGCTGTGTTTGACGAGTATACTCGTCATGGAGAAACGGCAATATTTTGTGACACGACGAGTATACTCGTCGCGCGTAAGAAGCAGCGACCATTGGCTATTTAAATTGTAATTTTAAGGAAAACAAAAACGTATTCTCAAATTTCAAGATGTTCAGAATATTTTGAGGCCAATCCTGCACGAAGTTGTTTACATTGTTATAAAAATAAAATTAGAAAAGAATCACGGTATTGGTGTTCGACGTGCAAAGTGCCGTTATATATTGTTCCTTGCTTCGTTAAATACCACTCTCTCTACAGCAGCAATTTGAATTTTTAACTTTTATAAGTATTCGATTATCCCTGGGTTTTTCGTTTATTATGTATATGGTATATATTAACGTCAAACGAATAAGTAAATATTAGTAATGAAATTGTTAATTTTATCAAATAAAGCCGTCTTTTCGATCCAATATTTTAACAGCGACACTTACATTGTGTTTGACGAGTATACTCGTTTGATTCTCGCGACATATATAGGTGCGCGCTCTGAAATGGAAGCGCCACAGCTAACTGGTTAAATATACATATACGATGCACGGTAATAGCAATTCAACGCAGATAATACGATCGAATAATTTCTGTAGCGATTGTCGTTTAGCAAAGAAGATCTCGAAGCTTCTTTCGAACGTAGTACATACTCGGAGGCTTGTAAATTAGTTTCCGGTAGATAAAGCGTTACAAATGATTGCCACTTGATCGATGATTCGATTGCACATCGGCGGCAAGTTGCCGTTGTAAACAATCGAAGGTATCCGAGACGAACCCAAGGGGATCGAGCAACAGCTGTAGGAAGACCGAGAAATTTGATACACCGCGTGACCTTCGTTCGAGACACAGTTCGCCGCCGAATGACCGAGTGCGTCTTGTATAAATTATCGACTAAACAGGTACGCGTTCAAGGAATCGACGCTTCGAAAGAGAATGATTGTCACATGTTCTGACCGTGTGTGGCGCGATCGGCACGCGGAACACGCTGATCGCGCACGAATATAATAGTTATAATAGTTTAAGACGGACCGAGCAACGCTTCAAAAGTCGGCGAATTATCGAATCGTCGTTGACGTAATTAACCGGTGGCTGGACGAGCGCGCGAGCAAGCAAACACGTGTACGAATCTCGATCGACTATTTTTTGAGCCCGAACGAAGCCTCGGATTAATGCCTCGGGCTAATAATACTCGCGTAACTCGAAAATGATTGTCCACAATTGTCTATGATTGTCCAGGATTGTCCAAGGTAGCTTAAAGTTGTCCGTGGTTCCGTTAGCGCGTGTTTCGATTATGCTGGAGCATTCCGCGCGTTCGGCGAACCTTAAGGACACTTGTTTAGGGTCGCTTGATACGAAGACGCGCTCCCTAGTTTCTCTTGTTTCTCTTTTTTTTTCTAACCTTTCTTTCTTCCCCTCGCTCCTCGGCTTTTTACAGACTTCATACTCGAAGCAGATCACGCGCGAATCGATTCGCGTTCGTCTGGCTCGAAACAATCGCAATAACAGACCAATCGCAAATACCGAGAGAGAGACCGTGGATACGATTATGCTACTGCGCAAATAGTGGCGCACGTTTGATTGATATGTATCGCGGCGCAACGTGACGCACCGAGCGACAACTCGCGCGGCTCGCACAAACTTCCTCGACGGGATCGTGCGGTGGCGCGGTCTTGAAATCTTTTTACAAAAATCTAGATGAAAATTTATAGTACAACAATTGACATGGAATCGCGATATTCTGAATTTTCTATCGCTGAAATGAACGGAGCACACGAAGAGAATGACGGAAAAAGTGTGAGAGAGAAAGAGAGAGATATACGTATGTCCCGAAAATGTCTCGCAATCCGGAAATGGGAGGTTCCCGAGGTCATTCGAAGCAACTTTTTCCTTTGCGAAAATTTTCTCCGAGGTTTCGTTTACAAGTTATTAACGAAATACACTGACCAATATAAGAGGCGAGCTCGGCTGGCGCGCGGCGGCTCAGTCAACGAGTGCACGGAACCCGGTTCCGCTCATTGGCTCGGCCGTCTCGCGCCAAATGATCTCGCCTCTGATAGGTCACTGTTTTTCGTTAATAACTCGTAAACGAAGCCGCGGATCGCATTTTCGCTAAGGAAAAAGTTGCTTCAAATGACCTCAGGAATCCCCTACTTTCGGATTGCGAGACATTTTTGGGACACCCTGTAGAGGTAGAACTCGCCGCCTCTAGACGATAGAGATAGATGCCGCCTCTATCGAGGCAAACATTCGCAGGTACACGCAGCCTATTTGTATACGGCGAAGACACAAAACACATGTTACTTTCGGTACAGCGCGTTCGCGCGGGAACCGCGGGAACAGACGCGCTGCGCGTTCTGTTCCTCAGCTTCGCGTCGCTACGCGCTAAACACAATGAGAGCTTACACTAGAGAGCTTACGACAAAAGTCGCGGGCGGCATGGTACGAGCTACGTACAGTAACGTCTCTCTAATTGACGCCCGGATTATCCACAAAAATGGACAATTTTGGAAGAGAAGACACGATTGTTCGAGCCTTGTGGCTCGTTTTTTTATGGTTATCAATTGTCAACAACTATAAGAACGTGCTGCGGGGCTCGAATAATCGTGTCTCCTCCTCCCAAATTGTCCATTTTTCTGCGCAATCTGAGCGTCAGTTAGGGAGAGACGTTACTGTACACAAAGGCGTTCGGTAGAAAATAAAATCCCATGAAATTTCCATAGTTGCTCGACAGAGTGTCCGCGGGAACGCTGTTCGTCCTCGTTCCGTTTAAACGGGCCAAAGAAATGATTGTACAGTTGACTTTCAAGGTCGCGAGATCTCCTCGCGCTCATGTTTCCGGGTGATCGTAGCTCGTTACCACGATTTCTGCAACGCTTCGACGCAGGCTCGACGATTCAGCGTCGCGACCTCTCTGCTCCTGTGTCGAACTTGCTGAGAAATTGGTACTGGAAACAGACGAAAGGCTGCGATTAGAATTCTTCGGGGAAACGAATCGGATCGAACTACCTGCTGCGACTCGGACCACTGCGATCGACCGAACCCGTGCACGTTCGCTGCTTCTCCTTCGCAGCCGCCTTCGATTTGTAATTGGCAAGACGACCTACCTTTCCCATCTCCTTGAACGTCGGAGCGTGTTTGTCGGCTATTTCGACGGAACGCTATGGAACCATTCGATGGGTCGATTCGAAGATCGAACGACAGTGGAACACGTGCATGTGGCTAAATTAACCGCGAAGCGGAAGTGCGGGTCTCGGCAAGTCAATGAGAACACAGGTTAGACTAGAGCTGGATCAGGGAGGAGAAAGAGAAAGAGAGAGGGAGAGAGAGAGAGAGAGAGAGAGAGAGAAGCAAAGAAACTGGGAAAAGTACGAAAGCTCTCGAGCAGGTGGTGGGCAAACAATTCTTCTATATTTCCAACAGAAATTGCAAGTATCGCGTGAACGTCGGTTTAGAGGGCTAAGTCGAGGCTTGTTTGTTTACAGTATGCGCTAACGAGATGCGTGCAACTCGCTATTGGAACGACACAGTGCAACGAAAGTCGCTCGCTCGACGGATCATCTAATTGCAAGAGCGTTACTAGCGCGTTACAGTTCGAGATATCGACGGGAAATATTGGCCTGTTTCACGGTTCACAGTCGAGAGCTGCGAAGGGGCGGAGAAGAAGAAAGACTGCTTTGGACGACCAATATTTGCCGCCGTTGTCATGCCGCACAGTGGTCGATATTCATGTAAAGTGGGACAAAACGAAAAAACAAATTGTTTTATAAATTCAAGATTATTGGATAATTTGATCCGTTAGTATCTGACACGTGTCCGATTATAAGCGGGAAAAATGTGTAAACAAATTGAATTTATTCTCAGAAGTAATTTTTCTCTCTCACCGAAATAGCTTATTAACTTATTGAAAATCCTGAAAATATGACTTTAAAATATTGCAATAATAATCATAGTCTATAACATATGTTTCGGTGTAACAAGTTCGTTGGAATGCGTTCGAATCAATTGTTTCTTGTTGTAACTACGGTATAAGACTGAAAATCGTAAACACAAGTGCCTGTTAACCTGCGGGATGGCCAATTTTCATTTATTTCATATATTATCAATTTTATAAATTTTATTGCACTGCCGATGGGAAAAACCAGTTACAGTAATGTCTCTCTAAGTGACGCTCAGATTGTCCACAAAAATGGACAATTTGGGAGCTTTACATAACTTTGACATTACCTTGACAATTCGTAGCTATAAAAAACGAGCTACAAGGCTCGAATAATCGTATCTTCTCTTCCCGAATTTTCCATTTTCGTGGACAATCCGAGCGTCAATTAGAGAGACATCACTGTACTCTCTTAGCTCTGTTAATTTAACCGTGACAATTCGTAACTATAAAAAGCGAGCTACAAGACTCGAATAATCGTATCTTCTCTTCCCAAATTGTCCATTTTCGTGGACAATCCGAGCGTCAATTAGAGAGACAAACCTACACATGTTAACGATCACGCTCCGTGCAACCTCATTCCCGTCAGAAATCTGTAATTGACAAAGCAAGACGAATCGCGTCGCAACAAATTGCCATTTTCCTCTCTCTCTCTATGATGAATACACTCGCGCATAGTTAGAGCTAGCCAAAGTAATTCATCAACGGCGATATCGACAATGATTAACGTCATCCGATACGAAGCGAAAGCTTGCAAAGTCTTAACACGTCATCGACCGTCGAAGTATTTTCTATCAACAGAACGCGTCATTGATCAGGGAGGTATTCAAACGATCACAGTCCGCAAAATGATGAGAATCGACCACCGTGACACCATGATCTCTCTATCGCAGAGCACTCTATGCCAAATAGAAAAAGTGAGAGGCGCTGCGACGATGGATAAGCTACTGATTATCCTTACACTGTAACGAAGGGTCAATGGGAAAGCTGTCCCGGTAGCTGGAGTAATGGAGAAAGTGTTGGTTGTGATGGTGGTGGTGGTCCATTGAGGTTCAGGCAGATGGGGAGTTGTCTTACCATGCTGGAGCCAACCTGCTGCAGCAACCCGGTGCCCTGTCGGGACGACGTGGACGAACTCGACGGACGCCTCGTTCCTCGTATGCTGGTCAAGCTCGGGCTGCTGAGCAAGTACGGCACGCTGCTACTGATTATCGGCATCCCACCGCACTGTCAATAATACCCGAACAGAATCAATTATGTACAGTAATGTCTCTTTAAGTGACGTTCAGATTGTCCACAAAAATGGACAATTTTGGAAGAGGAGATGCGATTGTTCAAGCCTTGCGGCTCGTTTTTATAGCTATCGATTGCCAATAACTATAAAAACGAGTCAAAAGGCTCGAATAATTGTATCTTCTCTTCCTGAATTGTCTATTTTTGTGGACAATCAGAAGTAATTTTTCTCTCCCACCGAAAATAGCTCCAACTTATTGAAAACCCTGAAAATATGACTTTAAAATATTGCAATAATAATTATAGTCTAAACATGTGTTTCGGTGTAACAAGTTCGTCGGAATGCGTTCGAATCAAGTTTCTTGTTGTAACTACGACATAAGACTGAAAGTCGTAAACACGTCCAAGTGCCTGTTAGCCTGCGGGACGACCACATTTTTCATTTATTTCATATATCATCAATTTTATAAATTTCATTGCACTGCCGATAGGAAAAACCAGTTACAGTAATGTCGCTCTAATTGACGCTCAGATTGTCCGCAAAAATAGACAATTTTGGAAGAGGAGATACGATTCATCGAGCCTTCCATAACCTTGACATAACCTTGACAATTCGTGGCTATAAAAAACGAGCTACAAGGCACGAGCAATCGTATCTTCTTTTCCCAAATTGTCCATTTTTGTGGACAATCCGAGCGTCAATTAGAGAGACATTACTGTACTTTCTTAGCTCCCTTAATTTAATCGTGACAATTCGTAACTATAAAAAATGAGCTATAAGGATCGAATAATCGTATCTTCTCTTCCCAAATTGTCCATTTTTGTGGACAATCCGATCATCAATTAGAGAGACATTACTGTATACCATTCGTATAATTGAACGGTATTTCAAAGATAATCAAATTAATGCAATAAAATGCCCTACACGCTCTCCAGACAGAAATGCTTCGGGCAAAAAGTGTGTAAAACTGAAAAGATTGATAACGAATTCTCGAAAAGTATTAATATTGTTAATAAAATATTAACATTGTACATTTTAAGACTGACGTCGAATATGAAAATGAACAAATTTCGTACGTGTCCAGTAAAATTGGAACACCGCAATTATGAAGCATGATAATATAGTTTCATACTTTCGAATACAAGAATTCTCTTCCGATATACAGTAATGTCTCTCTAATTGACGCTGAGATTGCGCACGAAAATGGACAATTTAGGAGGAGGAGATGCAATTATCCGAGCTTTGCGGTTTGTTTTATATAGTCACGAATTGTCAACGATTATAAAAACGAGCTGCAAGGCACGAATAATCGTATCTCCTCTTCCCAAATTGTCCATTTTTGTGCACAATCTGGGCGTCAGTAAGGGATACATTACTGTATCGCGTTCGGTTCGCCGAACATACTTCCGTGTCCGCGGAAATTAGTCGACGACGCTCGAAATAACGAATTCGAGAGAAGCGATGGAAAATGAGAAGGTACGATACCGTGGGTGGTGACAAGTTGATGCGTGATCCATGCGGATCTTGGGAACCGGTGCTCGAGTGACGCCGGAACGGCATTCCACCGCCGGGTGTCCCACCGGGTGAGCTCACGCAGGATTGCGCGACGCGAATCTTTGGCGCCGTCAGCGTGTTGTCCGATAAACGTCGGTTCGTAAAGATGTTGTTCACTCTGAGGAAGTTGCCGTCGTGCTTCGAAAGCGAGAACCATTCTATCACGGGAGCAACAAAGCGATAATATATCGTATCGTTTAATATGCATTGTTTACCGCACGTTGTTGGCGGTCGGTTCGACAAATGCGTTCAGACCTTGATCTCCGAAAATCGAAGTGAAAGTGACGTAAATATTATAGTACGAGCGTTTGCAACAAATGTGTATGAATAATAGATCGTCGCTTACCCGCCACTGAATTCTTCCTCGCCATGTTTTCGGCCGAGGCTGTCATCGATATTGAACCTACGCCGCGGCGGCAGTCAATTTTAGTCAATTTTACGATGAACAATTAACCCTTAGCGCTCCGTTGGCTTCGCTATGGAGACATACGTCATTTGTGCCGTAAATCCGAAGGCTCTGCTGCGGAGCCAAATGTTTTTAGCAGAATTACGCCGAAGATGCTATGTTTTTGTCGACGTTGGCAATTATTATTTGTAGTGAAAACGTGCTTAGCGTGTGTACCATTACGATTAAAACATTTGTTGCCCATTTTTATACTTAGCAACATAAAATGAATAAAATCAAACGCTTTCGCAAGGACGTGTAATCTTTTCCGCTCAAAATGAGACTTCCTTTATCTCGGGCGCTTTGCTCCAAAAATGTGCCGGTGTTGCTGGTAGTGATATTTTTCAGAAAAACGCTGTTCAACTTTATCTTAGAACGTCCGAAGAATATTTACTAATTTTTAATTTAATTTAATTGTTAATCGAGCCGATTCCAGCGAAGATTAACAATAAAAAAATTCCGGCAAACTCGTGCAAAAGATATTTTTGTTTCGATAATTCCGTATCCAAACAGAATTCAACAGACGATTCGCAATGCTAATTTTATAATAAATCGCGTCAAAGAACACGAGGGTTATATTTATTTAAGAATTGCGAAGAATATCATTGATAGTAAATTTACCCGTTTCGATGAGGATGCATTTGCTGCTTGGAAATTTCGGTCACAATTCACGATGTCGATGCACCGACCTCGCATAATGTTAAGTAGATACCAGTACGATTAAAACATTTGTTGCCCATTTTTATACTTAGCAACATAAAATGAATAAAATCGAACGCTTTCGCAAGGACGTGTAATCTTTTCTGCTCAAAATAAGACTTCCTTTATCTCAAGCGCTTTGCTCCAAAAATGTGCCGGAGTTGCTGGTAGGTAGTACTCGAGAAACGCGTGGAGCGCTAAGAGTTAACAACGAGCCTGTGTTATGAGAGAAACGCGCCGCTTTTCTTACCCGTGCTCGCTTTCCTGGCCATGTCCTCGGCGGAGGAAGTTTTACGTTGCTCCACCCGGAGGTTCGGTATATTGAACGGCGGGACATGCATGTTATCCGTGCTGTACTGATGTCGCAAGCTCCAGTGCTTCTCCGGACTCAACGAGGACGGGTGGTTCAACGATAATTGATTCCTCTGATTTCTGTTGGAGATCGACGGAACAAGAGCAAATTAGGCAAGAACCTGTCGGATCGAGGTGTCGTGTTGCGAAATAAAACGTTTCCGTCACCTTTCGATGTGGCTGAACATCTGCTGTAAAACTTTCACGAGTATATCGAACTGATCGAGGTTCAAAGCTGGGTTGATCGTCTGAGGCAACAAGGAGGGCATCGCTCGGGTCGCCATCCAGCTCACCGTGAGCCCATACTTTTTATCACTCAACATCAATCTATAAATTTCTGGCGACGAGCCGTGTTAGTAAACGATCGTGATCAAGGACGAACGGGTAAGGAATCGGGGTTGGTGAAATTTTAGTCTTCTTGTACGATGTAACATTGCTGTTGTACATAGTATGTATACAGGGTGTCTTAGGATCAAGTTAACAGAAAAGGGTGGGAAAGGGTGATTCCCGAGGTCATTTGAAGTAACTTTTTCCTCGGCGAGAATGCAATCCGCGGCTTCGTTTACGAGTTATTAACGAAAAACGCTGACCAATGAGAGGCGAGCTCTCCTGGCGCGACGCGGCCGAGCCAATGAGCCGAGCAGGGCTCCGACCACTCGTTGACTGAGCCGCGTCGCGCCGGCTGAGCTCATCTCTCATTGGTCACTGTTTTTCGTTAATAACTCGTAAACGGAGCCGCGGATTGCATTTTCGCTGAGGAAAAAGTTACTTCGAATGACCTCAGGAATCATCCCTTTCCAGGTGTTAACATAATTATGGAAAAGCCTATGTAGCATGTGTATACATATAGTACAGGGATGGCCAAAGCGTATACAGGGTGTCCCAGGTTTTAATGTTCAAACTTTGTCAGTATATTCTATGGCACAGAGTAAGAAAAAAATGTTATGTAAACATAGGTCATATAGAGCTTTATTAAGAAGTTATAATAAAAATTCGTTCAATGAAATGAAAGAGAATAGAAACTACTTCCCTTACTACCTCCATCAACCCATATACGACCGCCTATAATTTAAATACATAATTAAACTATAATTTAAACCGCCTATAATTTAAAAATGCAGATCGTCCGCAGCGATCGAAAGTTTGCCCACCCCTGATATAGTAGAATAATATCGCAAACCGTAAGACTGTTTCGGAGTCATCGTGTGTATACTCACTTACAACCCGAACGATAATCTCCGGCTCTTGAAGGTGAGCGTTATACAACAACGGCAGGATCATGTCGACGATCTCCTGCTTCTCCAACCGATTTAGTATACAGGGGACCACGTTCAACAGCACGCGAGCGTCGACCGAGTTCTGTTCGAACGCTTGAAGCAATTTTGGCAGAATGATGCTTCGGATGGCGTCGTCGTCTGTGATGTAGTCGGTCATCACGTTCGTAGCTGCTACGAACGCGGCGGTCTAGAAAAACGAGCAGATTTTTCTCTCGAGCCGTATCGAGTTTGCTAGTGCGAACTGTCTGTGAGAACGGTCGGTTTTCGTACGTACCTGTACCTGCGTCGTTGAATTGTTAAACGAATCGTAAAGCAAGTGAAGCACTTCCGACTCCCGGTACTTTCTCTGTGTTCTCATTAGTATCAAATGCAAATTTTCTAGGAGCGTGACCGTTCCCTGAATCGATTTATGACTCGCGAACAGCTTGCTGCGAAAACGGATACGGTCGTTATCGTTGTTTCCGATCAAAAAGTGTCACGAAGAAGGAGGAAGACGATCGAATACCTCAATGCTGGATAGATGATGTTATCGTATTCGTCTTGAGTACTCTCTTGCACGATGTAAAATACTGACTGTAGAACCGCCGACTGAACTTCTTGGCTTTCCAATTCGATTTGCAGGTACGTCCAGATATGCTGGTACCATAGTTTCTGCGAATTGAAGCGCATAAGGTAGGATTCACGGTTAGCGAGTGTTCGGGTGTTAACAGATTCACCACACATTTAACCAGTTAGCTGTGTTCGACGAGTATACTCGCAATAGAGAAATGGCAATATTTGAGCCGTTTATTTTGAAAGTGGCGTAAGTCACTTTTTTTTTTTTAAATGAAAAGATACCGTTCAATTGTAATTAGTGTTACCATTAACTCGATTTTTTTGAAAAAGTGACTTATGCCACTTTCAAAATAAACGGCTCATTTTGTGACACGACGAGTATACTCGTCGCGCGTAGGAAGTAGCGACCATTGGCTATTTAAATTGTAATTTTAAGGAAAACAGAAACGTATTCTCAAATTTCAAGATGTTCAGAATATTTTTAGGCCAATACTGCACGAAGTTGTTTACATTGTTATAAAAATAAAATTAGAAAAGAATCACGGTATTGGTGTTCGACGTGCAAAGTGCCGTTATATATTGTTCCTTGCTTAGCTAAATACCACTCTCTCTAAAGCAGCAATTTGAATTTTTAACTTTTATAAGTATTCGATTATCCCTGGGTTTTTCGTTTATTATGTATATGGTATATGCTAACGTCGAGTGAATAAGTAAATATTAGTAATGAAATTGTTAATTTTATCAAATAAAACCGTCTTTTCGATCCAATATTTTAACAGCGACGCTTACATTGTGTTTGACGAGTATACTCGTCGTCGCTTGATTCTCGCGACACATATAGGTGCGCGCTCTGAAATGGAGGCGCCACAGCTAACTGGTTAATAATACAGTAAATTCTCCGGAATTGCCGCTCAGGTTGTACCTAAAAAAATGCACAATTTGGGAAGAGGAGATACGATTATTCGAGTATCAGCAACCATAAAAACGTGCCGCGAGGCGCGAATAATCGTGTTTTCACTTCTCAAATTGTACATTTTTATGCACAATCTGGGCGACAATTAGGAAGAATTTACTGCACCACACTCGGGCTAGATTACCAATTACCTTTGGTATATAAGGTAATATCTCCTTAAGGCTAGCTGTGTAAAAATGCTCTTTCTGCAGCACAGTTTTCATCTCGCTCACGTCCAGGAATTGGAGAGCTTGCACCGAAGGGTCACTGCAAAGACAACGAAGTTCGATGGAACGTCGTCCCCGATGTCCGAGGAGCATAATTATTCGAACGACGGAACATTTCGTATTCGATCGTTTCAGCTTAACCCCTTGACATACAAATAAAACGGATCTTGACGCGCCCGAAAAATCCTATTTAATTTGGCTCAACCAAACGGTTACGCGCAAGCTGAGAAAGAGAATGTCTTATTTCGAAATTTGGATTACCGATTTGTGGATGCAACTTTGTTATTGGTACTGTCGAGAAGGTGGGATGGTGTATTGAACATTGTAAACAAACCAGAATCGACGCACAAGCGAAGCAATCGAGTACAGTAAATTCTGCCCAATTTTCCTTCAGTTTGCAGACAAAAATGGAGAATTTGGGACGAGAAGATACGATTATTCGAGCCTCGTGTCTCGTTTTTATAGTTCCCGATCGTCAAGAATTATAAAAACGAGGCTCGAATAAATCGTATCTCATCTTTCTAAATTGTCTATTGTTGTTTACAAGCTACAGGAAAATTAGAATTAGAGAACCTGACGGAGCTCTCGACGAATTAGACTCGTCAAAGTCTACAGTGGCACACGAAATGAACGGCGACTCGTCATTGTATGTCAAAGGGTCAACGTACTTTTTTTTTGTTGGAGATCAAAGTCGCGTTTCGTTCGAATAAAGATGAACGGTAACGTTTATACCCACGGTACACATATATAGGCAAGGCTTAAGATGGTTGGTTATCGCTACGTACTGAAAATATTTGATCTGCAGCATTGTTTGAACGGTCGGCCTTTGTTCCGGCTCGTTGTGCAACAGATGAGAGACGGCTTCCCGCAGAGGCAGCGGTATCGAAGGCAACATCACGGCGACTTGTGTGACAAGCTGCGGTGCAACAACATACGAAAAAAATGCCCCTTTTGGAACCGATCACGATCACGATCACGACGGATCACACGTTCAATAGCGAAAGAGAAAAGACTTTGGAAAGAAGAGAACAACGAGTAGGAAGAATGTATCTTAAGAGAGTCGACGAGAGTCAACGAAAGTAAACCCGTGAATCAACTCACGTTATCTATTTGCTTCAGGTATTCGGTGCAACTGTGATTCGCTTGAATCAGTGGCCGACCTTGATTGAAAATCGCGCATATTGTCATGCCGAAGCTGTACATGTCGCTGTAGAAGCTTCCCTGTTTCTTTTGCTGTATTTCTGGAGCTACGGGGCCGCAACGTTACGCGTTACACGCGTTCGCCACGTTACACGGTAACGCGTAACGCGTGTCGAATTCGAATGCAAGTTTAAAAAAGAAAAACGGATCGTGACAATAAAACACAACTGTGCGCTTTCTCGAACAGATTCTCTGCATGCTTACCCGTGTAATCGAGATTGGGCTGCGTCATTTTCGGCGCGTGCACATGGTTCGTCCACGGTTGCAACGGTATCGGCATCTCGTCGCTAGTGTTCTCTTCTAAAAGGGAAAGAAAGAAACAACAAAAGGGCCGTTAGAACGTGTCCTGCGAGACGACGATAACTGCGATTAAGCAACGACGACGACAACAACGACAACGACAACGAAATACGCGGACCAATGAGAGGCGAGATCAGCTGGCGCGGGGCGGCCGAGCCAATGAGGGTAGCTCGCATCTCATTGGTCCACTGTTCTTCGTTAATAACTCGTGAACAGAGTGGCGGATCGCATTTTCGCTCAGGAAAAAGTTACTTCGAATGACCTCAGGAATCATCCCTTTCCATAATGTTAACATAATGTTCTATGTAACTTAATGTCCCATAATGTTAACATAATTATAGGAAAGCCTGTGTAGTGTGCGTATACAGGGTGTTCCACAATTGTTTTAACAGCAGAAAATGAGGCTTAGCTGAGGTCATTCGAAGTAACTTTTTCCTTAGCGAGAATGCAATCCGCGGCTTCGTTTACGAGTTATTAACGAAAAACGCGGACCAATGAGAGGCGAGATCAGCTGGTGCGAGGCGGCCGAGCCAATGAGGGGAGCTCGCCTCTCATTGGTCCACTGTTTTTCGTTAATAACTCGTGAACAGAGTGGCGGATCGCATTTTCGCTCAGGAAAAAGTTACTTCGAATAACCTCAGGAATCATCCCTTTCCAGGTGATAACATAATTATGGTTACAAAGCGATATCTCCATTATCGTTAATGATACGCAGAAATGCTTGAGGAACAAATTGTTTGGTTCGAAGGGACACATGTTGTGGTGGAAATCATTTTTTTGTAAGGGTTGTATTTTTTGAGATTTCATGGTCATCGACGTTTTTTCAAATGGGATTACATATTTCTATTATATTATATCACGATAGCTAAGATCAAGACGAATCTAATAACCTATAATACCATGACCATCGTGTGACCTTGGGTGCGAAAGAAGGAATTTTTAGACATGGACACGCATAATGAAATAACTACAACAGGGAGATCAACGATGAAAAATTTATTGTAATAAATGTTCAAAATTATTTCCATTGACTTCAAGACATTTATTAATGCGATTATGAAAACTCTGACAGAGCTCCATACTCCATACCAAAACGTTGTACCAAAAAGCGTGATGTCTACCGAAAGGAACATAGCATATATATAAACATATGCTGGCATTTGGTATCAATAAACGTGTTGTCCATGTCTAAAAATTTCTTTATTTTTCGTACCCAAGGTCACACGAAGGTCATGCTACTATAGGTTATTAGATTCGTCTTGATCTTAGCTGTCATGAAATAGTGATAGAAATATGTAATCCCATTTGAAAAAACATCGATGACCTTGAAATCTCAAAAAATATGACCTTTACAAAAAAATGATTTCCACCACAACACATGTCCTTTCGAACCAAACAATTTGTTACTGAAGCATTTCCGCGTATCATTAACGATAATAGAGATATCGCTTTGTAACAGAGTCACTGAGACACCCTGTACAGTACAGGGGTGGCCAAAGCGTCGACCGCGTAACTAAATTCTCAGTCGCCCGCCTGTCTGATATTACCAATGTTTATTCCAAATTCGAACTTATTTTTGGCTTTAAATTACTACTTCCCTTACTACCTCCCTCAACACACACGCACACGCGACCGCCAATAATTTAAATACATAATTAAACTATAATTCAAACCGCCTATAACTTAAAAATGCAGATCGTCCGTAGCGATCGAAAGTTTGGCCACCCCTGATATAATAGAATAATATCGAATAGAGAAGAACAGCGAGAAGAATAATACAACAACGACAACAACAACAGCAGCAGCAACAATAGCAGCAGCAGCAGCGACTTACCGATAAATTCAAGACCAGACAGTTTCCAAGTGCCTCTCTTGGTAATTATAATACTAGCGGGGCAAACGTTTCTATGGAGAATTTTACAAATTCCATGAAGAAATAGCAAGGCCTCGGCGATCTGACGCGTCCAATGGGAAGAGAGAAGAAAAAAGAGGGAATCAGAAGATGGGAAGACGCGAAGACAATCGAATCGCGCCCGCTACCCCGCGTCTCACCTGCAGCAGCCCGTACTTAATCTCGATCTCGAGCAGTTTGTATTCCTTCGCGAATGTGGTACGATGCCCGGTAGCCGAGGAGGCGTGTTTCGCGGTATTGGTCGACGGCTGATCGAGATTGCTCGTCTCCCTATAAGCTAACACGTTCGCGAGACTAGCCAGAACAGGCTCCGAGACGAATGCCAGACTGTCCGAGCATTCCTCGACTTCGTACGCCTGTCGGGGAAATAAACGACAAATCACCAGAAACTCTTGCCCAGTCGCGAGTTCTCGGTTGCCAGTTGCCGATCATCGCGAGTCGCGAGAGGTTTAAATTCCCCCGGCTTACCTGAAGTATCTTCTTATGGCTGATGCACTCCATCTTCAGCGCGCCTTTCCGCAGAATATCCGTGACCATCTCCTTCCGTTTCGGCTTGCACAGCTTCTCGACCGATCTCTTGTCGAACAGAAATATCGAGACCTCCTGGAAACCACGGATGAAAGTCACGGTCACTGTGTCATGGTCGCGCGATTTAGGTCACGGCCACGGTCGGCACACGGTCACCGTGTCAAGGTTACGCTAATCGCGAGCCGCTCGTCTCGACGACGACGAATCCGTCTTTCTTACCTTCTTGTCCTCTTTCTTGTATCCATCGTAAATACGCCAAGCGTTTTCGGGTCCCGCGGTGGCCGACTGCTCCCCCACTTCGTAAATATTGTTCAGAGGATTCGAGAGGAGAACGCTCGGCGTTGATCCGCTTGCCTTCGACTTCGGGAACATGACGTGTCTCGCGATGATTGAATCCTTAAACGTTCATCGAATCAACGGAATTCCTCTCTTCGCGTCTTCCCGGCACTCTCGACTCGCCCAATTCGAACTGTTACACCGAAGACCGCGACGTGTACCTGCCACACACACACACATACACCCCAGAAAATCGCTTTTCTCGCGACAACAGATTCAATCGAACCGAAAGGAGAACCTAACGGCCGTATAAATTGTCGCGAACGACGCGACTTCCCTGTCTTCTCGTTCCATCGGTTTTTCCTCGACCCTCCGCGCTTTCCGTACGATAGATACTCCGCCCGCGAAATCCACGGCGAGCTGAATGAACGAAACTGCGACTTTTACGATCTCGAAAATCGTCGATCGAACACCGTTCGCCGATTGAAATCGGATCGACCGTTTAATACCGCCAACGAGAGCCGCGCTGGGAGCCGAAGGATCAAAGTACGGCGTAAAGTCGGATTACGTTTGCGGATCGTCGAATCCGGCCGTAAGAGCGGCGGAGAGGGTGGTGAAATTGCTCGGACTTTCCGTGCGGATAAGAGAAAGAAGTCGGCTTCCTCGAGATGCGGTCGATCGTTCGTGGGGGAAGAGGGTTCGAGGAGGACGACGAAAGAAAACGGGAGTCGGGGTCGATTACGATTTAATCCATTCTGCAGCCGCAGGGGAAACTGGATCGATCCCGAGTTTAGTCCGCGTTCGGAGGGGTCGACGTAAGACGGCGAGGGAACGTTTTCTTCTATTTTTTTTTTATCTCTCTACGATCGAACGTACGCGATCCGCGTCTTCGTCGAGCGAGAACCGTCGGATGAAACGCATCGAACGGACTACGCGGACTCGCGTATGTCGCGAGTATTATACATCGGCCAGGACAATTTAACCCGGATCGGAGAAAAGAAAGTTAAAGTCCGGATAGGAGAGAGAGTCGACGTAGATGTAGGAGAAGGAGATAGAAGAGGAGATAGAAGACGGGAGAGGAAAGCGAGTCGACCAAGAAGAAAGAGCGAGT
The DNA here is from genome assembly GCF_051020955.1 of Megalopta genalis. Taxonomy (NCBI): domain Eukaryota; kingdom Metazoa; phylum Arthropoda; class Insecta; order Hymenoptera; family Halictidae; genus Megalopta; species Megalopta genalis. The sequence continues at coordinate 14,372,340 of NC_135013.1, forward strand.
CGATTCGCGAGAGCGAGAATGGCTCACCTGTTGCCTTAGCGAACGAGAACCGTGCAGCTCCGCATAGAAGCACTAGAAGCGGCACCAAGAAACCGAAAGAAGGGTATAATGTGCGCGATGCGCGATCACTCGGGGCTCGGGGCTCGGAGCACGCGCGCGCGCCACTCGGAAACCCGCTGGGAACCCACTGGGAACCCGCCAGGAATCCAAAGGAACGGCCGGAACGAGCAGGATCACGCAGGACGCGCGATTTCACCGCGATTCCATCGATTCAAATTCACCCACTACCGACACCATCGCTCTCCTCCCTCGGTTCCAACGAGCCGTGTACTCCCCGTCGTCCCTTTCCCTCGGTTCCCGTGCCTTTTTTACTTTCTGCTTCAGCGTAGCTGAAACGCGTCGACGATCGCATTCCTTTTCCTCGTCCTTACGCAGCCCCTTCGTCGTCGTCGTCCTCGGTAGATGCTGTCAACGTCACCGGCTACGTCGACGTCGGCACTGACGTCGTCGCTTCGCAGACATCAACGCGTTTTCACCCTCTCCGACCCGCTGCCCTCCGGTCCCGATTCGTCCTCGAGGATCGCGTTATCGATATCGCACAAATTAACGGTGTCGTCATTCGACGCGAGGAACTTGCAACCAGGTGATAAAGAGACGCATGCGCGCTCGCCCCGGTCCCGGCTGCGGCTCTTTGACCACGACCTCGGTTTTTCACGAGCTCCTGTTCCGCGGCTTCGAGCACGGTCCTTGCTGATCCTGACGGCGCGGCCCGCGCAGTTCTGGTTAGGAGGAACCGCGATGGTTCCTGGCGGGACATATACTCTCTGGCTACGGTGGAGCTACGTAGAACGTTGTAACGCGAGGCAGGAGGCAGCCACGGTTCGTGGGAACACGTTCGTTCTAGCCCCGAATCTAGGCACCAGGTGCTATGGGTCGCGGCTTTTAGGATACGGATCGCACCTATGGGACACGATCAGTAAAGAAAGGAAACGGAGGGAGGGAGAGGGCCGGCGAGAGGGAAAGGGAAAAGGAAAGAAAGTGGGAAAAGCGGGGTGGGGGTGCAAGGATATGGGGAATGAAAATAGATCCAGCTGCTTTTCTTACCTGAACCCTAAATGTTTCAACGTTTGAACTGTAATGCCTGAAAGCGATCGGTTTGTATTTACTTTGAAAAATAACGAGACAGCATTTGTCGAGACGTTGCAGAATTTTTATTACGGAATACAACTTGAAAGATAAATTATTAATTAATTGAAAGGTTCAATTATCCGGGAAACGCATCTGAGAGTGCCTCGCATTAACATTATATTATACTAAATATATTATGATAAATATATTATACTAAATGTTTCAACGTTTGAACTGTAATGCCTGAAAGCGATCGGTTTGTATTTACTTTGAAAAATAACGAGATAGCATTTGTCAAGACGTTGCAGAATTTTTATTACGGAATACAACTTGAAAAATAAATTATTAATTAATTGAAAGGTTCAATTATCCGGAAAACGCATCTGAGAGTGCCTCGCATTAACATTATATTATACTAAATATATTAAATATAATATATAATATACTAAATACTTTTTATCCGTAATAGTTATTGGAAAGGTAGATAACAATTTAATAATTTTATATATACATATTTTTCCATCAAAATCGCTAAAGTTCACCAAATAACAGAAATACTACTTTCAAATCATTTACACGCATGTATTTTGGTTGCCTATAGCTGAATACATATCGTCTATTCTTGTTTTGTTATTTCACATTCATTTTTTTACACGAATCGACGTGTCCAGAGATTGATTTAATATATGCGATTGGCTTGATTATGTAGCTTGCTGATGTTCGTAATAACGGTCCGCATTTTTTAAACGTATTTGAACGTTGTATTGTATAAAAAGACAAGGACGGGAAATGTATCATCCTCGCATAGGCAACCAGGTATCCACGCACGTATTTACTGTACCTCCTCTAAAGTATCTCGCATTCTGAAAGTATCCGGAAACCGCACTGAACGTCCATATTTTTGAGATTATTACATCGATTTATAGTCCAAAAAAAAATAGCAATCTATACAAAAGTCTTAAATACTAAAAATTTGAAATATTTATTTTGTTGCCTATGCAAGTCTAAAGAGTACTGTGAAGCGAATTTTTCAGCTTTATCGGAACACAAGTGATTAGCTTGTGGTGATAATCGAAGACCTAACGATTATATAAATTACGAGCTACAATGACATACACTGAGATAATGAGCGAACGACGATCCATTTCATTGGTCGACTAAATCAAACGTCGATTTTTCAACGATTAATTATTTGTTGATCAGGAGTTGACGAACGATTCGATTAATCGATTAAATCAATCGCCGATTTGTTGACAATTCATACTTCTTTTAATCAACGATAGACAATTAATTTTATCAATCGATCGTATCAATTTTATGATGAGTAATTTATTTAATCGTAAGCATTGATCAATCAATAAAACTAAAAATTTTAATCGATTAATGCCCAACTCTGCGATTATGTGTACTTCATGCGCGCCATGCCGCCATCTTCCCCTCACCCTTGGATCCGAGAGACATACACGCGCAAACAGCCTAGCACACAGGCACGCACACACCGTCGGACAGCACTGTTTCCGTTAACCCAGGTTTCAAAGCATTTGTTCTGAACGCGGTATCACTAGATATCTCTCTAGGAGAAAAAAATTACAATTGATTTCGATTTTCTCGGCCCGAAGTGTGTTCACGTGTCTTGACAAAACGGCGTACGGATAACGTATCGTTGGCTCGTTCAGTTTCGTCTCCCCACTACGTCGGTAACTTCTCACGCGCTCTCTCGTTCCTGTCATCGTCTGTTTCAACTGTCATAGTCGCTGCACTAACGCCATCAACCCTTGGACGTTTTCCTTGTTTGCTTTTAGACAGTAAATAAGATTCGTTTGTTCCCTGCATGGGAGGCATTAATTCCCGGACTATGGACATCGAACATGATCGTGGGCTGGCCGCTGTCTTACAATATTTGATACGCAGGTTGGTTGAACATCATCTCGTCGTCGTCGAAAGATTTAACATCGTCGTGGATCTTTTCCTTGGGCTACGCGTGTGTATGTGTGCGTGTACGTGCTCGTGAACGTGCGACAGAGAATCGGGACGTGAAAGAGAAGAAGAGAGACACGCGATGCGAGAAAAAGAGATGGAGAGGAGAAATCTAGTCATTATGCGTTTTAAGCGATGCAAAATATTCCAAAATCTCGAATGAAACCTCGTTTTTCTCGATGATGCTGTTCGTCCCGAATTCACTTTCTTGCTGCGAAATATTAAACGAATCTCTCGAAAGTGTTTCGCACTTTCAAAACATCCCAACCTCACTTATTCATTTCTCTGCTCGAGTTGCGACAACATCGAAACGTTTAACATTTTCTCATTGATTCTTTGCAGCGGACAACTACACATCATATCCTCGGATCACGATGACTCGGACGAAGAATATGTCGCGAGCTCGCAACCGCCAAGATTCACGTCCCATTTACATTTACATCCAAACACATCCAGACTAGATGTTCGTTCAATTTTGAATACATCACGCTATTAAGTCGCCGACATGGTTTCACGTTGTGTGTGTGTGTTTCCTTTTAGAAAAGTGAAATAAGTCTAGCTACCAAGCAGGCTTGCGGATTTGTTAGCGATGTCGACAAACGCAACATTTCTATTGCGTCCATGATCCAAAGGAGAACCCTGGGCCCTGGTTTCAGCACAGGAGAAAGATGCAGAATAAGCAGTAGTTTTTTGCCAAACAAAATGCATCAGGTTGCTAAATACAATGCTAAAGCTTTTTGTGGATCTTATTCCCAAGATGGAAGATTTTTCTTAACGGCCAGTCAAGGTAAGATCGTCGAGCTCGTTTCGTGTATATTTAGTTTCTTCGTCTTTCTCTAACGGCTCTCATTTGTTGTAGATAAGTTTTTACGTCTTTATCGAACGCACGATGGTGACTTCACAGAGTTCAAGACAATTTTAGCTCGAGACGTAGGGTGGAGTATTTTGGACACTGCTTTTAGTCCCGATGGGAATTATATTGTATATTCTAGTTGGTCAGAATGTTGTGAGTAGAATCTAGTAAAAGATTTTAAAGGTCTTCCATATGCTCCTAGAATATTATCAGACTTCTGTTTTTCATCTGCTTTTAGTATATTTGTGTCCTGTTTACGGAGATTCATGCGCACAAGAATCGCTACCTCTGTGTCCAGAAGACCGAAGGTTTTGCGTGTTCTCTCTAGTGTTTTCTAGTGACGGTCGTGAAATTTTGGGTGGAGCAAACGACGGTTATCTCTACGTCTACGACAGGGAATGCCATCAACGCGCATTTAGGGTTCGTAAGCTTCTTCCTTTATTTGCATTGTACACCGCTAATTGTTTATGTTCCTTTTAGATCGAGGGCCACGACAATGATGTGAACGCAGTGGTATTTGCCGACAACACGTCGCAAATTCTATACAGTGCTGGCGACGACGGTCTCTGTAAGGTATCGTCGACATTCTTTAACGAGCCGAAATTCTTTGCTTCATCTTCTACAACTTCTTTTCTGTCTTTTTCTCGTTCTTTCCTTTCATCCACTACATTTGAATCGTTTCATTATCGTTTCGTTTTCTTGTCTTCTCGTTATTATTTCTCTCTTCGCGCGCGCTCTTTCCCTCTCCCCCCATTTCTTGGCTTATTTAGGTCTGGGACAGGAGAACGTTGAACGAATCGAGTCCACATCCGGTGGGAGTACTGGCTGGCCACATGGACGGGATCACGTACGTCGATCCACGCGGTGATGGTCGATATCTCATCACAAACAGTAAAGATCAAACAATCAAGTTGTGGGACGTGCGCGCCTTCTCGGATCTTATGGGTGAACTGAACACACGGAAAGCTGTCGCGAATCAAACTTGGGACTACCGATGGCAACGTGTACCAAAGCGAAGCAAGTATCCGTCCAACAACCTACAATTTCGACGAGCTTGCTCGTATTACAAAATTAATAATCGATCTCTCTTTATCCTAGTTCACAAAGCGAAACACATGCTGGAGGGTGACACAAGCATCATGACATACCGTGGGCACTCGGTACTTCAGACTCTTATACGTTGTCACTTTTCTCCCTCCTCCATAACCGGACAGAGGTACATATACACAGGATGTGCTGCTGGCAGAGTAATAAGTATGTTTCGTTTTACTATTTATGAAACAGCGAACTTGTGCACTGTCAGCAAGGGAATACAGCAACGTGTTTTAATTACAGTTTACGATGTACTAACGGGCAGAATAGTTAGCACATTGGGAGAACATTCGGGATGCGTGCGCGACGTTAGTTGGCATCCTTTCCATCAGGAGATTGTTTCGACTGCCGTAAGTATTCGTCGGTAACGCTTTAACTATCAGCTGATGCCTGATAACGTAATATTTCACAAAGTATCCCATTTCTTATTATTAATGTAACTTATGGAATCTTTTTAGTGGGATGGAGCGGTTATCAGTTGGCGATACGCCGGCAAGACCGCACTAAGTAATTCTGATTCTGAAGATGAAAGGGACACAGAATCGCCTCCGTTGAGGCGTAGTCGACGAATAGCTGCTCAAAGGGCGAAACGCGCCACTCGACCCTGTTGAGTCTCATAGTCGTTCCGCCGAGTAACTGGATCTTTTCGGAATCAATTCAGTCTTTTCGTTCCTACGAGGAAGGAGTTAGTGCTCGGTACATGTCGACAGGATATTTTTGTATCGATCGCTGTTACTCATCGACATTCAGGAGACTAACTTTCTTCTACAAGACTGAGTTATTGCTGAATGAACGCGGACCTCTGTGAAGTCAACGTCGTGATATTTTGGCCATACCGATGGCACGTTACCGGGACAAGACTTAAACAACGTTGAAAATGAAACCGGGATATGATCCGAACCAAAAAAAACTCATTTTCGACGGACCCAACTTCCTGTGTCTTGATATCGGACAATTGCTTTCTTCCCTTTCCTTCTCCCTTCCTGTTTTTTTCTCTCCCGCAATCCCGTTCCCTCGTATCATCCCTCGTGCCACCTTCGCAATTTTCCTTTCCCCTCTGCAGAATTTTAAGCGTACCCATTGTAAAACTACAAATCTAGATAATTAAAAATTCATTCTTCCGCAACGAAACGATTTGTTTCTTTACGTTTATTTCTTACGCATCATTTCGATCGGTCGAATCAAGTTTTTATAAAAAAGAAAAAAGAAAATCACCGCGTTTGTAATCGTATTTGACCGACCCTTGTTTACGATTACCAGAAAAAACATGCCAATAGTAGTTCAACAGCAAATGGCACAGGAAAGGAAGGACGAGAAACGAGAAAAGGAACGAATTGTCGACAGAGATGTTGGTGGTTTTTACAGCGTCGTTGCGTTTCAAACCGATTAGAAGTAAAAAGACAAATGATCGTCTGTCAATTTACACACAATGTGTTATCCTGTAAGATACATTGACAAGATTGCGTACCGATTTCCAAAAATGTGTATATATATATATCTGTATGTATGTATGTGTATATATATATATATATATATATTTACGCAAAACACGCAACCTCGGAATACAGACACGATGCATACACACACGAATACGAGCGCGTATAACTTACAGTGTATACTAATAAATTGTTAAAATATAGAACCTGTGTTATCCATCTTCTTCGACGAACAAACGCGATGGATTAGCAGCAGGCTTATAAAGAGTACAATAGCCTGCCCATTTTTTTTTAGTGCCTGCATCTATACGCGTAACTGCATACATGATGCAATCCGTGAAGGTCCGTAGGAAGCCGTAAAAAAAGGTACCATATACCGTTCTTTGTCCATGTATAGTCATGAAAGAGGCGCATTTGGAAGCCAGAATAATGGCCGGTTGTGCGAAAGTGCACAAGGTTTCTTCATACTCGCACGCATAATCATGATACGACCAGATACATTTTTACAACGCTATCCACCGTCTGTTAATCCGACCCTCTCACGGTTACCTTTCCCTTTTCGTCGCGTATCGATTTCCTCGGTCCGATCGCTGTTTATACCAATCTAATTAAGAGAAAAATCAACGGCAAATAAAACAACTTGGGAAAATCAACCGAGAAACATTCGTCTGTAATAGTTATCCGATAGTATATGCAAGTGTCGGTAAACCGCGACACAATCCGCGTAAGTGGTCGCAGCTACATTTCCTTAAATGGAGCATAACAAAAAGAGCAATAAGATTACGAAAGCATAATTGTGCATTTGTGTTCAGAATTTAATGTGTGCGAGAAAAAGGATTTGCTGGAACGCTAATAACAAGGCTAATACCTAATCGCTCCTGTCGAGCTACGCTTTAATGCTGGTGCTTTAATGCTAGAGTTTTGAGAATTGTAAGAACGAGAATTTTGTATCGTTTTATCAAAATAACCAGACGTACCTTAAGATTCTGCGCGATTTTTTTTTTATCATAATATTTGTAATATACATCGAATCCTGAGAGCGAGTCTCTATAATCACAGGCTGACTTTGAAACCCGTTCTGGCAGTGATTGAAACTACTGTGGGTGTAGAAAGTATTCGTACAGCAATCAATTTCAACACAAAAACATTATAGAACTTCGTTTATTACAACGTACGTATCCTTTGAAATCTTCGAAACAAATGTCATATAAAAAAAGAAATTGTTTATTTATATTCTTTATGAAACTGTTAACAAAACTCTTAAATATGGATGAGAATGTACGCGTAATAAGTATTCGTACACTTCCAACATACACATAACAAGAATCAACTTATTTGTTATTCTAGTATTTAGTTGGATTTCCTTTAGATCGTATAATCGCTATAAGCCTTCGTGACATTGACTTTACTAATTTTCTGGTAATTATACTAGAAATGTTATTCCATTTTTATAGTAGTGCGTAATAAGTATTCGTACAGTTACTGTTCCATGACGCTTTCCCTTACAATATACATGATAATTACCTAGTAACCTGTTTAATGTCAACAGAAATATCATAATATTAATAATTAGTATAATATCATATCATTAGTATATCTAGAGACCTTAATATACATATTGTAGACCGAAGTCTACAATTCGTAGGCATCATTAACAGATATAGAAATCGAAAAACGTTAAGGAATAAAGCAAAAATGAATACATCGACCGATGGATAATTCGTAAAATAAAACAAAATCCAAAGATTAGTGCGGTAAAAATTGCAGCTGAACTTAAAAGTACCCTTACTGAATAGAGGATATCATGGATATCAGAATAGCTCGTAAGAAATATTTTGTAAACGAAATTAATAGGAAGAAACGACTGCAACTCGCAAAGGAATATGATAAACGTTCCAATGGAATATTGGAACCGTGTAATATTTACCGATGAAGATAAATTTAACATATTCGGATCAGATGGACGATGTACGGTATGGAGGAAAAAAGAATACCGAGCATGAAAAAGAAAACTTGCATGCAACTGTGAAGCACGGCATAGGATCGGTCACAGTGGTATCGTGGACCATAAATTATACGTTGATATTTAAAAAAAAACATATCCAAGCTAGTGCAAATAAAATGCTACTACAAGACAACTATATCTTTTTACAAGACAATGATCCAAAGCATAACGCTTATAATACAAGACAATGGATCCTGTATAAGTTAAAAATCCCTTCGCAGTCTCCAGACATAAACGTCATAGAGCGCTTATGGAGTCGTCTCGAAGACAAAATTCGAAATCACCATATTTTTTCAAAAAGAGATTTAAAAAATGCGCTGCTGCAAAAATGGAATAATATTTCTAGTACAATTACTAGAAAATTAGTAAAGTCAATGCCACGAAGGCTTATAGCGATTATACGATCTAAAGAAAAATCCAACTAAATACTAGAATAACAAATAAGTTGATTTTTGTTACGCGTATGTATAAAAATTAAGAGACGTTGTTATAAAGTTGAAAGTGTACGAATACTTATTACGCGAATATTTTCATCCATATTTAAGAGTTTTGTTAACAGTTTCATAAAGAATATAAATAAACACAATTACCTACAATTCTAGTACAATTACCAGAAAGTTAATAATGTCAATGTCACGAAGCCTCATAGCAATTATACAATCTAAAGAAAATCCAACTAAATACTAGAATAACAAGTAAGTTGATTTTTATTACGCGTATGTATAAAAATTACGAGACGTTGTTGTAAAGTTGAAAGTGTACGAATACTTATTACGCGTATGTTTTCATCCATATTTAAGAGTTTCGTTAACAGTTTCATAAAGAATATAAATAAACAATTTCTTCTTTATATGACACTTGAGCCGTTTATTTTGAAAGTGACATAAGTCGCTTTTTCAAAAAAATCGAGTTAATGGTAACACTAATTACAATTGAACGGTATCTTTTCATTTAAAAAAAAAAAAAAAAGTGACTTATGCCACTTTCAAAATAAACGGCTCATTTGTTTCGAAGATTTCAAAGAATATGTACACATCCTTTTTGTTATAATACGTTTTCGTAATAAACAAAGTTATATAATGTTTTCGTTGAAATTGATTGCCGTACGAATACTTTCTACACCCACTATATATCACGATATACACAGCGTTCACGCGTTCATCAAGTATTGTACTCTTTCCAATGATCGAGAAACGATTGATTGCCGCCGTCCGACAAATTGATAACCGGTGTCAACGTTATCGTGTCCGATCGAAGCGAAACTTCTCTCCGCGGTTGACCCGATAGACGCGAATTCCGAGTTAGAAGCGCGAACGGCGAGGGAAAAAAAATTGTCCCGATCCAGTTCGCCGCGAGCGGGTAGGCGAGTTCGCAATGTAGTCGGGCGATCATTCGTATGCGCTCGGAAAGATATGTTTTCCCTGGAGTCTGCGGCGCTTAATTAAAAGAAAATAAATATCGAAGGAACGTTAAGGGTCTGCGCGACGATATTATTGCATCGCGGAACCAACGTCGATACCGATGACGAATGCCGGTGCCGGTATCGATGACGATGATGATGGCGATGGCGATGCCGATTGCAATGGTAGCACAATGTACATGCATTCCTAACCGAAACGCCGGGGAATTCTTTTTTCCCCTTGAGGTGACTCGGCTATCCATGCCGCACAACTCTGCTAATCGATGGAAGTCGATAAAAGGTAGATTAGACAGACTTACGGTCTTCGTAACAGGGAGACACCGATCGTAAGTCGTCAGTCGCGCGACACTCATCGCGGTTAGAACGACGTCCAGAACTGTTGTTGTTTCCCGAATATCCTGCAAGTTGTCGCGAATCATCCGCATCTCGTATACCGTATATCGCCGGTTTTTCTCTCTCTCTTTTTTTTTCTCATCGAGACAGAGGACCCGCGCGCATTCTTTTCTGTGATCGAAATCAAAACATCGGCCGAGAGACCGAAGCAGTCATAAGCGCAGGTATGCTCGCTGGACGCGAAATCTGTGCTTTCTGCTTCCGTTCGTCATTTTCGTGGATTTTCCCATCGTTTATTTTTATAAAAAAAAAAATAAGACTGCGGATCTTCGCGGAAGGGAAACATTTCCCGAAGCAATTGCAGTAATGTCTCCCTAACTGACGTTCAAGTTGTGCAGAAAAATGGACAATTTGCGAGGAGGAGATACGATTATTCGAGCCCTGCGGCTCGTTTTTATGGGTTTTTATGGTCAAGATTTATGAAATCGAGCCGCACGGCTCTGATAATCGTACCTCCTCTTCCGAAATTGTTCATATTTCTGCAGAATCTGTGCGTCAATTAGAGAGACATTATAATGCACAAGCGAGCGGAGCCGAGTTATGTCCGAGCAGTATTTGTCGCGTGACATTTCACGCGGCCGTATTTGTTGCATACGCGATCAAATCCGCGGTCTAATAATAGTAGATCTCTTTACGAGCCGAGCTTTACCAGAAGTAAAACAAAGCATAAGTTGCGAAACGAAATCGGCGAAACATTTGCGCGGCCGATTCGCTGCATTTCCCCACCCACCATTACGTACGCGGCTGATAATCAAATGAGGACGATGCATTTGATTTTTAACGCGCGCCGTAATCTTCGTAGATTTACAATCGGTTCGGTGAAAACAGCGAGATGAGGAGACGAATCGGAGCGTCGTTAACTACGCCGAAAACAATAGAACCGCGTCGCGCGGAGAAATTATACGTGCATACATATGGGAAAAGGGGTAAAACTCGCGTTGACGGGAACAAGTGACGCCGCGGGATTTCCCGCATTGACAATTGAAATCGTGAAACAAGAATAATCATTTGATAATCGTTCGCAACAGGTATCGTCTGCAACTACGATGACCACGCTGGAAAATACTTCAGAAGGTACACGCGAGCCGAACGATATTGGAAGGAGGCATGCGATTCCTGTCATTTACACGAGAGGCAGTCATTACGACATTGGTTTCGATATCGTAAGAATATTCAATCTCTTTGATCGAATTCGCGCTCGCAATTATACACATGCTAGCCACGTGCACCACTGCACAGCTACGTTAGCGGAACGGTGTGCGTGCAAATACCTGTTCAAGTAGCTTATTTCATCGTTAAAAATTAACCAACTACATTGACCATAAAACGAGAAGAAAAAAACACTCATTAAGAAACGGAGTTAGCGGTTACATAAATTATTAACGAGATAATGGCAACGATTGTCTTTAAAGATACGAACGGAAACGACGTAGACGCAGTCGCTTGGAGAAAATCTCAATGACTCCATATACGTGTACTTTCTGTTTCGATTACTCGGAAGGCATTGATTTACAGTAATGTCTTTCTAATTGACGCTCGGATTGACCACAAAAATGGACAATTTGGGAGGCGGGGATATGATTGTTCGAGCTTTGCGGTTTTGTTTTTATAGTCACGAATTGTCAACGATTATATAAATGAACCACAAGGATCGAATAATCGTATCTCCTTTTCACAAATTGTCCATTTTTGTGGACAATCTGAGCGACAATTAGAGAGACATTACCGTATACCAGTCGTATAATTGAACGGTATTTCAAAGATAATCAAATTAATGCAATGAAATGCCCTGCACGCTCTCCAGACAGAAATGCTTCGGGCAAAAAGTGTGCAAAACTGAGAAGATTGATAACGAATTCTTGAAAAGTATTAATATTGTTAATAAAATATTAACATTGTACGTTTCAAAACTAACGTCGAATATGAAAATGAACAAATTTCGTGCGTGTCCAGTAAAATTGGAACACCGCAATTATGAAGCATGATAATATACTTTCATACTTTCGAATACAAGAATTCTCTTTCGATATGCAGTAATGTCTCTCTAATTGACGCTGAGATTGCGCACGAAAATGGACAATTTGGGAAGAGGAGATGCAATTATTCGAGCTTTGCGGTTTGTTTTTATAGTCACGATTATAAAAATGAACCGCAAAGATCGAATAATCGTATCTCCTCTTCCCAAATTGTCCATTTTTGTGGACAATCTGAGCGTCAATTAGAGAGACATTACCGTATACCATTCGTATAATTGAACGGCATTTCAAAGATAATCAAATTAATGCAATGAAATGCCCTGTTCGCCCTCCAGACAGAAATGCTTCGGGCAAAAAGTGTGCAAAACTGAAAAGATTGATAACGAATTCTTGAAAAATATTAATATTGTTAATAAAATATTAACATTGTACGTTTCAAGACTAACGTCAAATATGAAAATGAACAAATTTCGTGCGTGTCCAGTAAAATTGGAACACCGCAATTATGAAGCATGATAATATACTTTCATACTTTCGAATACAAGAATTCTCTTTCGATATGCAGTAATGTCTCTCTAATTGACGCTGAGATTGCGCACGAAAATGGACAATTTGGGAAGAGGAGATGCAATTATTCGAGCTTTGCGGTTTGTTTTTATAGTCACGATTATAAAAATGAACCGCAAGGATCGAATAATCGTATCTCCTCTTCCCAAATTGTCCATTTTTGTGGACAATCTGAGCGTCAATTAGAGAGACATTACCGTATACCATTCGTATAATTGAACGGCATTTCAAAGATAATCAAATTAATGCAATGAAATGCCCTGCACGCTCTCCAGACAGAAATGCTTCGGGCAAAAAGTGTGCAAAACTGAAAAGATTGATAACGAATTCTTGAAAAGTATTAATATTGTTAATAAAATATTAACATTGTACATTTCAAGACTAACGTCAAATATGAAAATGAACAAATTTCGTGCCTGTCCAGTAAAATTGGAACACCGCAATTATGAAGCATGATAATATACTTTCATACTTTCGAATACAAGAATTCTCTTTCGATATACAGTAATGTCTCTCTAATTGACGCTGAGATTGCGCACGAAAATGGACAATTTAGGAGGAGGAGATGCAATTATCCGAGCTTTGCGGTTCGTTTTTATAGTTACGAATTCGCGACAATTATAAGAACGAGCTACAAACAATCGTATCTCCTCTTCCCAAATTGTCCACTTTTGTACACAATCTGAGCGTCAATTAGGGAGACATCACTGTACTGCCTATCCACCGATCAACCTTCACAAGCGAAAAAAAGAGCGTAGATGTTATCCGAATTTCCTCGAAAAAATTTTCTGTCATCGATTGTCGTCGGATATCTCTGCAGCATCCTGTCACGTGTTCAAATAGAAAATCCTCGGAAATGTCGGCAGAACGCGCGGCGTCTATTCGACGGTTCGATCGCTGGCTCGCGTCAAAGACGTACGCGAATTATTCTCACACCTTGTTTCCGAGACATTGAATACGTTGCGCAACTAATATTCTACGTTATATAATATTTGTACTAAGGTACTGGCACGCGGTTGGCTAAAATCTGCTCGCACAGCATGTGACGTTTTCTAATAACGCGCGTTCGTCGAACGTCGCGGCGCGCGATGTGCGGCGGCTTATATCGAATTAGCCGTTGCGTTCGAATCGAGTCCAACTCGATTTCTTTGCGGTCCTTCAAGAAATGCTATGTGTTTTCTGACAGGGGCGCACGTTCTCCGGGCTGATACAGTCGTACTTAAATATCTATAAACCCCTGAACGAAACGTACCTGCCGCTGTACGAGACCGAAGCCGGCAGGAAAGTGTACGAGGAAACTCTTAGCTGCGTGGAGCAACAGTTTCCCGGCTACCTCAGGGAAATCCATGGAACGGCCGACGGAGCGAACGTTCCTTTTCATAAGGTAAATCGGCGGCGGGTGTTCGATCGACGCGAACGATTCCTTTCTCATGCGCACCTTCTCGAGACGACCCGATTTACAGTGACTCCACGAAATAAGTTCACGATTATCGAACGTATTTAATGAAATTGTAACAGTCGAAATAATAAAAAAATATATATATAAAATATTAAAAAAATAATTATAATAAGATAAAATATAAAATATATAAATAACATAAATAATAAAAATATCGATGATTTTTCGAGAATTGGAAATTTAGCGAACGAAAACTTTCTGGAGCAACTGTTCGTTGGCTTGCCTCAAGCCTGCGTGCGCCTGTGTTCGCGCGGTTCAAGTCCCGATTATATATGGCTTCCGGTTCGCAGTTGTTTCTGATGCACCTGGACGACATCATTCCAAATGTGGCTAACAATCAGGATCGAGCAAACGATCTACCAGTCGGTTGCTCGACTATTATGTGCAATCAGCCGGGACAGGTAAGCGAACTGATCGACGGGAGCAGCGGTTTTTAGTCATGTGACTAAATTTTCAAGGGCTCGAATTAACCTTTTAGGCACGACGCGCCACTATAGTGGCTTCCGCGAATGTCATCTCTCTGAACGACGCACTACTATAGTGACTTACTCTAGTAGCTCACTCGGTCATCGTTCGAATCAAATAATCGTCTTCATATGCATTGTTTCACACTTCTTTTGTCTTCACACCGATTTACAATATACAGACTTATCTTAACAATATAACTGAATTTTAACAATATACAGACAGAATATACAGACACTCTGTACAGTACATATCAGACTCTGCCGTCCAGAGAAATTCGTAATCGCGTCGAAAAATCGTTCACTGTCGGATCATTGGACAACAAATTAATTTTTATTATCTATATTTCATTATAGATGTATTAATTGATTATTCTTTGTTATCGCTGCAACTTAAATATTGAGGGCTGGAAGAATATTCTGAGGAAATAGAAATGTTCAGACGACTCTCCTGTGTCTGCATCGTGTGAATGAAATTTTATTTGCTGTTGCTAATATAGAGGAAAGATGGTTTTCGCCGCTTTTACCGTAAGGTTAAATATAAAATCCGGCAAAAGTCAACTTATCATTATCAGCTGTTATCAAAAGTGATTGCCGATCATTTTTAGCGATCAGTTTGAGCGTTTTGTCACTAGGATAATTGGCGCTATACGGATCCCCGAACGAGTCTTGAAATTTTGTCATTAGAGGCGCTACTATCGCTGATGCAATTCGCTCTGCTGGTATCATCTGGCTAATAGTTCGAGCATTTTGCCATTTACTAATTGGCGCAGTATGAATCCTGAATAGAACTTCTTGATTTCCCTACCAGAGGCGCCGCTCTCGCTCCAATAAAAATTGTTTCATGCCGGATTTACCATAGTATCTTATAGCAAAAACGGCAAGAAATTATTTTTAACGACAAATAAATTTCTTTTTGCATGATACATATGCAGGAGATTTTTCTGAATATTCCTGTGCCCTCGAAATATATTCTTGACCTCTGGTTTTACACATTTCATGCCATTTATACATATATATATAATAATATATATATATAAAATATATATTTATCACAATGTCACAATGATATAATAAAGGGCATGGATGGACGTGATTCGGATCTCAGCATACCGAATAATTGGATTGCAGTTCTATTTTTGTCCCCATTATCATTTCAACGAAAGTAACAGGTTTCCTTTGATCACAGTCCATCTCTCTTTCTCTATGAAAATTATTGAATTATCTCTCCTATATTCCAATACAGGAAATTTTAGGGCACAATGAGGACGCGTTGAGCGAAACTTTAAATCATTGGTACCTGGTTTCCGCGCACTTAGTCGAGCCAGGCTGCAAAGAAGAGAAATTCACATCCTTGAGTTATGCAGGATTTTTGCCAGGATATACAATGGGTTACAATTGCCATGGGCTCGCTTACAGCATCAACACTTTGAGTGCCGCGCGTCTACGGTCCGGTAAAACGCGTGCGTATTATTCTTTCGTTTACACTGTATATCTCTCTATCGTATCGCAGAGATAAATTCATTTAAATTGGTACCGAATATCGCTTTCGCTTTGCGCAGCTAGGTATTTTTTGACTCGAGCGCTTCTGTCCGCGGAGAATTACGTTCAAGCTCAACAGATATTGAAAAACGATGGATGCGGCGCGGCCGAAGGGTTTTCGGTGAATATGACCTTCATAACGCAAGAGGGTGACCGGGTGTTCCACAATGTCGAAGTGGGTCCCTGTGAACTTGACTCCTCGTATTCGCAACTCAACGTTCTCACCATCAGCCCTGGAGAATTTACTTCCCACTGCAACAAGTGAGCATTGTGTACGCCCCCTCGCGATGCTCTCTTCTTGCGCATCATGTTACACGTTCAAAATTTTCAGATATCTTCGACTGAACGTGCCGGAAGTCACCGGCCTTATTATAGACAGCAGCGACAGAAGAATGGAAATAATTTGTAAGCATCCTCCGCCAAATAATCGCCAGAATGTTATAGATATTCTGAGCGATCAAACTACCAACGATTACAGGGTTTACCAAGACATTAATAAAGATGATCCCGTCAAAACGATCGCTACCGGTATGTTTCTCTGTTCTTTTTACAGAGATTTAATATATTATAGTATCATATTTGTTAAATATAAACGATTGTTGTTCGAATTTCGCTCGACAGGTATTTTCGATTGTGTCGAAAGGACCTGGACGGTGTACACGGACAAACCAAGTTCTTCTGAGCCAATACTAGTGATACCCATGCAGATTCATGGTCATGATTTATTATCGAATTCTGTTATGTAGTGTAAAGTTACGGAACGTTTCGTTACAGAACCGAATCGTTACTCTATACATGTATAATTAGAGCTGCTTCTGAATTTTTAAGTCGTTCGAACATAAACGACCAAATGTACAATTACATATTAATCTGTAATACAATTTATAATGTATACGATAGTTGATATACTGTTACGCTGTTCATTGATGTTATCGAACAGACTACGTTAGTTTCAACAAAAAAATAACATCTTTCCAGACTTGTTATTTTCTCTCATTGTTTTATTATCACAAATCCCATATAATTTTTTGAAGACTACGGAAATATAGTAAGCACTATATATAATAGATACAAATAATACATACAGATACAGTTGTTAAATAAAAAATATAATAAGAATATCGTGTCATAAAAGCGATCGTTGGTTCAACAAGAAATACAAAAGAAACGCTTCTAGCGTCGTATGCAACAATGAAAATTGAATTTTGATTGTATTATTTAAAAGCTGAAAATTCGTACGTTTTTTTTACCGTTTCAACGGCAATATGTAGGTATTACAACTTTTGGCCGTTTATTAGATTCCATTTCTGAAAAGAATTCTTTAATGTCTTCTTCGCGAACAACCTTTTTGTTTTCAGCGAATTTCTGCAGGTATTGCTTCAGCCGCTCTTTCATGTTGTTGTACTCTGTTGAATATAGAACAAATAAATAAGAAAGAAGAACAAATGAAGCAACAATTAATATTTACCTTCAATGGCTGTAAGCTGTTCGACTCGGCCCAAGGAAGCCAAAGCCTTCATACCTTTCTCATATTGAGATTCTCGACTGTAGACTTTACCTGCTTCCTCATAGGCATGGACACTGTCCGTCGGATCTAGGAGAAACATAACTTTTTTCTCTCGGTAAAGCTAAAATAACAAAATACATTAGAAATTTATATATTGAAAGAGAACCAAAGTGAAAGGAAATCTCACCGTTTTGCAAGCTTCGCACGTACAAAGGGCACTCCTCCAGCCTTCCGACCAAAAGCAACTTCCCTTCGAACACGTTTCGTTGTGTGGCATGGTGCAACCCTTATGCACGTTCTCGATATCCACAGGCTCGACTGCCTTTGCTTCGGACGAAGCCTTTTTCGTTGAGAATACTACAATCAAGATCAGGAACGTTTGGATGACTATTATATCAACAATAATACATATAATAATGAATGTCTGTCGATAGTTACCCGCATATTTGCTTGCATAATTCCAGAGAAAGCTATTCGCTCTCATGCAATCGGCACAAATCATCTCATCGTAAGCTTCATCCTTTGGCATGCTTTTCTCATTCTCAAGATGCTGTTCAAAATGATTTCATTAAAAATCAGATGATCAAACTGTGAGGAAGAAAATGTATGATTTACCAAAGAATGATACCAATCTTCGCAAATAACACATTGTAGCATTTCATCGTTTACTGTATCTTCTGGATCTGGATAAGGTCTTTTGCAAACACAGTAGAGTCCATCAAAGTTGTGATTGTATTGGTTCTCTGAGTTAATGGAATCTTTCGTCTGGATCGAGTAAGATAATTAGACAAGATACACTTGAACGAATGTAATAGGCGGAATGATACAATATGAAACGTACCGCATCCAAGTTACACTTTTTCCCTTCGAACTTGGAATTACCACAATCACATCTGAAATGTCTTTTAGTATAAAGTTCAACCAGTTCGTGTCCCTCGTGACAATGGAAACTGCAAGCCAGACACACAGCTGCCCTAATTGCTTGAGGACAACAAGTTTTACAAGCGTAAAGCGCCTGTCGAGTATACCCCTGAAATGAAATTCGGTTGAGCAACTGATACTTGACACCGCGTCTCATTGCAACGCATGAATACGGTGAACAAAGTAGAAATGAAACCTTGCTGTATGTGCAATTTTTGTCATCGGATGCGCCCAGAACCGCGCAAGCATCTTCCTCTAATTGATTCTCTTCACGAAGTACGTCCAGCATCGTGACGGAATTTTCTTCATCAGCAATTTCATCGACTGCCTCGGACATTTTGTCGGTGGTGGTAAAATAATGGAACAAATTTGAATCTATACAATCGTGTCCTACGACAACTAACTGTCTATTGGAAATCTGGAAACAGGTCTACCATTTTTATTCTTGTTTTTCCTTCCAACTCGGTCAAACAGATATATGTACATACATATGTGCCGAAAACGACTTCGTACTTACTGCAGACGTGCAGGCAAAAAACAGATTTTCAAAAAGGACAGTGAAGCACGACGAACATCTTAGCACATCTCAGTTTTCGTCACTTAGTTTCGCGCCTCGATGCAATGCATGAATTTATTGAAAACACTAAAGTAGCGCCGCTTTTACCTCTTACGGATTCTTCTTAGATTTCATGTATATACATATGTATATGTATACTTCTTTTTTACTAATCAACCGCGACAAATAAATTTATCGAGATTTCGAATTTAAACTTTCGCCGTTTACATTCTTCGTTTCGACTTTTTCCTGAAGTATTCATACACTAAAATATTTATTTATTAAATACTTTACTTTACGCTATTCGATATGAATACAGAATCAACGATCAAGCTACACATACAATTACATACGGATACAGTATCCATATAGTATGTAAATTTATGTCACGGACATGGGGTTGGTATAGAAGTGTTGTTTAATAGAGTTTTGGAATCTCCGTTATTTTAAGCGCACTCTACCCTAACCCCACAGTAAACTAGTGAAATTCATAAATGTAGTTCCGAAGCTATGTTCACGGCGTGTACTTATAAACGCATATGCATGCGCTCTGGAAATAGTGTGCACTTTCTCTGACACAACGTTACGAGAATCGGTTGAAGAGCTAATCGGCCGAAATACATATGTGAGTGTATACGCAGTGAATACGATAAAGATTTCGTTTCGAGCAATAATTTCGATTAACAGTGTCTTCGAGTCGATCGTCGAGGCAACGGTCGAACGACCGGCTGTATAGTTCGTAATTCATCATCGGCGATCGTAAATGTTTCAATACGTTCCACCAATCAAAAGTTGCATCTTTATTCCAGTTAGATTTCGCGTAGTTTCTGCACTCGTGTACGTAACTCGGTCAAAAGACAAACGAGAAATAAGACATAAAACTCTATAAAATACTACCGATGCTATTGATAGACGACGAGAGATGGCGGGCAGAGCCAACGATAGTTTACTTTTCGCGCCATCACTATGTCTAACCTGTAACAGTGTACGCGTAGCATTGTGATATTATCCCGGTGAAAAAAAGAATCGTTTCGGTTGGAAAACATCTGATTCAAGATCGATTTCTGTGACGTTTCATGCACAGCACTTGTTCCGAGAAAAATGGAAGAAGTGACAAAATGTAGATACATCGATTGCCTGGACGGTCGTGGAAAGGAGCAAATACTTCACGAACTTCCCGTTTGCGATACCAGTCTCTGCGTGAGGTGGTTGATCAACAGTGGTCACGTGGACCTAATAGGAAAAGATTTGGACACACTGCGGTCCATGAAGTTTTTCGTCTGTAACAATCACTTTACGGAGGATTGTTACCTGAGCAAGGGCACTTTGAAAGAAAATGCGGTCCCCACGGCGCATTGGAGCAATCATTCAAGAACGTTAAAAGCTACGAAGTTGCAACGGGTAAGTAATTTTCCTTCGCTCTCGCGTCATCGTGCAGTAAACTATGGATTATGCGAGTTTAAAATAAAAATGAGTAAGTGAAATTTGACGCAACGAAAACGTTCAAAAAATTCGAGAACAAATAATAATTTTCCATTCTACCTCAATTTCGTGTAAATCGATAAAAATAATTATTTCGCGTCAAGGCCCGTAGAGTCTAATCTTTAGACGTAGTATACGCGATCGATAAAATCGGGACGTCGATGCCGGCGATGATACTAAACTCCGTGCCTAACTCTGTGTCGTTGTTTTCACGTAGAAGTGTCATACGAATGGCCAAGAGAATTCAATGGAAGGCACAGTAGAAGCGAATCAAGGTTTGGCAAAAAATTGCCCTTCCGAGTTCGAAGCGAATCAGTGGTGCCGAACGTGTGCTACGAAGAAACATAATCTCGTAAGTATGACAAGCAAGGGAAAGGGCACAGAGATGAGTCTTCTGTCAAAACTAAAACTTTTGATAGAAATTGACGACGAGGACGCGCTACCGACAAAGATGTGCGACGAATGCGTCGATAAATTGGAGCAGTCTTTCAAGTTTTTCCAACAGATTTATGTAGCCGACAACACGTTGCGCCACGTGTTTCCAAATGCCCGCACGAACAACGTGTCCAGGAAGCCATTGTATTCGCTTGGCGAGCACCTGAAAAAAGAGCAAAGAGAGAAGGAGAAGGAGATCGAGAAAGAGAAACAGAAAGAAGACGAGTTAGCGGTCGGAACTCCGAGAATCACGAGGGGCTTGTTCCGACGTGGCCGAGGAAGGCCCCGAACTCGAGGATACGCCGGGAGGCCGAGAGGGAGGCAAAGATGGAGTCACAGGGCGAGTCAGATGGCGATGCCGGTTGCAAATCTTGTTGCGATTCACGATTCCAGCGTCGGAGGGCCGACGCCGCCGAAGGAGGAGCGCGAGAACGAGAAGACGTCGATCACCGAAGAGAACCAGGGCAGCACAGTCTTCTCGTTGCTGACGGATACCTGTCGCAGCGACGAGGAACTCGACTGGGCGGACGTTTTGAAGATAATGAACTGTCAAGGCTCGCACCTAGCCCCGAAATCAGTCGCCGACGAGCCGATTAAAACGGAGGTCGAGATCAAGACGGAGGAAGTCGGAGTGCAAATTCAAGTGAAGCTGGAGGCCGAGCAGCCCTCGCCCACAGAGGCGATCGAGTCAGAGGAGAAGTCGCAAATAGCCTTGGAGAAGGAGAAAGAAAGCCCACCGATCGAGCCGGCGATCGAGTCGGCGATCGGGTCAACGATCGGGCCAACGATCGAGTCAGCGATCGAATCGTCGATCCAGCTCGAGCCAGAGTCGACTCAGAGCTTTGTCTGCGAAACGGCGCCGCCGCTGGAATGCAAAACCATGAACTGCGAGTTCTGCAAGGAGACGTTCAAGTCGAAGCGCGAGTTGCAGACACATCTGGCAACGATACACTCTCAGATATCCGGTCACGTGTGTACAGATTGCTCTGCTTGTTACGAGAGCGAATCGCTGCTCTCGAAGCATCGCGCGCTGCGCCACGGACAGCGAAGATACCGCTGCGAACACTGCGACACCGAGTTCCTCGAGAAAAGGGTTCTCAGGGAGCACGTGAACAAATGCCAATGGTCCGAGCGGACGTACTACTCGTGCGACTCGTGTGGAATAGCGTTCGGTTCGAAGCAAGATCTCGCCGAACACGTAAGAAGCCACGCGAAAAGTCCGGCTGCGTCGTTTCAATCGGAAAGCGTGTTCCCAAAGTCCAACTCTCCTGAACCCGATCAAAACCGAGAATCTTCTGCCGCCTCTGTCTCAGCGATAACCGCGCCTGCAGACAGCGACGTCACACTTACCAAGCCGAATTCAAACGACGATACTATTCCCGGATTGAACAGCATGGAAGACACCGCGGATAAAGCAGCAGAGGAGCGTGTTCAAGCGGACGCGGAACAGTTATGTCCGAACTGTAACGAAAAGATCGAGGACAAGATGGACCCGAGCGGTCATCGGACGCATTGTAAATCGAACAAGAGAAAGGATACGTCGTGTTGCTTGATCTGCGGTAAGAAATCGTTCTCCTCGGCGGAAGAGTACGAGCGGCACGCGCTCGAGCATTCGAAGCGATCCAGAATGTCGTCGCCGTCGTAGAATCAAGACGTCGCTAGGCGTTGCATGATGGAAGTGTGTTTTATTTCGACTCGTCGTCGTTGCGACATATCATCTTTCCGCGAGTCGCCGCTACCGCAGCGGCGAATTGGATTGTCCGGGGTATAGATACAAAAATTATTCGACTAACAAAATTACTCGCTAAGTACAACGTTGGCGTAAAACGTTCAAAGTGTCCCGTTGCATGAAACACAACGAACTCGGCGATAATATATATTTTCGCACGTTTCCCAAATAAAGCTGCCATATGAGTTGTCGAACTATCCGTGATCGCTGTTCGCAAATTTAACCTCGTACACGCGTCGTCGTTACGGTTTCATGTAGCAGGCAGTTTGAGGACACGTCGTTATTGGCATGTATTGCGCGCGACGACAATGCCGACGATTCGCGGGCGCAACGGTGCAAAGCTGCGTCCCTCGACTTATTTACAATGGGTCGGAATCCTAGACGACGAATTTGTAAAATTGTGCACTAATAAATACAGCGTGTTTCCTTTTTGAGAATCGCGTGATTTCACGAGTAGAAACTGCTGTTCCGATCCTGGCGAGATTTCGAACGGTGCGCGCGTCGGTCGATGAAAGCGGCCATTCGTGAGGAAGGGATCGCCGCGCCGGTAGATATCTGAAACGAAAACGAATTAACGTTGCAATCGATGGATCGATCGGACCCGTGTTACTCTACCACTGACTTAAAAAACCTCATCCACCGTACCTGGAACCAAGGTGACGACAGACACATTCTCGCAGTCGCTCGTTCTTCCCCGCGTAGACACAGTAGCCCCCGGAGAAGGTCCTTCGCGTCGGCCGATATCTTCGCGAAGTATTCCTCGGGGAAACAGAAGTCGCATTTCAATATGTTCGTGGTGGTCTCCTCGATCGAGTCGTCCAAGAACGGCGAAAGTCCGCTGGAACGAAACGCGATGAAGCTTCGTCGGGAACAGAGAAAACCGAGCAAACGATACGATGCGATACCTTAGCAGCACGTAGATGAAGACTCCGGTGGCCCACATGTCCGTGTACGGGCCCATCGGTTTCCCGAGAACGGATTCCGGAGCCGCGAACTCTAAATCGACCGGTGGAACTACTTGGTCGACCGGCGCGGTTTTCACAGCTTCGCCGAAATCGATCAGTTTCACGACGTCCTTGTCCCGATCGATCAGAACGTTTTCCGGTTTGATGTCCAGGTGGGCTCGCTTCCGGGAATGCAGCCACCATAGCGCGGACAACAATTGACCGGTGTACTTGGAAACGGTTCCTTCCGTGTAGTCGGACTTGCTGCTGAGATACGCGAACAAACTCGAACCGTTGACTCTGCGGGTTCGCGGAGAAACAAGTTGAATCGATAACGTATTAGATTGGGGAATAAGTTCGTAGCGTTTTTATATTTCGTTTTTATTTTATATTTTTATATTATTCTTTTATTTTACAACGATTTTTTGCTGTTTGACAAAGTCTACAATATTCATTCGATAGAGCTCTTTCTGCTCTACAAAACTGTGCTAACCGTCTTTTTGAGTAATTTAATTTTGTATTACTTTTGAGGCTTAGAAATGAAATATGCAGGAGGTAAAAAGCATCATTTTCGACAGCTTTTCTTCTTCGCTTTTCATCGAGGCCAAAAAGCTGCCGAAGCAGCCCGGGTCATTTGCAACGTATACGGAGAAGGTGTCATTGGCGAGTATACAGCACGGAAATGGTTTGCGAAGTTCAAAAATGGCGATTTTGACGTCGACGACACGCCCCGCAGCGGAAGACCTTCTGAATTCGACGAAGAGCGTCTCAAAGCACTTTTGAAGGAGGACGGTCACCAAACAAGTCGTGAATTGGCCGAAAAAATGAACTGCGATCATAAAACGATTCTCAATCATCTTCATACAATGGGATTTGCCGAAAAATTGGGAGCCTGGTTTAAATTCGAATTCAGAAGGTCTTCCGCTGCGGGGCGTGTCGTCGACGTCAAAATCGCCATTTTTGAACTTCGCAAACCATTTCCGTGGTTTAGACTTGCATATAACACCTTCTCCGTATACGTTGCAAATGTTCCGGGCTGCTTCAGCAGATTTTTGGCCTCGATGAAAAGCGAAGAAGAGAAGGTGTCGAAAATGTTGCTTTTTACCTCCTGGATATTCCATTTCTAAGCCTCAAAAGTAATAAAAAATTAAATTACTCAAAAAGACGATTAGCACAGTTTTGTAGAGCAGAAAGAGCTCTATCGAATGAATATTATACACTTTGTCAAACAGCAAAAAATCGTTGTAAAATAAAATAAAATATAAAAACGCTACAAACTTATTCCCCAATCCAATAATTAAGATAAAGAGAGAGAGAGAGAGAGAGAGAGAGAGAGGTATCGTACTCACAGTTCAAGGACTATGGTGTCGGTGTCCGACTGCGGCGCCTCCTCGAACAGAGCGAACGCCCGGACGATGTTGTCGTGACGAGCGACTCGCAGCAGATCGTATTCGGCGCGCGTCAATGATCGAGACTGCTTCGATCGGGACACTTGCTTGAGCGCCACTTCTCGGCCCGTTCCTTGATCCCTGGCCCGATAAACCTTCGCGAACCTACCGTTCCCAAGCTCCTTCGGCTCCACGTACATCTCCGCGAACCATATCGCGGCCGCTTCTCGACCGACCAGCTCCGCGTTCTTCGCGGAGCGCAGATTCTTGTCGTCGACGGACGTCGCGATCGGTAGTTCGTCGATCGATTCATCCGCGATGTTCTCGCTTGCGGTGTTCCACACGTTGGGACCGATACCTGGAAGATCGATTCGGTTTGATTGCGAAGGGGGTGCACGCGAAAAAGCGCGAGGCAAGAGAGACGATTCGCCAGCGTTAAATCAACTTACCGACAACGCGGAGAGGAATTTTCGCCGAGCAAGAACCGGTCTCGTGATCGACGCGGCAATGGTACACCCCGGAATCGGAGGGCAGGCAGGGAACGATCTCGAGCGAGAGCGAGTCGGCCGTTTGGAACAGGCGGTACCGATCGCTCTTCTCGATGTCGCATCGTTGTCCTTCCTTTTTCCAGGAAACGATCGCGCGTTCCGCGCGACGCACCTCCAGCACGAGACGAGCCACGCCACCGGCCGTCGCCCTGATCGAACACGGAATAGTCAAGATCGCGGGCGGACCGTTCTCGTCCGCGGTCTCATGAACGTGAACGGTCTCGGCGTCCGTATCGATTCTCCGCGGACGGAAAGACCATGCGCGACTGATAGACGAATTCGGAACGAGACTCGCCGGGATCCAGAACTCTTCTTTCCTCCCGACCACCGGAGACACGATCAACCCTGGCCCGTCCAATCGAGAGATCTTCAGCTCCTCTCCGGCACGCAATTTCCCCCAATCCGCGGTCAACCTTACTCTGCTACCTGGAACGATCTGCGGAATCTACCTATTAACATTTCGGCCAGTCCTTTCTCTTTCCTTTCGGCCTCATGCACTGGCTCGCTCTCGATCATTTTAGCCGCGCTTTTTCTATTCTTTTTTTTTATTATATACTCGTGTCGTCCAACTCACCGAGATCATTCTTTTATTCCCGCTCGAATCTCCTCCCTCCCCCATCTACGAAGCTTCTTTAGAACGCGACGTCCACACGCGCGCATCAACGAATACTCAATCACCGATCACACGGAGAAACAAACAGGATAGAGAGAAAGAGAGAGAGAGAGAGAGTAAGCAGCCAGAGAGCACCATGTTTGCTAATTACGGAAGACAGGGATAGTGATAGAGAGCGAGAATGTCCGTGGAAATGGGAAGAGACAGACAGAGAGGAATAGAATAGCGTACAGCGAGACATCAACAGAGAGCAATAGCACCGGCAACGAAAGTCTATGTACTATATTAAGAGAGAATTTGAACGGTAAACGGAATGCTGTCCACAGTGGAATGGTAACGATATAGCGGCGATGGAGACGACGGCGGTGGCATCGGCATCGTTCAACGACAAAAATTAGAGAACTGATCGCTGCACCAACGAAAAGTTATACGATAGAGAGGGAATAGCAGCAGGCATCAAGAGGCAGAGAAAGAAGAGTCCTTTTGCTGCAATTGCAAGAATTCCAATTACGGATAAGCAAATAGACTTGTATGGATATGTACAGTGACGGCCGTATATATCTTGAGGACAACTTCGATTCTGTCCTTGACGATTTTATGAAATTTTGATCGCGTATGCTCCAGCTAAACGGTTGCCATCGAAGTACAGTAATGTTTCTCTAATTGACGCTCAGATTGTCCACGAAAATGGACAATTTAGGAAGAGCAGATACGATTACTCGATCCTTGCGGTTCATTTTTATAGTTTCGAATTGTCAACGATTATAAAAATGAACCGCAAGGAATAATCGTATCTCCTCTTCCCAAATTGTCCATTTTTGTGGACAATCTGAGCGTCAATTAGAGAGACATTACCGTATACCATTCGTATAATTGAACGGTATTTCAAAGATAATCAAATTAATGCAATGAAATGCCCTGCTCGCCCTCTAGACAGAAATGCTTCGGGCAAAAAGTATGCAAAACTGAAGAGATTGATAACGAATTCTTGAAAAGTATTAATATTGTTAATAAAATATTAGCATTGTACGTTTCAAAACTAACGTCGAATATGAAAATGAACAAATTTCGTGCGTGTCCAGTAAAATTGGAACACCGCTATTATGAAGCATGATAATATACTTTCATACTTTCGAATACAAGAATTCTCTTTCGATATACAGTAATGTCTCTCTAATTGACGCTGAGATTGCGCACGAAAATGGACAATTTAGGAGGAGGAGATGCAATTATCCGAGCTTTACGGTTTGTTTTTACAGTCACAAATTGTCAACGATTATAAAAATGAACCGCACGGATCGAATAATCGTATCTCCTCTTCCCAAATTGTCCATTTTTGTGGCCAATCTGAGCGTCAATTAGAGAGACATTACCGTACACCATTCGTATAATTGAACGGTATTTCAAAGATAATCAAATTAATGCAATGAAATGCCCTGCTCGCTCTCCAGACAGAAATGCTTCGGGCAAAAAGTGTGTAAAACTGAAAAGATTGATAACGAATTCTCGAAAAGTATTAATATTGTTAATAAAATATTAACATTGTACATTTTAAGACTGACGTTAAATATGAAAATGAACAAATTTCGTGCGTGTCCAGTAAAATTGGAACACGCAGTTATGAAGCACGATAATATACTTTCATACTTTCGAATACAAGAATTCTCTTTCGATATACAGTAATGTCTCTCTAATTGACGCTGAGATTGCGCACGAAAATGGACAATTTAGGAGGAGGAGATGCAATTATCCGAGCTTTGCGGTTTGTTTTTACAGTCACGAATTGTCAACGATTATAAAAAACGAGCTGCAAGGCTCGAACAATCGTGTCTCCTCTTCCCAAATTGTCCATTTTTGTGCACAATTCGAGCGTCAGTAAGGAAGACATTACTGTATTTCAGTGTATAAACGCGTCCTCGAATATATGGTCGTCATTGTAAACGTATCGAGTTCGGAGTTTCTGCAATGTTGTCGCTTACCGGGATCGAGTTGTTGCGAATAGGGGATCGTGGTCGCAACGTGCTGCGAAATCCTTCGAGAAAATGCAGTCTGCTCTTGGTGGGGCTCGAGGTCCTTGAGGATTCGTCGAAGGTGCCGGCACCGGCTCGAGATCGTTGAAGAAGCGACGTCGTGGTCGTCGCAGCTGCAGCCCCCGTTGCAGTCGCGGTCGCAGTCGCTGTCGTCGCCGAGGTCATTATCGCTGCTACCAGAGTTTTGGCTCCAGAGGCGGTAGCCGAACAACCGGAGATCGTCTCGTTCTTTCCATCCTCGCTCGATTTCGAGGCACACTGCGATATCGTCGGTGAAACCGTCGAAAGAACGCTTCCTCGACACGGAGATTCTGGGCTCGCGCCACGACTGTACGCCAGCAAATTATAAATGAAATTTAAACACGGTACTGCATCCATGGACAAGCGTGCCTTTTCACGTTTAACGCGGTTTCACACGGTAATTCGTTCCTGGCTCGACTCAACGCTCAGATTATGTCGTTACTCTTTTTTTTTCTTTTTTAGACGATTTTTCACATCGTTTCTAATCCCTGATCGCAACACGTAGTTCGATCGATGCTTTCGAAAAATCTTATCGGTAGTCGTTTCCTACTTGTTTACAACCGTTTACAAGTTAACGGACTCGATTCGACTTATAACACGATAAACAGCCTCTGCGATGCGAGACGATGTTAACGGAGGACCGCGCTTTGGATAAGCGTGCAGTTTCTTAAAGGGTTAGACGTGTGAGCGGAGAACAACGTGAGAGAACACCAGTTACCGAACAAGCCCGATGCCCCATTTAGCCACACTACTACGTTGTGTTAGTTTATTGGGAAAACATTTGTGCGGAAGGTCGACGTCGAACCTGTGGTTTTGTCTGACCGCAAACGATCGACGCAGTACCGTGTTTTTTTTTTTTTTTTTTTTTTTTTTGATAAACGATAAGAGAAACAAGCTGTTAGTTCGAACGGAAGGTAAGTAAGAATTTGTTAGAATGGGCGTGGGAGAAGGACGCATCACACTCCAGAAATGTTGATCAATGTACAATTTATTCTAAACAAAATGGTTTACGGTCTCGCGGAATCATTAGTCTTAGTTTTTATGTCGTCTCTCGTGAATGCACATCTATGTACAGCATACTATCCCCAAACTCCTTCCTTCCACCTTGTATTATATAAACATTATTAAAAGTATTATACACTTGCAACGTTAAGTTGTTAATAGGTAATGTATGTTCCTGTTGGGGGGTGGAATAGCACCTGAACTATAATACCCGGGCGTGTCTCGTGTGTACCTCTCGATATTTTCTTTTTTTTTTTCTTTTTGGTTGTTGCACGCGTTTATTAACGATACAAGTTAAGCACAATACGTATGCTATTAATATTATAATTGTGTTCCTCTATTCTTAATATATTATACATTCTCGTTAAACGGAGAAAAACTGTTAACAAATGAGTGGCGGTTTCTTCTAGCAAAAGTATGAATTTTGACATAGTGTTCGTTGTACTCAGCTATTTAAACGATTCTTTCTTTCTTTCTTTCTTCTTTCTTTCTCTTTTCTTTTCTGTTTTTTTTCTTTTTAATCAAACTTTTCAAGCGAGGTCACCGTATTACCCCACCCCTCATCGACGCGCGATTCCACGCACATACAAATACACGAACATACACAGCACGCATTCGTACACGCACGCACGCTCGCACGCACGCGTAAAATACATGCAGACTCACGGCACAGATACATGACGCACGTATACGGAAACATGCAGCAGACACGCACTTCTATTTCTTGATCTCTTTTTTGCCTCCAAATACGACATACGAGTAAAGGAGTAGTGTGTAACATGTGTGTGTGTGTGTGTGTGTGTGAATGTGTATGCGTGTGCGTGTGTTTTCGTGTATGTAACGAGTTGTGTGTCCTCTGTGCGCAGGAGCGGATGTGTGGGTATAGGTATAAGTGTGTGGCTATGTGTGAAGAGAGGGGTGTAATTCGTGTAACAGTGAATATACATTGTTATACCTACCCCCACCTGCACAGGTGTGCGAACATATAGTCGAGGAATAACGGAGTCCTTATAGAGTTTGCATCGGGTTGCATCTTATCGCGTGACATCGCATTGCATCGTATCGCACAGCATCGTATCGCATCCGTAAGTATAGCATACGGTCTCGTCTGGCACCGTGTCATGTCGTATCGTATCGTGTCGTATAGTTAAAATAGTAATGGTATCGTTACTGTAGCGTTTTGTCTGTTAATAATCGTATGATAAACTACATATATTGCATAGTAATGTAAATGATCGGTGTTTTCGGGTGAACCGTAGCAAGCCCGGTCGAAGGAACGTCTATAAAACGACTCGAAAAAGGAGGTAGGTACATTAGGTAGCCAGTGAGTGTATAGTGAAAGACGCTCTCGCGTTAAAGCCACTCCACAGCAACAGCGAGGTAGAGATTCTCAGACTGCGATGTTAAGGCAAACAAGAGGAAGCACTTCGCACAATATGGTGGAGAGATAGAGAGACAGAGTCGAGAGGAAGAGAGACAGAGAGAAAGAGAGAGAGAGAAAGAGATATAAGAGAGTAATGTACGTATAGCGTGATCAGAGAATAGATCCTGGTAGAGGTGAATAGAACGAGAAACGAAAAGGAAAAACAGAGAAACGAACGGGCTAGTATCTTTCAGGAGACGACTACGGTTCTCTAGCGTTACAGCGCAGTTCTCTGTATCTTTTTTCATATATATATATATATAGATATATATATAAAATATACAAAAATATGTCGGAACGAATCTTCACAGGTCGAGCGTTGAAAGAGAGTCAATGCAATGTTGTGTGAATTAGATAGAGAGACGCTTACAGTGGATCTTTGGTAAGTTCCTTTTGGTAGGCAATCGGCGACTGTATCGCCTTCAGAAAGTCACGTTGGGTCTGCAGGATGGCAGTGATCGTTTCTACCCATTCCTGCTTCCGTGGCCCGGTTTCTTCGAGGGCGCTGCAAAAGAATCTGAGGCCAGGTTTCCTGGGGTCTGTCGACCGGATCTCGAACTTCTCCGGATCGTCGTAACATTTCTCCAGACTCATTTTATTCACCTGCCGATCAGACAATGCGAAAACGCGATGTTCTTAAACAACTTTCAGCAATCCCGTCGTACGATTCTATTGTATAAACGATGAAAGATATCGAATGGAGAATATCGACGAATACACGAGAAACGCCTTCTCACCTGGATATGAGCTTTGTAAATGTAGGCGGGATTCGTGAACTGCGTCTTTTTTCCGACAGCTTCACTGAAAATGATGTTTTGCTCGAAGAGAAACACATGCCATTCCCTTCCTCTGCTCGACAGATTCGACAATTCCGATACCAAGAGCGGACCGTGCAGCAACAATTTGCCCTGCGCGGTAATTTTTCCCTGAAAGCAACACCGGAACAGGTGATCACCGGATTTCGGACAAAGATCGACAACAACAACTATGACACAGGTTCGCTTACGTCGAATCCTTGCAGCCTTCCGACATCCATCATGTCGTTGGCTGCTTTCGGAATAACGCGCATCACGTGCACTGCGGCCCTCAAACCCTCGATTTCCGAGGTTCTTCTGGTCCGTTCTGTGATCCTTAGCACTTCTCTGAGCAGAAGTTGGTACTTGGTGATTCTCTGCACGGGCTTGATCAGGAGATCGCACAGTTGCAACCGATGTCCGAGTTTCTGTCGCAGATCCTGCGGCCAAACCAATTGCGATTATTAAACCGGAGAAAGGCGAAGCCCGGGAGAGAAGCTCGACGAAAATGTGTACCTCGAAGTAAGTGTCGATATACTCGGAGACAATGTACTCGGATACTGGTTTGTTTTGACAATAAACGACGTACATATGTAACTTCCTCTCGTATCTCTTGAAAAGCGGACCAAGCTCTTCCGGCCGTTCCAAGCAACGTTCCAACGCTTTCAGGAAGAAACTGTTCCAGCGAAACAACGAATTAGGTACAGAGAATGATTCGATTAAGCTTATCGTTAACATAGGAAAAGTTTGAAAAGAGAACTCACTCTCTGTGCCACTCGTAGATCGCTTCTATATTGCCAAATACCATTTTATCCTTTCCACCGCGCAAATCCTCCGGCAACGGAACCTCGCATTCGGGATTCCGCATTAACGCCATGTAGCCCTCGACTATCTGCCCGAGATCGTTCACGTAATCGTTCTCCGTTTCCACTAATTCCCGAACAACGAACTGTCGCTTCGTTAGAATGGTGCTTTCAGCGTCGGACTCCTCCGTAGAAATATAAGGCGGGTTGCTGGTTGTCGCTGTCGCTGTCGCCGTTGCCATCGCTGTAGCCGTTGCCGTCGTCGCTACCATAGCAGTAACGCCTTCCGTTGTCGTCATAGAACCTTCGTTATAGACATCCTCGTCACTAGCCGCAGCAACGCTCGTGCTTTTACCGCTGGGCGTTCGCAGAAGACTCTGCCTCTCCTGGTTTTCCGTGTGCTGTTCCTATTAACATGGTTAATACGCGTTAACAATCAACGTCGAAAAAAATATGAAATCAGTTCAGTCGAACGAAACTTACCATTCTTTCTTTTACGATCTGCTCGATCTCGGCTAAATCGACTGTCGTAGCACCGTCTAGGATTTTCGCGGACCGCTCCGAAGCCTGCGAACGAACACACGAGTCAATTTATTTGGAAGTGCATTGACAAAGTGTTATTACGTACAGTAATGTCTCCCTAATTGACGCTCAGATTGTGCACAAAAATGGACACTTTGGGAAGAGGAGATACGATTATTCGAGCCTTGCAGCTCGTTTGTATAGTTGTTGACAATCGATGACCATAAAAAACGAGCCACAAGGCTCGGACAATCGCATCTCCTCTTCCCAAATTGTCCATTTTCGTGAGCGTCCAATCTGAGCGTCGATTAGAGAGACATTACTGTATTGCGGATGTTTATCCTTCGCAGATTACGCCAAGGTTATATTGATTGGTACCTATTTTGTGCAACGAATGCAAGGAAGAGAATATGACACGCCTGAGAAGTTGAAAAGAAAGAATCGATTCTCACCCGTGATTTTCCACAAGTTTCCGTGGGAATGGCGGTTCCGGACGCTCCGTTGGCGGTTCCCACGAGAATCGGGTCGGTGATGGGTTTCATGGGCGGCGGAAGTTCCAGATCGTCCTCGACGTCGTCCGCCCCGTTTTGCTCGGAGTAAGTCAAAGCCTCCGCGTCGTCGGGTTCCGGCACGTCTTTCTCCAATTCGGAAGTCTGTTCGATCTCTCCTTCTTCCTCCTCTTCGACGTCGATCTCGACTTGAATGTCGGCGTCGAGATCCGCCACGTCGGACGCTGCGGCGGATACGTGCGTGGATGTCGACGCCAAAGTAGAAATGGATATTGGGGCGGCGGACCTCGATACTCGTGTTTGCTCCGCACCGCTGGGCAATTTGAATCGCTTTTCCGAAACGTGCTTCTTCAGCGCGGAACGATCGGCGGACGCCAGCCCGGTCGATGCGGACGCCGGCGTCGGCGTCGGTGTTGCTGTTGCTGTCGCCGCCGCGTTCGTTGATTTCTCAACTTTAGCTTGGCTGAGCTTACGCAACGGCGGAGGTAGCCACTTGCGTCTGTGCACGATCAAGAGAATTATAAATTTTCCCTCTGGCAGTTTGGTTATTTAAATTGAACTTAAATTGTACGTCCACACACACACACAGTCTTTTTCGGATCGCCGAAGCTCACTATACTCACCCGCTGAAAACGCGTCTCTTGTTCCCAGGAGAGCTCGTGTTCGCCGTACCGCTTCCA
Organism: Megalopta genalis; assembly: GCF_051020955.1. NCBI lineage: Eukaryota > Metazoa > Arthropoda > Insecta > Hymenoptera > Halictidae > Megalopta > Megalopta genalis. The sequence continues at coordinate 14,406,559 of NC_135013.1, forward strand.
TCGCTCGCGATGCTTTCTGGAATAGATAAACAAAAAATTCTTCATTGCCCGATCTACGCAGGAAATTTCTCCGGCGATAACGCAATCTGCTTTTCAGAAGTTCTAGCCTCATTGATGAATCATTTGTTCGAAGAAGCTGCTAACAACCGACCTGCATATTACACTTTGGAATTTTCCAACCGACTTCAATGACTGTCTAGAATACAGTCGAACTTGATCCGGATTTGTTTCGATTACCTAACTTACGGAGAATAATTAAAAGCTATTCTATCAGGTGGAAGATCGAGTCTGACATAAATATCTTTAAAAAATTAACAAAAAGAGAAAGAGCCTAAACGTGTCCTTCTCGTCGTTGCTAATTACGGAGAATAATTAAAAGCTATTCTATCAGGTGGAAGATCGAGTCTGACATAAATATATTTAAAAAATTAACAAAAAGAAAAAGAGCCTAAACGTGTCCTTCTCATCGTTGCTAATTACAGAGAATAATTAAAAGCTATTCTATCAGGTGGAAGATCGTGTCTGACATAAATATCTTTAAAAAATTAACAAAAAGAGAAAGAGCCTAAACGTGTCCTTCTCATCGTTGCTAATTACAGAGAATAATTAAAAGCTATTCTATCAGGTGGAAGATCGAGTCTGCCATAAATATCTTTAAAAAAATTAACAAAAAGAAAAAGAGCCTAAACGTGTCCGTCTCATCGTTGCTAATTATGCAGTTGTCGGAAACAATTCGTTTGCGTGGATCGATCTCGAGAAACAAAGAGAAAGCAAGAAGGAGAAACGTACATATTTCGTCCGTCGTTCGTAATAGAAATCACGGCATTATGTCTTGCGGTTGCCAACAAGTTAATGTGACACAATTTTAGAAAAGGTTATCGACCATCGATGCGGAGTACGTCGATTACGCCGAATATGTAACACCTTGCTCCACTGGTACGCCAATCGGAGACTCACCGGTCAAGGACATAGTTATCCCGGTACGTACATCGTCGTATTGATCCGATACGGCTGCGTCGGAGCGCGCGTACCATAAACGTTCTCAAATATATAACCGTATTTTGACAACGATCTACCGGTCGTCCGTATAATATAACATAATATCCCGTCGCATTACGCAGTATTATATACATCGATGCAAATATACAGTGCCTACGGTAACGTGTACCAATCTACTCGCACGAGATTCTTCGAGCTCGAACTTTACTGCGGCAACTTTATTCGGTACCGTGTCCTACATCGTAATCTACTTTATTCGGCTTTCGTGCAGCGTTACTTTACATTACACGGTTCACTTTCGGATGCTGCACCATCCGACGATGGAGATCCGCTGCTTCGATCGATCTATCTCGATTACTTGCACAGTTTACCGTTTCTCTGCTAAATATCCTCCTCTATTTATTCAGCACGCAATTCAAAAAAATAGGTCAGTAAAATTCGTCGGGCATCGACCAGTCCTCTAAACGAGGTAGAAACGAAGGACGCGTCAAAATGGTTAAACCTATCGCAGTCTTCGGATCTTTCTCGACGCGATCGCATTTTTCATTCTACAAGACTATCTTGATCGCACTTAATATTCCTCTATACTTTTATTCTCTCCATTCCCTGACTATATTCGACGAAGTTATAAAAATATTATCGACACACGGATTCCCCTGACAGACTTTCAAGTGTACAATTCTCCTGGAGAACGCGCGTCAGAGCTTTACATTCCGCGATTCTACGCGATCAAGCGAATTATTTTCTCCACGCGGTGCCTGGTCTCTGGTCAAAGCGCGACACTCCTGTAACCTCCTGTACGGCCCTCGTGTTTCTTCGACTCTAGTTCCACGTAAGAATAGCGCAACCGTACTGACCTGCGTCGTCCGGTAGCGTGGCAGCGACCACGCTCTGGGGGTTCAATCCAGCGGACGATACGCCGGTGGTGACCGCAGCCGCTGCCGCGGCCGCAGCGACCGCCGCCGCGGTCGACGACGAAGTGGACGATGAGAATGAGGACGAGGACGTTAAGCCGATGGCAGAGGACGACGAGACGGGCGTCGTGAGCCCGCCGGAACTCGAGCTGGTCTGGCTCTGATTGCTTGGCTGGTGGTGCTGCTGGTGGTGATGATGCTGGTGCTGGTGTTGCTGGCTCGGAGTCTTTCTAGATGGCGATGTCTTATTGGAAGCTGGCGGTGGTTGTTTCAGCGCGCTCGTCGGCACCAATCCCTCTGGTGGAGGATCGACCTGTCCTTGCGCAACCAGTAGACGCACGTGGGTCCACTCGGCCGCGTTCACGCCGCCGATGTTGCTCCCGTTTTCCAATACCTCGACTTGCTGACCTTTGGTCACCGTCAGCTCCCTCGAGCCAGGTGCCGCCGAGTGATCCGCGATAACCCAAGTCAGTTCGGTCACGCCGGTCTAGAATCATTCATCGGGAAACGATCAAAACAAATGCTTCCTCTCCCCTTCGACGTTCGTTCGAACTATTCTGCGAACGGCAGGAGGATCCAATCGATTCGTCGTCGTCGTCGGCTTTTTGAATCGTTGCCACCGGAACTCCGAATTCCATCGAATCGCGAAACTTCGAACTTGGTGAACGCTGTGAAAGATCCGTAGCGATCTGAACGGGAGAGAACGTGAACACGGGAACCCGGTGACACGAGTTGAAATTGGAGTTGAGCAAGTGGAAAGTTGAAGGGAGGCCGGGACGACGAGCGCGGATTGACAAAATGCCGAGCAGCACCGATTATCTATGACTTTGCGGACCGATGGAGCGTTTAATGGATTACCGATGCTCCGGTGATTTCGATTTTATCGAAATAGCTTGTCTTCTCGGGTGGCGCACAGTCCGCGCACAGTTCCCTAACGGTATAACAGCAGCTAAGAACAGGCCGGTGTTTTCCGTCGAGCGTACTACGGGAAGCGAACGAACGAACGAAAGCCAGAGAGGCATGAACGGAGCGCGCCGTCTCCCCTTCTCGCCCCGTTTTATCGCGACTCGATACTATTTACCTTTTGCCATTATATCGCGGGAAAAGATTCGTGCGCGATAACCGCACGGTTATAACGCATCGCCGGTGATACACGGCGACGTAATCGTCGGGACGTATCGAAATGTAACAGCACACGCGTTTGATCGCGATTTCCGTAGGAAACGAACGCTTGGAGCACGTCACCTTCGAGGAGCTCCGACGACACGAGGGTCGGTGGGTCCTTCCGAAATGAGGTCGTTATGCGGTTAGAACGATCGACGGAGGATCGAAGAACGCTCGAGAGTTTCCGATCGAATGTCGGAGGGGCTGTTGGACGCGTCGAGGATCCACGCCGTGACGATGTGCTTTTACGTACGATCGCGGCACGATAAACGGCCGAGAAGTCAAAACAGTTAGAAGAAGCTAACTGGTTGGTCCCGCGTCGCGCATTCCGCCGACGAAAATAGACTTTTTCCACGTGCCAAATTTTGCCGATTCTACTCGAATCTGGCTCCGTGCTCCCGATACGTGTTTTATCGGGCGAAAACATCCCGATCGAAGAATCGGAAGCGGAATCGTTTGCAAGCACCGATTCACGATCAGTGAACTGCGGCCGCGTCCGTGTGCCTCGAGGGTGCTCCGTCCGAGGGTCTGCGGAACTAAGCTTGCACCGCGTATCGGCGGATGCCGCGCGCATTCGTGTTCAAAGTTCGATCAAAAGATTCTAAACTCGAGAGAGAGAGAGCGAGAGAGAGAGAGAGAGAGAGAGAGAGCAGAGGCCAATAATATCTGCGCTTGGCGTCGATCGCTGGGTGCCTTGCTTCGTCTCCGAACGTCAGATTCCAAAGAAAACCGGAACACTCGACGCACCAGGAACACGGGATTTTCCCATTTAATCCCGGCGGTATCGCGACGACTATGCGTGGGACACCTCGGAGGAATCGCTGTACACATCTCCGCGTGCGGAACTTTCGCTTCGTGGCTCCGCAGCTTTTTCTCCGTGAAAATTCGAATCGGCAGAGAGAAAGAGAGAGAGCGTCTCGATGGCGGATCGTGCGCGGAGAACGATCGCAGGCCAAACGGGGGTGGTAGCGGCATCGTCTTGAGCGGCAAATCGCGTGAAACAAGGCCGAATAAGGACAGCCTCGAAGGAGGATGAATCTACAAAACCACGGTTGCGGCCACCGCGATGCAGCGGTAGCGGATGTGGACGACGAGAACATAGAACACGTTAGCCTGATTCGTGGAACAACGGCGGTGTCGAGAGAGAGAGAAAAAAAAGAAACGCTTCGATTACGTAACTTTATTAACGTAGAAAAATACGCCGATCGGTGGGGTTGAGATCGTCGGCCGATAGAGATCGTTCGAGTTTGCACGAAGCATTTCCCTTTTGCAAACGAGCCGAATAAGGGCACACGGCGAGGGGGTAAGAAACGTTTTTTAGAAACGCCAGAGGGGACGAGGGAAGAAAGAGAGAAAATTGATCGCCGCAGCTTTCCTTAAAGGCTTGGGAAAATTCGTTGGTGCGAGCCGAGAGAAGCCGTTCTCTGCAGAGAGTTCAGGAGGAGGAGGAAAGATCGCGGGATCGCGGGAGAAAACGCGATGCCAGCAACGCGGATACGTGGTTCGCGGCACAAGGCAAACACGGCAAGTACTCGAGTACCTGGGACAGAGAGGTTTGACGGTGCAAACGTCGGGCCTGGAACGAGCCCGGAGTGTCGATGGTGTGCTGCCTCGAGAGGGCCGCGTGCGGTGGAGCTACGGAACTCTGCCGGAACCAGGGTAACGAGATCTTCCTGCGGGCTTTCTGGACCATCGTTGCAGGCTTTCCTGGCGACGTCATGACAGTTTCGCCTCGTGTTCAGAGTTCACGTGTAGAGATACGAAGGGCGAGCGTGAACGGCGAAAGACGGAACAACCGAGGGTGTCGTCGCGCGTACGGCCGACGACATTGCTTCCGGTTAACCGTTCCTCCCGCGAACGAACGACAAAAAATGTAACCCGATTTCGACGAGAGATCGGTCGGTGTCGCCTTACTCACCGTCGAGCAGACGAGCCATTCGACCCGAGTGTCGCGCCCGTACTGAGCCTGTTACCTATCAGCCTCCTTCTCTGTCCCGCCGATCTATTTCTCACCCTTCGCCCCTTACCCCTTCCGTCCGACCCCCGGTTTCCGCGTCTCTTTTCTTCCTTGATAGCCCACGTCTCTCCCCTGTACCGTATACAAGCCCCGTTCCCGACGCGCTTGCTCACTTTTCGATTATTCCCGAACCCCACCCAAAACTGCTCTTGCTCGCTCGCTCGCTCGCGCTCGCCTCGCCTCGCTCGCCTCGCTTGCTGGTTGGATGACCGAATGCCCGGTTGGATGATTACTACTAGACCACCCGAGTCATTCATCCAAAGTGGACGCAACGGAGCAACCGGCACACCACTCGTTTCTACTATCCATTATCGAGCTAGCCATTAGCAGGATAGTTGAACGAATTCGAAGAGGTAACACGTTCGGCCCTTCCACGAGCAAACGCTGATATTCGGACAGATTTGTACGTAACAGACTACTTCGCTTTTGAAGAAAAAGAAAAAACAACCGAATTTAAGTAGTCGAGCCCGCGCTCTAGTAGATACGGTTCGTCATGCACGGACAAAGCCTATTGAACGCGTGCGCGCGACTTTGTCAACTGTTACCGGCTGTATTGTTTTGTTACGATGCTATACAATAGTGCTTTACACCTGTGTTACGGTCTATTGAATTCTCGAGTGATTTATTGCTGTTGCAGTCGTCGTATCAATTACGCTACGCGATATCGAGTGTACTCGATACTAATTCTGTTTTTATTCGATTGGAGCATTGGCTTAGAACCAGGTTTAAGAATCCTTGACTCGATCGTGTGCGGGATGCGTCTGATAAGAATTTTCAAGCAGAAACTGCGATCGTGTTTTTATTGCCAACCTGGCCCATTTTGCCAGATTCGTCGGAGCTGTCGATATTCTATTTACACACAGTGTTCATGGTACAACTGGGAAGAGTATGATTCTATGTAGAAAAGTAAATCAGAATGTGGCAGTCGGCATCTCCCTGATTGTAGCATGGATCCCCGGTAAATGTGGAGTGGAAATAGGATGGCTTACCTTGTCAGAGTCCGTGGTGTTGGTGGATCCAAAGGACGCCAGGGAGTTTCTATCCAGATTCTCGACGCTGTCGTCCAAAGAAGCACACTCCTCGAGGTCTCTGCTCGAACGCTGACTCGAACTCTTCTTGGCGGGACTCTTGGGCATGCTTAAACTGAAATACGTTTCTTGAATAACCTCGCGTAATCTCTTCACCCACAACTGCTTGGCGTCCATCGAATTCGCACGGAGGACGACGCGCGTATCGCTGGTCGGCGCTCGACCCGTCCAAACCGCGAACTTGCACTCGTCGCCCTCGATATGCTCGGTTACGCCCAGTTCAGAGGTCATCAGACGGCTCTTGTAAATATATTTCACCTGAAACGATAAAACGATCGTTTGCTCTCGCACGGGTTCTTACAATTTTTCCTCTCTTTTCGTTCGGTACCCACCTTCCCGGCGGAATCTTTCACTTCTTTGCTGAACAGCAGGTACAACTCGAAGAGGAATATGTGCCGATCCCTGCCTTTTCTGATCAATTGCTTCGGATCCCATACGGTGAACGAGTCTTGCAGCACTACATCGCCGAGGGTGTCTATTCTTACGTCGCATCCTTCCAGCATGCTCAAATGTAAGGCATCGTTTGCTTTCTTAGGCACATTTAACATCACTTCCAAGCCGTCTTTTATCTCGCCTTGTCCCTCTTGGCAGCAAGCCTGACAGTCGGAGAAACGAAAAGAAAATGGGAAATTTCAACGGAATAGAAGAAATAAGGGAGAGAAACATCGCGTGGCCACGTATTTGTGTTACGGCGACGCGTGCGAGCGCACGTGTATTATGAATATGCGCCAGAAAATAGCACGAGAAAGCGAAGCCAGGTGGAAACGCTATATCGATTTATTGGCCGTAATAACAGATACCTACGTACCTGGAGATCTTTGAGGAGCAGCTGATACTTTGTGATTCTTTGCACGGGTTTGATTAGGTACGCGGCGATCGGGTGCTCGACTCGGTGCTTTCTTTGCAGTTCTTCGAACCATGTGCCGCCGTGAGCGACCAGAAACTGGTTGCTCTCCGGTTTATTTTTACAGTATGTCACGTACATGTCGAACTTGGGCGCCTACGCGAAACACCAAGTAAGGGATAAAAGTTTCAAACGAGAATTCCAATTGATACCATCAGAATCGCGGTACCAACCCAAGTGACGAAACAATGTCCGACGTCCTCCGGCATGGTCTCGTATTTTTCCAATTCCCGGAGAAATATATTGCTATGAAACTGATGGATCTCCTCCATATTGCTAAAGATGATCGATTCCCGACCCTGCAGTCCGACCGGAACGTTTCCCTTGGCGCATCGGGTTTCCTCCAAAAAGCAACGAATACAGGTTTCCAGATCTTTCACGTAAGTGCGTTCCGTTTGAAGCAGCTCCGCCATTATAAATCTGTCGAAGCCGAAAAGAAAATCCATAAGATTCAACATCTTATACAAGAGTCATCACAGGATTAGAAGAAACATACTCTTTTCGCCGTGCCGATCGCCTCTTTTCCTCGTTCAATTCTTTGAGGTCCTTCCCCTTGATTTTCTCCTCGAGCAAAGGATCAGAATTGCGATCGATGGACAGATCTTTCTGACCATCGTCGGATTGAATGCCTAGGTCGTCTTCGATCTGCGTCTTGTAGCAATCCATACGCGTGCTAAAGTCCTTGTACCGTTGATCGACTTCGGCAACAGACTGCTTGATTGCTGCCGCATGAGCGTGACCCTTTTCGACCAAATTATCAGCAAGCTGTATCAACAGCTTGACCCGTTCTCTCGTTTCCTGTGCGCAACAAGAATCCAAGAATCGAACCAGAGTTCAAGAAGAAAACAACAACGTCTCTTACCTTAGCAGCTCCCTTAAACTCGTTGTGCTCGCGCAACAGTTGCTCGTTTTCGATACGATTTTTACCAACGTTGGTATGAGTGGCTAAATACAATTCGCCGGTTTCACGAATCCATTCTAGGGCTTGTTTAGCGCTACGCTCGAAAAGAACGTACTGATGACACTGATCCAGTCGTTTCTTGCGTTGTGTCCAGTATTCGAGGACTCGGTTCTCCTTACTGAGTAATTCTTCCAAAATACCTAAGCAAAACGGTCCTGCATGAGATTATACTAAAAAAATATAAACATAACAAGAAATAGCGTGAAACTAACTTTTAACTTTATTCTCGGAACCAGCGCTATTCGACTGATAGCTATAAAATTGTAGGCTACGGTTCGTATATTTGAGGAATGTTTCTGCGGTTCGCCGTACCAACGTGCACGCTTTCAAAAATGCTTCCTTCTGCTCCTGATGCTTGCCAACGAGGGTCGGAACTTGCGTGGCTTTCTCGCCAGAGGCACACCAATCTTCGTCTCTCTTATATTCACGTTCGAGACTATCTAATACGGAACGCACTTGCTCCGCGGTCTTGTAAAAATTAATACTAGCGGTCACTAATTTATGTCTCTCCTCAGCACACGTAACTAATTGTTGCCATCTCTTGGTCACATCCTCGGCGACCTCTCTTATGCTCTTCGGGTCGTAGTGATTCGCGCTGACCAGGGCATCCGCTCTATGTTTCACCTGCAAAACATTACTGTGTAATCCCTATGTATATCCTAATAAGAAACAAAATGATTTCTCTTTACTTGAACAGCCGAGGTATGCGTCTTTTCTATAGCAACTTGGAACTGCTCGTGTTCCAAACGAAGCTGCTCAGCGTCCTGCAGATTCTCCGGAACTCTCAACGACGCCAACAGCATCGCTTCTCCGTTACGAATCCAATTGGCTACGTGAGTGGCATCCGTTTGCAATTGCACCAACTGGGAAGCTTGTTCCAAACGAACCCTTCGCATTTCCGCCAGATCTTCTGCGTCCATTTCTCTCTCGTTCAAAAACTCTAGCAACACTTGAACCCTAGACGCGGCACTGTGCTGACCATCTGCCATTATGCATACCCCGGACTGTTCCAATACCTGTGCAAAGACAAAATTTTGAATATTAAGTTCATAGGGATAGTAATCGTTTATTCGATTCTCACTTGGGCGAGTTCCTGGCCTTGTTGCAGAACCTGAAAGGCAGTGTTCTGCATATGAGCAACGCCATCGTTGTGCACACGCAACAGTTGTTCCGGTGAACCCTCTCGAGGAGGACCTTGCAGCTCTTGCGCCCACATCTCTAGCTGGCCACTCGCTTCCAAAGCATCCCTTTCGAAAACACGCAATCGCAGGCAGAGTTCGAGTCTCAGTTTTCTGGTAGCCCATAGATCTTCCAATTCTTGTCTCAAACCGGCCAGCCTGTCGAGCGCAGCTTCCACTGCAGCGATCTGTAAGACAATCCCACTTTATTGCCCGTGCTTGTTGCCTCGAAAACAAAAGAGAGGATTGCCTACCGAGCCAGTACTGTCAGGAGCATCGGTAGACTCCCGAAGTTCTCGAAGTAACGCCTCGCCCTGAACAATGGTAGACGTGCAAGCTTCCAAACAAGAGGCCCTATGCTGTGCACACTGTTCCAGCAATCTCTCTGCTGTTTCCAGATTCTCTGCCACCTCGTCTTGCTGTAGTTCTTGTCGCAATTCGTCGACCCAACCGCTTAACTGCTCAAACAAGCATATGCAAACATATGCATCGTTACGTTTCTTTTCCATAATTCGTTACGGTATTCTGATAGAAATACAACACCTCTTTCTCGTGAGTGTAAAACACAACCGCCAAATCCAACCTTCTCCTACGCTGCTCAACTCTGGCTGCGAAACTACTGACATGAGCTTCCAATTCTTGCGCAACCGTATATATTTCATCAGCGGCACATTCTCCCGTATGCGCTAATTCTTGTGCAGCAGTGAGCAACTTAGTGGCATTCGTGTATGTATTCTATAACCGAGAAGAATGAAAATTATAAGAACACTTTTCTGAATGAAGGAAAATCATCAGAGTTCGCATACCTGTGCAACGTTTTCAAAATGCTCGTGACTCTTCTGATACACTCTAGCCTTCTGAAGATTGCGACCTACTCCTGTATTCTTTCTAATGAACACCTCACCATGATTCGTTAACCAGTCCAGCACTTGCTTCACATCCTCTTGAAATAATCTGCAAGCAATCGATCCTTTACGTAATTGCAACCAAACAATCTGATAGAAGAGGAGACACTTTAGTGTACCTTAACGCGAGACGTTGATGCAGCTTCACTTTCCGAGCATGCCAGCGCGCTTCCAATGCTCTGTGATGGCCCAGTATTTGATGAATAACCGCCAAGACGTGAGACGCACCCTCGCTATAATCCGCAGCTGGATTTCCACTCATACCGGAATGTCCGTCGATGCCATGTCCGTCTTGGCTCTAAATAGAATCGAGTATTCTTAATTGATTCAGCCATTCGCGTCTGCTCAAAGCGTAAAGCGAACAATCTACTACCGCGTACCGGCAGACAGCTTCGTTGAATCCGTGAATACACGGTTCAAGCAACCGGCTCAAGCAACCGAACAAACATGCAATTCTATTATTGTTTTATCGAAGCGTGTCCACGCGATTCGTTCGCAAAATATACAAAAAAAAAAAAACAAATAAGATGAACGAGGAAAGCTGATCCGCAAAATGCAAACATGTACAATTCATGCACACACCAATGGACGTACATGTTTTCTGGCCGTATGGTCTATCCTCTGTGGTTGATTACAGACTTGCACGAGATGATCCAGTTGATAAAGAAGCTTCTTACTGGTACTATGTACCTAAACAATAGGATTACCCAAAACCGTGTTAAACATTTGCTAAGCATTTCGGTAATGTCGTCAACGTCGTTGGTACATTAATATTCGGATTCACGCGATAGAAAAAAATGAACAAAGATAGAACAACGAAAAGTTGTCCACCTCAAGGAAGACCACCGATGGGCGTGCACGCGAGCTTGACCCGTGTTTTTCTTTCGAAAGAGTTAACTCTCACCATCTACTGGCCACCCTATTTATACCAAAGCGCACGTCCACCGGTTAGAAGCTATAAAAGTAACAGTTGCTAATTGTCTCATACATAATCGATGCGAAACGTATCCGAGTTCGAACCGTGAATCGAACTCAGGCTGTGACAAACTTGCAGCATCGAGCCTAGTCCGCTCAAAAGCGCTTGATACGCGTCATATACCTGTTAAATATCATTCTCCATTACTATGAAAGGCATACGACTTCGTTCTCAGTATTTCCGTCGTCTCTTTAAATGTAAATACGTATAACGTCGTCCTCAAGTATAAACAAACAACATCAAGTCTTAGCCGCGAATCAAGTTCATTTTCATGTCTGAATCCGAAGCGGTAATATGTACGGTCATTACGTCGTTAAAAAAAAAATAAAAGAATTACCTCTGTGTAAGCTTGGCACATTGCCTCGTAAAGCGACTGATGTTGCCTTATATGAGATTCAAGAATTGGTATTTCGTTAGGTAAATTGCCAGCGTCGCAAGCTTGACTCCATCCTCCGACGCTGTCAACATACTGTTCAGCCTTATGGTGAAAGACAACGCTCAAACTGAGAACCGCCGTTCGCTCGTCCAGGCCAGCAGCAAATTCTTTCCAAGCCCGATCCAGTCGACCGGCAACGGCTCTAACGTGTCCGGCAGCGTAATGTTGCGTCTCCAGCAAACGACTGGCCATCGTTAGAATTTTATTCACATTCACGTATACGTTCATGGAACTCATAGTGAAATGCTTGTGTTCCTCCTGGAAAGTTTTGGCAAACTGATAAGACCGTCCGATCTCCACGTAATTCCCCAGAAATCTTTCTCTGTTGTGACAAATCCAATCAAACATTTTCTCGCAATCTTGTTCAAAAAGTCTCAGCTGAAAGCATTGGTCCAGTTTCATCTTCTTGATGTGCCAAACCTGCAGAAGATGCTGCTGTGCCGCGTGTACGGAATCAAGGTGCTGGATCACTAATGCTTCCAATGCTCGGCCATCAGGATCGGTACCTCCAATGGCGCCGCTCTCGATGCTGCCTCCTTCGCTGCTGGTTGTAGCCATGCCTGAAATTACAGAAAGTTACAGAAATCAACGAAAAGAGTACAGTAACATTGGCTGGGAATGAGAATATATTTACTGTTATTGAAACGTTGCAACAACCGTTGTCCGACCACCTCGATCTCCTCCACTGGAACCTTTAGGATTTTCTTCTTCATCTCATTATGCAGATCAATTCCCAGCTTAGCACCAGCCACATCGTCCGCAAAATCATTACGACTCAAGTCCTCCTGTAAGTCATCCAATCGATCGAGGAGATCAGCCGCCTGCCATGTGAAATCTTCTACCGCGAGCCTTGTATCGATCCATTGTGCATGATCGTATTGCAACGATCCATCCAAGTCCGCGGTTAATTGCGACGGATCTATCACTTTTGCAAGAGCATCTAAACTTATGGTGTTTATCTAAAATTATAGAGATCTTCATTGAATCTTCTTGTTGGTAAACGCTTATCGTTCCTTTGTGAAAATCTTGCTTACCTCGAAATTATATTTCTTTTGTTTAGCCAAGGTGGTCCGCTGTTTTTGCCAGAAGTTTTCTGGTTTTATGATAAAGGCAACATGAACCGACCGATGAAAATGTTCATGCAACACCTTCAACAGACAAAAGTTGATTTTTTAATACTGATTCCCTTAAGCTTTCGTTTATAATCTTCGATGCAAATTGCTGGCATTTAGTACTCGTGTAAATTACAAATATTAAAAGAATGAACCTTCAGAATTGGCTTGACAGAATCCCAAGTAGCACCACGCATGTCCACGATAACTGTGAAACGTAGTCCCCTGGCCTCGTCGCTAGGCACAGTTAGGAGGTACTGTAGTAGGCGACGATAATCCTCTGGTTTTGCACGTTCTCGTCTAGGTGTTGTAGGAAAGACAAGCACCGGTCCGCCTCTACGATCTCGACCACCTGGCAATATGGCCAAGCGCTCCTGGAGCAAGGGTAAAACCTCGGCTGCTCTAGTTCCATCCATGTCCGTTATTTCTTTTCAACCGAGCCGTAGCTAACCGAAAACATTAGCATTATTGTCATTAAGCTGGATAAATGAGACAGTCTTCTCATTTTCAGACAGCTAAGTTAAAATATTTTGCCTGAAAAGAGTCACTAATCTCTGTGTACGTTCATTAGATTTGATACCCAATAATATCCGTGAATATTTACTCACGATACAACCGACTTTAGCAAATTCTTTGGCACATAATTCTTCTATTCCATCGTTCGAAAATAATATAACAAAACCGTATACAAGGAAATTGGATAAAGTGTACGTGTTAATAGATCGTATGTCAAATCGACGATTTACTGACGTCGATAACGGCTTTCGGAAAAATTCGGTGAATCGTCCGAATTATGAAAAAAAAGAACGGTGCCTGCAAACTTGAAATAAAGCCTATCGTTATATTCATTGTAGTCGTGATCGCGCTACTTGAACCACACAACCATTACCACTGTCACAGCATCATTGTAAAAGTAGATATTATTTTTTATGCTCCCTCTGATAAACGATTCAGGGTAAGGACAACACAACGAACAAAAGTTGCTGGCTTTGTTCCACGCATGGAGAACAAATTGTCTTGTCTGGCTTTTTCGGTTTACGTATTCTCCGTAGATATACACCCGTGTAAACCACGAATTACGAATCGAAGAGCACGGGGGTTGAATTGAAATGAAAACCGTCTGGCTTACCCGTTAAAGATCAATTCGAAGAAACTTCGGACGTTCCGATTTTCTTTTCTGCACCATACACACATTCGTTCTGGTAGACGTACTACGGCTCATATCCTTTGTTCCTGAACGTGAAAACTTTTGCAGTCGCGATCAGTGCGAAACCGCAAAACTGCTATCTGCCAATGGCAGTCTGCCATGTTCGCACGGATTCGTTCGAGCAGGAACTTTTCAACGACCTCTTCGTTCGAACATCAACGCAGAAAATTGTACATGCCGATGTGAGTTGGTGTCGTATGGTGGCAGCACAAATTTTTTTAATTCTCCCAGACGAAAAGTCGAAGCCTACAAAGAGATCGCATATCCGTTTGTTAACGAAAATTTAATCGACACCGAAGAAATTTCTATTACTACATCTTATGATCAGACCTTGAATGTACGAACGTCTTGAAAGACGTTCTGGATACTTAAGAAACAATCCTTTCAAATTGTGAAGTATTGTGCATACATACATATATACAATATATATATGCGTGCATACTTGGATTGATCTACGAAGTTTAAGTGAACGATAAATTACGCATTACATTCGGCTCGATTGATGTCCGTTACATTCTACATATGCATGTACTCTCTAATCATCTGCTTTCGTTTCACGTTTACGACTCATCGATGTGATTCGACACTACGATTCAAACGATAGATGTGTTACACACATGTATACATTAAATTACAAACGTACGTATGCACACACGCGCATCCACGATATTTGATCAGTATGTGTCCATGTGAGAGATTTCCTCGGTTTATGAATGGCCGTTATTTATAGAAATCGTTCCAAATCTGTTACATACTTCGTTTACTACACATTGACAAACAGTCGATAACGATAAATTCTGTTCAACCTGAATAGAATGTCTATCATATCGTGTACGTATGTATGCAAGTGATAAGCATATAAAATTTGCACACATATATGTCGTGTAGTGTCGGGTTTTCAAGCATTCAAGCTTTCGATTTACTTGAATGGCTTGAACCTATGTTCAAGTGAATCGTTGTACTTAATGGGCTTGTCCGCTTGGAACGTGGAATAAGTTCTCTGCCGTTCAAGCGTACGAACCAAATTGCCGGAACATAGTGGAATTGTCAAAACGTGCCGTACGATTCGTGCTTACACCATTCAAGTACAATATTCTTAACCTTTTAGATATGTACTTGATCATTTCTGGACAGTTTTTCGTATGTTCAATTTCGTTCCGCCTGGTTCCGCCTCGTTCAAGATTTAAATTGATTCACAAATTGTGAATCCCAATGAAACTTCAAACGAACGATTCACCTGAATATAGGTTCACACCATTTAAGTAAATTGTAGTTTTGAAAGCGCTTGGTGCTTGTATGCAAACTCTATATGTATGTATGCACTTATACGAATATGTATGTATGTATGTACTTACAGTATTTTCTTCGTGGAATTGTATACGTCGGTAACCACAACGCGACGCTAGAGAAAGGGATAAAAAGTTTCTCTTCGCTCCGATTGGCTGGCGATTCGCCATTCCGATAGTGCTGCCCTTGCTTCTTTTTCCCTTGAAAACTGCGCCCTCTCGAATACGCAATACATACGCAGAATGAAGGGGATAGAAAACGTGACCGTATGATATTAGCTAGACTCGAGTAGAGATGATGGTAGAGAATATATAATATATAGTGCATTTGAGTACATACGGCTATTGATGCACCTAACCTTTTCATTAAAATCTAACATTCTAAGTGGATACTGTACGATATTTTGACAGAAAAAGTGTCAATGATTACTCGTCCATATTTTGTAATATTCATTTAGAATTATTAAACTATGGCAACAAGGTTGTTCCGAATTTTTTCAAATGATTTTCCACCGCCTTCGAGAATTTGTATCGTACAAATTCGACATGGACATCATCTACGAGGAAAACCGCCGACGATTGCTCGCAACTTAGAACAACGGCTTGCGAGTAAGAAAAACTAATAATAATAATCATCATAATATAATCACTGTATAAATTATGTTCTAATAATTTTTCTTTCAGTTCTTAACAAAACGGACCCAACAGTATCATTTAAAGTAGATATTGGTTTCTCCGTTCCGAAAGTGCCGAAAGATTTAATAAAAACTTGGCTGGCTGAGAAAAAATCTGTGGCAGCAGATCCAGAAATGGAGAAGCAAGCAAGGAATAAATTATGTAAGTCGAACTTTTACCTCTAGGTTTTTTTATTGTTAAATCTAAAATGACAAAATTATTTTTGTTTTTTATAGTATATGTTGATCTGGACGTAGTAAAAGAAATATGGCAAAAAATATCTTCTCCTAATGCCATACATAAAATCGCAGAGCATTATGGAATTTTCCAAGATTTGTTCGGAGATGCATATTTCAAACCTGTTTTACCCTTAGAGATTGGCTATAAAATTGAAGGTGATACATTTGTCAGAGCTCATACAGGAAATGTTATAAAACCTAGTGAAGCACACAAATCCCCAAATGTTAGTTATTCGGCGAACGAAGGAACTCTATGGACTTTGATCATGAGTACACCTGATGGCAACTTACAGAATTCAGAAGACGAGTATTGTCATTGGTTTATGTGAGTATACAATTAAATTATCTGAATATAAACTGTTGTAGGTGATTTACAATAGAGAATTGATGGTCCTAATGGTATTCACAGAGGAAACATTCCTGGGAATAAAGTGGAGCAAGGAGAACAAATAATGGATTACATGAAACCCATCCCATCAAGAGGAATTGGATATTATCGTTACATATTTCTGCTTTACAAGCAAAACAAGCATTTAAACTATGCAGAATATAAAAAGGCTCAACCATGGTAAATAATGAATTTTTAAGAAAAACTTGCCACATATTCGACACTTGATGTACAACAATACATTATATTTTATTTGTATAGTTTACAGTTGAAAGAACGCAATTGGAATACGCTAACATTTTACCGAAAACATCAGGACGATCTTACACCCGCGGGTTTAGCATTTTTCCAGAGTGATTGGGATCATACAGTAACAGAATTTTATCATTCGTCGTTAGGTGTGTATATTTGGTGGAATTTCCTTGATTAAATGAAATTATAGTTATTCATGAACGAATCTAAGACCCGTTGTAATTCTTTTTTCATAGACGCGGAGGAACCAATATTTGAGTACGACTTCCCGAAACCATACGTCACACCACAGAAATGGTTCCCACTGAAACAACCATTCGATCTTTATTTGGATCATTACAGGGATCCCAAAGAGACTATGAAACACTTCCTATTGAGAAAGTTGAAAAATGTTCATCCTTTCAGAGAACCAAAACCACCTTTGAAGTATCCAAATGCTATCGCTTTCGAGAAGGATGTACCTTCGTGGTTGAAACTAAGAATGAAAAAGGAACGTATTGGTTGGGGGCGAATCAACGATATGGAGTAATATACTTCTCTTTGTCAATAGGCTTTTGTAAATAAATTGTTGGCAAATATTATGCAGACAATCAGCGAGTCAATTTAATCATTCTAGTCGCGTATAAGCTTCGACAGTCTGTTTACTTCTTAGTTTGATGTCAGCTCTTGTTAGTACCGTAGAATCGATCGCTTCATGTTCAAGAATGAAACCTGAAAATTTGATTTATTAAATACGATTTTAAAATAAGAAAGTCTACTTCGTTTAATCATCGAAATTAACCTGTAGTTTCTGCTTGCTCGGATTTAAACTTCAGTTTCGAATTATAGTTTGAAACATAAGTTTGATACAAATCTTTTGCTCTGTCGTCCCTATCCTTATCAAATTCAAAGTTGCTCATTCCAAACAGCGCTCCCACTTTTCGACTCACGGTGGACAGTAAAGTTAAACCTGGAAAGCGAATATATGATGCAAGGTTTTCATTTAAACATAGAAATTGTCGACCTTTACCCTCCGTTTCGACTTTTTCCATTGCTGGCAAAATCGATTCAAGATCTTCTGTGTCTACATCTTTGTCTTCTTTCGACGACTTCTCAACTTGTTTCTTCGGTGCTCCTCTAATGGCTCCTTTTCTCACGCAGACAAGCATAGCTACCATATTTTGTAACGCTGCTCGTATGTCCATTAACAACTCGCCACGATCTTTTCTTACCTTTTTCTGTTCGATTTGTCGCTGTTTTTGCATCGCAATTTGGTCTAGTAAAGCGTCTCTGTCTACATTATATCTGTAGACGAACGATATCGTCCGCTATGATTAGAATATTAGATATCCAAAAAAGTTGCGTTCAAAGCAGTGGTAACCAACAGAATGTTAAGCCTATAGATATTTGTAAATACATTATAGAAATAAGAATCTGCCATAACTTCCTCCTGCACCAAACAATATACTTGTTGGATAGTAACTGTACAGGTTACTTACGCTTCCATATGTGCGACAGCAGCATACTCAATCTGTGAAAGACTTGCTAAAGCTTCATTCTTCCGAGTCAACAGCGAATCACGTTCTTTCACATTATGGTTGAATTGTTCGAGTAATCGTTTTCGCTGTTTCATTTGATCTTCAAGCCTATGATAAACGTTATTAATATTATACATATTATCAATATTATAACAGCAGCTGTAAGCACTGGTACCTTGATAGTAACTCTCTGTAGGATCGCACCAACAACGATTCTTGAACTTTCTGAAAGACTGCTTCTAGGGATTTAATCTGCTTCTCCAATGCTCCATTTGCTGCCATTGAAGCTCGTCTAACATCCATGGCGAACATTGTTTCACTCTGTTATGACACACAACAGATACAGTGATTTTCAGCCAAGTGGATATTGGAATAAAAATGATTACATTGTTTGTAATTCATGATTATCTAATGCTTAAGTATTCTTCTGTTCAAGTTCACCTAAATGTTGCCACTTACTTCGGTTCGTATCAAAGATTGCGCATATGACCATAAATCTTCAACTTGGCTACGAACAAGTGTTAAAGTGCGTTCCCGTTCCTTCATATTGCTCCAAACTTTTCGCGCAAGCATCTTGCATTTCTCTTCAATATCGGCGGCTTCTTCGAGCGCCAGCTGTCCCATTATTGTTGCCCTGACTATCAGCTTGCATTGCCTTCGTTGATCTTGTTTCAATATATCTAACACAGCGTCATGTCGCACCGTGTCCTAAACGAAACGAGTATTCTCTAGTTGCTGTAAAAATGTCCTCAAAGAAGGTAAAAATACCTGTTTCAAGATTTCAAGCATACAACTGTACGTTATATTTATCGCCTTAGCTGCATTTTGCTTCGCTACAGCCAGCTGATAGCGTGCTATTAACTGCTGCTGCACACTTTCTGCGTGAGTCCATGTCATCTCTTGTTCTTTCTTATACGTTTCGGATAGTATCGCGTGATCCAACTGTACCATACGTTCATTTGAATATCAATTTTAGTAAAAACTAGAATGTTGTAGTTTTGAGCAATTTTGGAAGGCTCAAATATTGAAGTACGTAAAATTGGCAATATTTTCAATTCTTTTGGCGCCAGCTTGGAACTGAAGGGCTGAAACGATATTCTGTGGATACAGAAATGTCCGTACCCTTTACCTATACTTCTGGAAAAACCTGAAAGACTCACTCAATAACTAAATTGACTATTCGACACAAAATTTTCATGGTGACACTGCGCATTTATTGCATATCATAGGATTGATGCATGCGATCAATATACGCAGTTGAAGACTAAGAATGGTAAATTTGAGCTATTGGTTCGCGAGTTATTTAATTTTTCAAAAAATATTCTCCCGCGGGTATCGAAACGCTATCATCACATAGCGGTAAATACTCAAACTAAATCTTCCGCATACACATAAGGCAGGGTCACCAAAAAACATAACATAAAATATGCATAAAAATTAACCAAGCAAACAGAACTGTTCAAGAGATTTTGATCGATATTATGTGAAAAAAGTTTATTTCTTGTAGAAACCAAAGAGAACAGATGATTCTTGCCACTTTGTCATATAGTACTATTAGAGAAAATCTGACACAAAGCAATTGTTTGAGCAATAGTGGCGTTCCTTACGACAAAATCTCGAAACTCCGTTCCAGAATCCTTATATTATTACAGTTATTATATGGTTTAAGCTGGGATCTGAACAGCGCCAATTAGTCTAGTGGCAAAACATTTGAACTGTTAGTTAAATTATCTACAAATGATACGTTACATTCTCCTGTATATTTCTATACCCTTAAAATATATTTTTAATTTCGGAATTAACGTTTTTGATTTAATGATGTTATGGTTTCGAATATATTGGACAACCGATGTTCTACTATATGTATTATGAACATCACCTGTAACTCGAAGCAAAGTTTCATTTTGTTCTTTTTCTCGTAACGAAGCTTATCCAGTCGACGTCGCCTCAGATTGTTATCCTCATAGACAGTTAAGCAGGTGTGCTGTAAATCGAATCAGCTATACATTTAGTCTTTAAAGTTTGAATCGTGAAACAAACCTCTACTTCATGACCAAGGCATTTTAACTGCAAATCTTTGTGACCATGGAGCTCTTTATATGCTTGATTTTTGGTATCACTGACGAGCTCTTGATATTTTTTTACGTCCTCTCGAAAGGTATTCAATTGCCATGATATTCTTTTCTTCAACTTTGCAGCATCCTGCAGTCGCAACCTTTTTTCGCGGCCTTTACGGTAGAGATAAATAAAAATTGACTATAAAAATCATCACTATTAAGGTTTTATATTGTAGTTACTAACCGTATAACTTCAAAATCCCACGATATTGTTCAAGTTTATCCTTTGTGGACCATCTACTGTCCTTGTAGATTTCGACGCGTCTGGCGAACATTTTCTTGCACTACAATTTAAAACGATTTACAACAGCGCCTGGAAATGGTACAACAAAAACATTTTTGTTAATCTATTTAAAAACTTATAATCTTAGAGAATAACTCAACTTTATTTTACATACAAAGATTTATATATCATGTATAAGGAGAAAGTTGCGAAAACCTACGTGCTTCTAAAGGTTAGAAACAGTCATCAAATAACCTATGCGTATCGCATTCATTTATTGCATTTATACGGAGGTGTAAGCGCACCTCTGGCTCTCTCGCGCTCTCTTTCTTCCTCTCTTTCTCTTTGTTTGTCACATACACACGCACACATGCACCGCTATTTACCCGCCTTTTGTTCTTTGTTTATTAAGCTCATTCTTCGACTATTTTCATACGAAACAATTGTATTAGTTTCGTTCTTTACGCATATGGTGATACACGAGACGACGCGTGCAGCGGCGACAAAACCAATTCGTTTTCCTATCGTCTACATGTTACTAAAAACAAAAATGAAGCAAAAAGAAATGGCAGTTCTAAACGAGACTGTTTTGTCGCCAATTGTCACCAGTGTACACACGATCTAACGACGACATTTCGCTAAGAAAATATCGTATCAGGTGTTTAGATTTGCAAAGCAAATGTCGTGCACCAATTTTGTCCGACGTCTTTTCCGCCGATGAAATTTCGATACCAAACGGGAAGATGATAAAAAGAAAAACGCGCCGAACGATGTTACGAAAGTTAGAGACCATATGGTTGATATGTATTATATCTCGCGGATTCGGCACAGCATACGTGTCTTATCCGAAGGATAACGATTGACTCTACGATTGACGAGGCTAGATTGCGCGTAAACAGATTGCGATACTGCACGACAAAACGTGTAGCGCCAATTTCGAGCATGTATGTACGAAATATTTCTTATCGTGAAAATAAATCGATCGACTTTATCCGATTAAACATCTTTGTACGATCTACAAGGAGGCGGTGGTGCGCTCCATATGCCGTTGTCCCTACAAGTTGGTCTCCTAACGGGTTCTAGAGGTGTTACGTATCCGGGCGAGCAAGTCACCTGGCAAAGATAGTAATTGATTAATTAAATATATTACAAGACTAACATTGACATCTTAATGAATAACATTACCTGTATATTATCTCCAGGTTTGTACCAAAACTTGAGGGGAGCGATTCGCCCGTGCGGTGGATCACCTGGATAAGGACATCTCACTTTGCCTGGAAATCGATTCGAAACTGTGTCTAGTGTACAAGCATCAACGCGCAAGAGGCACATAATAACATAATAACAAAAACTTACAAATTGGTGACGTGTGGGACCACGTCCCATTTTCAGTGCATATTATGGATGCCTCGCCGATAAGTTGATGGCCTGGTAAACAGGCATATCTGACGAGCGCACCGACTTTGTGTATTCGACCACGGTGCTGTTTCCTACCAGAATTATGACGGTGACTTTGTTCGATGATACGACCGCTTTTCGGTATCGATGGTGCTGGGCAGGTAATTTCTACAGAAAGATCGTTCCTCGTTATTGATTAAAGACACAAAATTATAATACGCAATAGAACAGAATGCACAGTGAAAGTTAATTACCGGTACAGATGGGTACATCTCCACTCCACGAGCCGTCCTCCTCACAATTTATAGCATCAGATCCCACGAGCTTGTGGCCCCACATGCAAGTGAACAATGCCCTGCCGCCGAAACTATTATTGTACTCGATAAGTTGCAACCGGGAGTCGTTGAGCGCGTCCAAAGGCGGACACTCGATCAGCGTGCATCGTGGCATGTCAGCGGACCATTTGCCTGACAACGTTAGCGATATCATAGCAAGAAGCGTTAGAGAATATTATTCAATGTCTTACCATTGTATTGGCACGTTATGCCTGGAGCACCTTCCAGTCTGTATCCAACAGGACATTCGAACACTGCTCCGTGTCCCATCCGCGCGCCTTCGATTTTCCCGAACAACGGTGGTTCCGGTAGGCTCAGGACCGGGCATTGAACGTCTGCAAACCGGCGTGAGAAATTATATCTTTCCGCTAACAATCAATTCCGCTATCTGCCTTCCTTCGAAGAAAAAAGGAAACAGCTGTAAAACTCGATCACTTACCAACAACGTGAACACGAATGGAGTTGGACAGTCCGCGGGGCGTGGAACACGTGTACGTACCGGAATCTTGAGCTTTCGCATAATATATCGATAGCCGGTACTTCCAGTCCCTTTCGCGAGCTGCGATCGCCCATCCTGCAGCGAATGGAAACCGCTACAACGCAACGTTCGTTGGTTTTCCCATGCAATTTCTACGTGATCGACATTGCGTTTTTCAAACGGTCTATTATCGAAAAAAAAACAAAAAAAACAAACGAAGCATTCAACTATGCGAATTGGCAATAGCTATCGCGCTTTCATAGGTTCATAGATTTTACTCTGGATACGTTGCAATTTCTCTGCAAATCTCGCTCATTAAAACAGATAAAAAACTCAAGTGTACAATTAAGTTTCCGGTTGCGTACCTCGATCTCACAACATCGAACGCCGTGAACTACTTACCAGTTAAGTACTGGCGAAACGTAGAGGTCCAGGTCCATTCCGGGTTACCAAGTTTCCTAGCGAAAAGGCACTCCAAGTGAAGAATGCTTCCTGGAAAGACCGCGAGGGTACCGGACGGTTCTACGGCTGCTGAACCAGCTGGGAGCCCGAACACGATTGTAGGTGGTACGTCCTCTGTTTCTCCTCGAACAGTCATCAGAGGAGAATAACTAAACACAAGTATCAGCCTCGTCTCCATCAGGAGAACTTGATACTTACAAGGGAACATACCGAAGTGATATACGCTGATTTTGGTGAAACTTTGGGAAATTATGGTTCTTAGAAAAGTATTCGATGTATTCTTTTTATCGACCCTCGTTCGTATTTAAGGAATAAAAACAACCCCCGAAACTTGGTGGTCGAAACCATATTCGGTCAAATATTTAGGAAACCATTAAAGTTAAAAGCATTAAAATTGCACTGTTGCGTTTTTTAAATAAAGAATCCAGCCGCTGAACCCGAGTTTCAATATCTGCATTTGTTTGAGAAGTATATCAAAAAATTACACTGTTTATGTTGATTTTTCATTTCATTGTTAATGCATAAAACAGAATTTTGCATTGTAAATAATGTTATTATAATTAAAAATTTTTGGCATCTTTTATAATACTAAGGCCTCAGATGTGAATAAACCAGTGGGCAGAGCCCAGTGTACCATATTCTAACAAATATGGTTTCGATCCCCAAATTTGGGAGCTGTTTTCATCCCTTAAATGCGAACGGGGGCCGATAGAAAAGAATCTGTGTCACAAATATTTTTCTAAAAACTACCTTTCGCCAAAGTTTCATCAAAATCGGCGAATATCACTTCGGTATGTTCCCTTGTTAGTGAACCGGGCGAACGTCGATCGTGTGAATGAAAAGGATCGATCTTTCGAAAAGAAGACTGCCTCTCGAGTTACTCACCGGTATAATTCGCAATCGCTGTCGTCGGAACGCAGGAAGGTACTGTTCCATTCCAGCTAGCATTGCGACAATGTAGCAGAGAATCGCCGATCAGTTTGTATTTACCAAGTTCCCTACACCGAACGGTCACTCGTTCCTCGTGCGGTACTGTAATTCTATCCACCTGAAGGCAGATCGATGTTTTTACAAGCATGTATTACCGACACTCTGCTCCTTTTCTTTTCAAATTTCAATACGTACCGATATAGTTATGTTTTTGTAAGTAACAATCAAGAGCGGATGTAGACCTTCGAGTTTGCAACTCTGTTGGAGTCCATCCGCATCTGGAAGTTTATAATCTTTTCGCTTATGAAACCCATATTTTAGTTACTATAGTTTATTTATTTAGAGTTACTATAATTAATAGTTAATAAGTTAATATAATTAATTAGTTTATTTATTTTAGTTACTATAGTTTTGTTACTATTTTGCACTCGTTTCGTTTCTATGTAAACGTGCGAAATTTTGCTCCTGTTATAATTTTTTTCATTGTCACCATTGCAATGGAAACTAATACATAGAATTGTTTTTCCTAATGCTACCGCATGTGCACATCAAAACAAGTCTCGCTCGTCATTCATGCGAATGATCTTACGAATTCGCGTTCATTGAATCGCGCATGCCCGGCGCCGTTATGCCAAACGGTCGATAGGGTGTCTAGTATCTAACCGTTTTGAAAAGCGCCCAGACACATCGTCATCGATCCATCTCGGACCCTTGGGAACGCATTAGACATTGCCGCAAGGACCATGTTTTGGCAACGACTAAGAAAACAAGCCGAGTATTCTTCGGCTACTTTTTCTTTTCATGTTCCATGCAACGTATCTACAAGTTTGTACGCTGATTTCGCTGGCAACGATGCTACGACTTCAGCGATTACTAAACAAATAAACCTCGATATCGCGTCGATTATCTGTTCTTGTTTGTTGCATTTCGTTTCGCGCATATTTCGTTCGAAGCGCGACACACGAGGAGAGTCCATTGCGGTTCGCAAGGGGTAGATCGAATTCACTCCCGATGACGAACGCCTATGCTTACCGCCGAACACCCCCGAAACGTAAAAAAAGTGAAAGGAGAATGCGAGAGGAAAAAAATTGTTAAATGCAATGAGACGCACCTGTTTGACCCGCTTCGCAAAATCCAATGGTTAGACCGAGCAAGAGGACAAACCATCCCGCTGCAGTCGACGGGATCGTACGAAAGACGCTGTCGAATAATTTCCTTCGTCTTTTCTTCTCGATGGACATACTGTTTGTCTTCGCACATCAGAGCGAAACTCAGTTCGTGCTAGCACACCGGAATGTTGTTTCGATGCTGTACGCGCACCGAAAGTGGGATGAATTTTCATGCGTCGGTGTGTCGGTCACCTTTAATTTCGACATGACGTTTCATAAGCACAATAAACCGCACGTTACCGACCGTCAAACGCTCGAGAGCACTGCAAAGCGAACAATTGAATCAATCGGGAATGTATCCATGGGAAGATCGAACGTCGAGTCCGACAACCGGAACAAACGTATATATAACGTATATGTATATATGTATATATATATATATATATACGTACGTGCCGCACAAACGGCGCCCAATCACCCGACGATCAACGGCAAGAGCAACGTCCCCACTAACTTTATCCCTAACGTTCCTAAACGACACGTACCGCCACCGCCACCACCACTGCCGCCATCGCCACCGCTACTATCACCACCGCTGCTACCACTATCGATGATCGCTAAAATGAAATTCGGGTAGAACAACGTATGTATTAGGGGGACCGGAAAGTAATGTCGTTTCTGCGCATATTTATCTGTTTGAATTTAATGTAAACAAACGACATAACTTTCTGGTCCCCCTAATATTATGATGGTTACTATCTTTGAGATTTTACTCAAAAGATTATAGGCGATTATTTGATGCGCATTACTTGTCAATTATTTGTTCCTTTTTATTATATAAATGTTTAGCATTTCAAATTGTATTCGCAAAAATTCGATTACTTTTATTCCGATTTATTCATAATTTCTCTTCTGAAAATGAAGATGTATGTTGGTACAAATAAGTGTCTTATCTATGCCACCAACTTTCGTTTATTCATTAAATTACTACGAATTCTCGCAGTACTCGTGTGCCCTACGAAGTTCACAGCATTATCAATCAAGGACCAGAAGTTGCCAATCCTCTCGAAGTCGCCAGGTTTGGCGGACGTCCCGAGAACTTGCAGGAAATGAATACAGTTGCTCGAAAAGAACTTTTACAGGTCCCTGTAGTTATTCGATAGTTTTCTCTGACATTCTCTATTCCTTCTGTCCTTTCCTGTTTCTTCAGCTGTATGCTATTCCTCCCGCGCGTCTATTCTATTTAATCGTCACCTATTGTCATTTCTAATTTATTCCTTTTATTTCTCCTCGATAATTTTCTTAAAATATAGGGATAGTGGACAAGGGAAAAACAAATTGAAAAGGTTGCGAACGGTCTTAGACTGAGAAAGTGAAGTATAAGGCCCTAAAACAGGTCTTCAATCTGCTGAAACTAGTTCACGATGTAAGAAAAGAAAGAAAGGTGAATCGACCTCATCCCTACTCCTGTGATCTTAAGGTTAGGTTCTGATATAGTCCGCATGGTGCTCTTGTGAAACTTGCGTGCTGTCGGTGAGAGTTCTATTGTGTGTGGCACTCATTACAGTAACACTACTATAGTAGTATCGCAGTTATTGAAATATAGTGTAAAAAATAAATTTGGTAGATAAAATGGTAATTTTGAAGATTTCTGTAATAAAGATCTTGTGAAATTTGCGTGCTGTCGGTGAGAGTTCTATTGTGTGTGGCACTCGTTACAGTAAACACTACTATAGTAGTATTACAGTTATCGAAATATAGTGTAAAAAATAAATTTGGCAGATAAAATGGTAATTTTGAAGATTTCTGTAATAAAGAGACCGTAGCTTTAAATCATAAAGTATATTTATATGTGTATATAATATTTTTTTATATATACAATATTATATTACAAAAAGGACGTTTTATTGTAAAGTAGTTGTATCAAATAAAATATAAAATAAAGTCATTATATACCTTATCTATTGTATAATCTCGCTTCTTATTCTTTATATTTTTAATTTTTGCTAACTGTGTCGTATTTTGCGACTTTCTAAATTTACCAAATCTGTTTCTGTGTAACCTAAGATTAAATTTTTTGAAGAATAGCGGAATGCTTCCTTACACGTTTCACAATCAGTAATTTTTAACATTTGAATGCATACAAATCCGGTTATATGTATAATATACAATAGAAGACATGACCTCGCTCATATTGTCATTATGTACTATTTCTATTACATCGTTGCTCTTCCAATGTAATCTTTTGTTTCTCCTTTTCTATCGAATTATTACTTGTACAATTACCATTTGGGTGGTCATCTGGCCTGTCTATTATACCAAAAAATCTCTAGAATTATTAATATAATTAGAAACATAGAAAATTAATAATACTAATACATGTCTCGTATAGCACAAAAATACTCTAATTAATAAATAATATTGCTATACGAAGCATGTATTATTATTCACTGTAACATATAAATATTAGACTCAATCTGGCTGAATGGCATTGCATGCACGCGGTAGGTGATTACTCATTAAAAAATAAAGTAATAAAGAAGAACAACATTTTTTCATTTTCATCTTACAATTAGTTAGTCACCCTTCGCCTGGTTGCGCATGTTATTCAGTGAGAACTTGTATAATTAGTAATTAATGTTTATATGTTGTAGTAGGTACATTGTTACTTTATGTTATAAGTTTTACCTCTTAGGGATCTTGATTCATTTTACTAGTTAAAACATACTTAAAACAGCAATGGTTTAATAAGTAATTGCCTAAGTCAAATCGGAGTCACTTTGAATTTTTCTTATGTCGAGGAGAATAAAAATTCGTCTTCACATGCAGCTTCTCTCTCCCAATTATCAAACCAGACAACTGTTTCATGAAAACCCTGAGAAGTGAAAAATTGTGGTATTAAAAAAACATAAAAATAAACAAAATAAAATTTAAAACAGAAAAAAATAAATAAAATTCTATCAAAAGGAGAACTGTGAAATCCGCCTATGGAACTCGTGATACGCAGTTTCTTAATACTCTGTACACCAATCATAAATAAATATTCTTTGAAAGAGTTTATTATCTTTAAATCTATACTGCAGTATGCATAGTCGGTTGAATGCGTCAAATAACGAATAACGAATAGAGAATAAAGAAAAAAGAAATCAATGCAAAAATAACATATATCATAAAGTAAAAGTAAAAGTTTATGTGAAAGGTTAAATGTCTATAATGCAAATTAGAAATGTCAATGAAGTAGTTTTGTCATTATGACTTTTGGAAATTTTAAATAGAAAAAAAAGTACATATAACAACTAAAAACGAATAATATGGTATAATGATAATAAACAATGGTCTCTATGCATGGTTTGCTTGTTTATCGATGTTTTTTTTCAGATTTCTGACTGATGTCCTGCAGATCATTAAATGTCACAGTCTTCTTTTTAATTCTATACTACATATACATTATAATTTTATTTTTTAAATTAAAGAAAACTATCATTAAAGTCACAATTAGATGAATGTAAATATCTCGAAATTATAGACTTTGTGGTTAAGAGTAGAACGCCACTGTTCCAAAGCCTTTTATAGGTAACCGAACTTACTATATGTATAATAGTAGACATAATAGAAGCCATTCATGGTTATAACGTCTACACTTCATATTCCTTAATCTATGAACCATCATTCATTCAATCTATAAAACAAACTATTCAAAAATATTACACAAAAGAAGCAAAACAACAGACAAAAGCATTTTAAAAAAGTACAATTCATTTTTTTGTGGTGATATTTGTACCTGAACCTCACTTTAAATTATCTATTATTTTAATTTTACAAACATTTTACCTGATTTTCTGGAAAATTTGATGCCGATCTCCTTATTCCTCCGCCTAAAATATCTCGTTTTTTACTCAGAAGATGCTAATGCACTGTACCAATTGTTTTTGATAAGTCATTTAATCTTTTCTCTTTTCTGTGTACCTGTCGTTAGATGACGCATATTCTGTTTGACAAATTCTTGACCTTACATTTTGTCGAAGGTGATACTTCTGCTTTTACGCTCATTATGTTTTCTTTTTATTTACATGTCGTGGCAGAATTGTATGAAGTAATAAACAATGTTTACACACACTCCCAGCTTGTAAAATAATCGAACATTTATTATGCCTCCATGTAACTTGGTCTTTATAAGCACACTCGGGATGCACATTCCTGTAATATTTAATTGTTGGACCTCCAACGCAAGTTTTTAATGTGTCAACTTCCATAATTAAATTTTCTAACTCGTGAATAGATTTTGGCTTATTTTTCACAAATTGCATATCGATCTTCTTTCCAAGAATCCGCAACTGTATTTCAGACTGGCAGTTCAAAATCACCTAGAAATTTTAATATCGAATAACTTCTTCCTTCTACAAGTTTAATCGAGCTTAATTACAAACTTAATTGAGATTATAAATACTTATTATTATTAAAATACCTGTTTTGTGTATATCGATAACAATTCGTCTTTATTTTCTGGATCTGGTGTCAATTCAACTAAGGAAAAGATGAGCAATCCCTTACTTGGACAATAATGTAGGCCCCACTCGGGTTTAGGAAATTTAATATTGATTTGCTGCTGTGCAATTTTATAATATAAAGTATTTTCTAAACATGGAATTTCTTCGAGTGTGTGATCAATAATTTCTTCTTTGATTTCATCGCATAATTCATTTTCATTATGTATCTCTTCGTTCTTAAAAAAAATTTTTACATATGTGTTATCGCTTGTTTGTTGCGGTTCTACTTTGATACGTGATATGCTCTCCTCGTGCGATTCTAATTTTTTATTGTCTACAGGATAATACTTTATTCTTTTAGTAGAAGGTCCTCCGAGTTCTTCATTAATTGCTGCATCGCCATGCTTCGATGGTAAGGCTCCTTTTAATAAAACTTTCTTCTTAAATTCATGCTAAAATGTCATAAAAGTTAGAGATAGGATAGATTTCAAAATGACTTTAACACGCAGTGTTAATAATGTACAAATACTTACGCTGTATATAACATTACCGGCAACATCACGCACAATTTCTGCACTTTTTACGTATTTTTGATGAAAATGTTCTTCACATATATACGATTGGGTTGTTATTACACAACCTAAAAGTTGTGACCATTTATCACGATCCTCTGGAGACTTCGGTGCTTTAAAAAATGTAAGCTTTCTCGAACCCGATCGTTTGTTATAGCATCCTAAGGCACCACACCGTCTCACCATTATTAGATATAGTATTTAAATATATAAAATATACGTCGCGAACACGTTACAAATAAGAATCAATAAAAGCAATCGACACTACTCAGTCAACGTTATCGAACATCAACAAACATTTAGGTACTTGATCACTGGCATTTGACATGACGGCACTGTGTAAACATTTGCGGGCACGTGGCAGGTGAGCAGAGATGTTTCACTAGCTCCTCTCGCGGAAATTTATGGGAGTTTATTTTTAATTGTCACAGAAATTTTTGTAATTGTAGTTGGTCCGTCTTCCCAAAGATGATCCCCTCCAATCACATCTGGATACAGAAGTTGCGCATAAACCTGATAAAAAAAAAATTGCAAAAATATTTGTATGTACACAATGATGCACAAAAATATTTGTACAAAAATCTGGGTAAAAGAATATCTGTGAAAACATTTCGCAAAAGAAGTTACGATAAGTGGTCATAGTACCATACCTTCGACATGTTTTCGTCACAGACTTAGAATCCATACGTACAGATATTGCATCTTATTATCACCGGAGCGAGGAGATAACGGGAGAGGTTACACTTACCGACATGGCAAGACGAAATCATGGGATTCGAGATTGACACGTAACTTTCTTAAATCGGCACCCCATTCGATATCTGTTGTTATTATTATAAGATTATAATTATAATATAATTATATTATATTATAATCTTATGTCATTATAATTATAATATAATATATTATATTCTCACTGCTTGAGAATTATGCAGACAGATGGTAATATAAGTTATAGAAAATAAGATAAAAATTGATGACGACCAAGACATAGATGATTTTTGTAAATCAAAGTCTGGAATTCGCGCACTGCATTGAACAATCCACTGTAGAATGATACAAATTCTTGTGTTCAACGCTTACCGACCGGTAGCCTACTAATCAGCTTTTTGTTCCCAGCACTTACCGACCGATAACCTCTAAATCGGCGTTTTACTTTGACCAGTTGCCTTCGATTGTCACGGCAACCGATAATGTGTTATCCACTATTGAGATGAAAGTGTTAGATTGAATTACTGTAAGTCTCCCGTATTATACAATTTTTTACATATTACATACCTTTCGCGTTGAATAAAATAAAAAATAAAATACATCAAATAAGTATTGGTTAATGCTAATTTCATGAAAATATAAAAATGTTTAAAAAAATTATCGTGTAATAACAGAAGGCGAATAATATATAAAACAATATTAAACAAAGTTTGATTTAACATTTCTATAACAGCTGCTGCTTTATGAATGATACCAATAAACATAAAAAAGATGTTGATTTAAGGTGTCACCCCGTAAACCCATGTCTGATTTTGTCGGTAACTGTGTCCTTTACCTTTATCTCCTCATTAGGGAGTCTAGTCCCTTAATACAAATGCGGTATAGTACAGATTACTCGATTCTAAGAAAATTAAATTTCTGAAATATCGGTAACGACGAGTGCGACACACAAATGATAATGAGCTCTTACCATTGTACATATCGCGTTTGTGATAATACTTCCTCATCAAGAGCTTTTTCATTTTTGCCGGTACAAATTGGAACTGAAAAAGTGCTCTAAACGGCAGACAAATCATCTATCACAATTTCAGGATCTGACGTTATATCTTTCGGTAATATTTGTGTTTTCTGCTCAAATTATTTAAAAAAAATATAACGATGCTAAGAAACATAACCTAACTCCATTGTTTGAAAACAATTGTTAATTTGAGCTCTGATGTTTCGTACATCAAAGTTTAATCATTAGTGTCAAAGATGTATGGAATATGTCATCCTAGTGTAAGTACAATTATTTATACAATTATTTATATATTTGATATAAATTTGAATTTTAAGAAGAATTATTCATTTTATATCATTTTAGTATTATCATATTGGAAAATTAGGATGCACAGATCCTGTAAAGATAGGTACAATGTTCTATGTTTATATTGAACTGTGCGAAGGTAATTGACCCATGATACTAATCAAAATAAGCTTTGAGAAAATATCGTTATATTCATGAGTTTTTTTAGCACGACGATATTGGGAAGTTAATTATAAGTACAAGGAGAGCCTGGATCTACTCTATTTAGAAGTTAAAAGAAAGAAGAACTGTGAAACAGAATTCTACGTACCATGGTCAACATTATACAACATATCATTGAATAAAATAGAAGAAATACAAGAAGGGTTAAGCAGCGACAAGTAAAGTCAAATTTATGTTTAGAATTGCGCTACAGAATTTAGTATAATTTACGAATAATTTATACTATTAAATTGCTTTTCTATAGGATCACATTTGTTTTTAAATCCGAGGATGGTACTAGCGTTTTCTACAAGGTGACCAAAGGCCTAGTTAAACCTATGTCCCCGGAAGATAGTAAATTAATGAAGGAGAAGGAAGAGAAAAAATTAGAATTGGAAAAGCAAATTAGAAAAAATACTTCAAACTTGTATGAATTAGCAAAATCTTTAAATTCGGATAGTAGTAATAAAGAAACGGAGGCTGATGTAAATGAGGCCGATGTAAATAAAGCAGATGAGAAAAGATAAACTTTCAGTAGAATTTGAATAATGCCTGCAAGTACCACATTATTCTTCGAAAGTCTGAATTAACACTTTCAAGCCATTGCATCGAGAGCGTTGATAGTTACATATATTACTTTTTGAAAAAAAGGTATTAAAATTGTATGCTTGACACAGAACTCGACAGGACTTCACATTTGTAAATACTTTTAAATTTTTGTAAGGAATAAAGGAGATCGAACGCTGAATGAATTATACATTGCTTTTGGGTATTTATTATTGAAATAAGTATTGCTTATATATTCGTAGTATTGTAAAGTTGGGAAGTACTGTTGAAAGTTACTTAACTAAATAGAGTGATATGTATTAAGCTGCCACTGCAAATGTATATGTTAAATAAATTATTTCATAAGGATAACCTGTGGGTATCCTTTTATCTAGGCATACTAACTGTTCATGTGATTTTAATAAACGCTACGAGGCACATGCTGTTTCATTACTATTAGATTAAAGATAAATACAGTGAACATGTTACCTAATATTAGAACTTAGCTAGTCTACATTATTAGCTACATGTATATAAAAATAAGTAACGAAAGTACGATCTAACAAGGTTTCTACTTTGAGTGTTAAAAATAGATCTATCTACAAAAAAATGTACGACACTTCTATTATATATACATTTTTCAATTATCATGTTTTTTTTTCGAACATTATCCAATCGTGAAAGTTGTCAGTATACATGAAGAAACTTTGTTCTTGTAAAAGTACTTATGTATGTGATGTAAATGTTAATACAGTATCATTTTTTACTGATTAATGTATACATACAGTTTAGGTAGGTGAATATAGTATACAATTAATAGATTGACAAGAAAATATTCTCTTCTACAATGTGATTGCTTTTTTTTATAAAAATCTGTTTCCTTTTCTTTTGGCAGTTAAACGTGTAGAAATAATGTAACTCATTACTCGTGGACTATAAAAATAAATGTTCTTCGAAATTCATTATGGATCTCTTCATAGAACGTTTATCAAGAACCTCGATGTTACATATTTTCTTGTCCATTACATAAGAAGACGCCGTTACACAGATTTTAAACGTCCTTGTTCATTATAACTTAAAGTTATATTATAGTTACTCTGCTAAATCGTAGAACCTATATATGAGAATTGTATAAAATAGGCACATTAGAAATAATGTGTTACATGAGCACCTCGGTGTAAGTAGGTTTCCACTTCAATTTACATGATCTCTTTACAAAATAGTTACCAAATAGTTTATTAATTTATCGGTGCATTAAGGCAACTAGAATTCGAGATGGTACTCGAAACTATCACAAGTGATACAAACGGTTTTATGTTTCATAATTTCAAATGTGGCCCTTTTTCTTCTTCTTTCAAAAATTGCGAAAACTTTTTTCATAACAAAACGTATACAGTAAGAATTATTCAAAATGAAACCTTTTTATGTTAGTATCACAGTATTGTAATTTGTAAATAGTTATGATCAATTGTTCCTTGTTTACAAATTGTTTAGACAAATCTTTTTCACTCAAACGTGGATATAATTTGTTATAACAATTCCAATAGGTTTCATTTAAAACATTCTTGTGTACAAAATTTTTATATAGACCGTTACATCCAATTAAAAAACGTTTTGTGTTAAAAATAAAAGAATCGAATACGATGAACCCATAATATTGTTGACGATAGTAATTAGTATATTACGTATTACTAATGATATTTTCAGAAACTGTTTGCGAATACATTATATGAAATCAATTTGTGAGGTGTAGAAAACGAATGATGTTAGTGCAAAACTCTGAGTAACTAAGATGTAACGCATATATTTGTGATGATTGTACAAGGTAATCACGATCGTTCACCAGAATACAAAGAAAATGTGAGTAGAGAAATGGTAGTGTGATGTTTATAATAAAAGGTGAATACGACTACTAAGAATGTGCTACTACATGTGTTACCCTTGTGATATTATGTTGTAATAACATATCAAGCTGAACTATTGTACTTATGGATCTTATGCATATATATATCTAGAGGACGTTTGGTTACATATTTACAATGCGTAGCACTAGAATACCGAAAGTATTCTATCACATACTGGAATCGTGAAAATATGTAACTAAATGATAACGTAAAATTAACAAATAGATTAGGTAGGAATCAAACCTCTAGAAATTTGTTCGTTATAAAATTTGTAGGTTTGTGGTTTTTACATTGTTTTCAATTAATTGTAAAAAATTGATTTCAGCTATTGATCATGTCGATAAGTAGATACATGTGTAATCGATACCAATTAATAATCATAGTGCCCAATGTTAACTATAATTACCGTAATTAATATGTTGCACAAAGTGCCATTTCTTTCATTCAATTCCCTATCACATGAGCATGAGCAAATATAGTTACATTTTGATTTATTTACTGCACTTTATGAATATTAATATGTTTATACAGTTAATATCTTTTTACGATACACAGGGAGAAGAAGATAGAAGTCTGAAGAAGTTGAGAAGTGATTATTATACATAAAAATGATACGTTTAAGATGAAAAATTGTAAAATAATACTTGGTTCTAAAATGAAGTAATTCCAGACGATTGGTCGGCGTTCAGAATCATGGTCGTGAGATCTGATAAAACGTCTCGTGAAACAATAGAAACCTTTAAAAATTTAGATACCAAATAGCAATAGCTTCGTATCAAAATATGAACATGTTACAAAAGTATATGTATAATTTATGTTTCTTTTCCTGTCTTTGAAAGTATCTCAAGTGACTAACAACTATTTCCTTACATTGAAACTAACCAGTAATCGTGATAAATGTAAATCTGAAGATGTATAACTATGAGTTAAAAGCCTGAAGATCATATATTAATTAAAAACCTGAGATTCAACGGTAGAACATAATTCGTATCTTTTTTTTTCTCAATTCTCTATGTCCGATTATACCATGACACTAAAAAATAAAACATCTGTACAATACATAACATTATGAACTGTGGAACATATTATTCTGATAATTAAACGAATACGTATATAATTACCGGTATTATTAATTAATTGCGATTCGATTGCCCCTAAAATGATCTCTGAAAAGATAATAATAGAATGCTAAATGATTTTCATATCAAATTTAACAAAAAAGACGAACAACATTATTATTATTATCATAATCGGCATGGCTAGCACCAGTCAGCCATATATGTAAAATCTTTAAATAGACTTTGTTCTAAATCGCTAAGTGGCCTAGGATCTTTAGGCGGAGTTAATTGCGGCTTCTCGGATGTGAATTCCTCATCGAAATTACTGACATCTTCCACAGAATCCTAAAATGTGAGCATGCCCACGATGTACCAATTAAAACAAATATTTGTTGTACAATTATATTCTGAAAGAAAGATAAAAATCTGATACTAACAATCACTGGAACAAACGGCGGCTTCACGCGTCTCAGGAGTAAATCGTCCCAGGCTATGTGCCTGAAGAATGCTTGTTTTTTAACATCTTCAGCATCTCTTTCACTACTACCCAATCTTCTGTCAGGGTTTTTTCTTAGCAACTATAATGAAATAAGTTGGAAATACTTCTTATATCCCTACCATTAATAATACTCAACTGAATAGAAAGCAACATAATTACCCTTCGCATTATTGCTATTGCCTCCAAAGAAAGAAATCGTGGATAGCGAACTTCGTCATTCACAATAGAGTCAAATACTTCTTCCTCATCGTCACCAGGGAATGGAGACTAAAAAACACATTCGTTAACAGTAATTAAAAATTTGTTTTTCTGCTCCTAAAAATTCAATTAATAACTGAACTTACCTCGCCAACAAGCATTTCAAATATCAATACACCGAGGCCCCACCAATCTACGGCTCTAGTGTACGAGGTTTCAGTGAGCACCTCAGGTGCCAAGAATTCTGGCGTACCACAGAAGGTTCCTGTTCTATCTCCATAACCCATTCCCTCTTTACACAAACCAAAATCTGCGATCTTCACATATCCCTCTGTATCCAATAATAAATTGTCTAGTTTCAAATCTCTGGAAAATTAACAGATAACCTTGATACTTATAAAATTGTTACAAATGAATACAATCGTGATCCGCAGAAGAATTTGTCAAAGGGTACCTGTAAATGATACGACTTTCGTGCAAATATTGCAATCCTAACACAACACAGGCTGAGTAAAAGACTGCCCGTGGCTCCCCAAAGACGTCTGCATGTATGTGCATCATGAGATCTCCGCCAGCTGCATATTCCATTACAAAACACACATGCGCCTATAGAGAACGGAGCTGTTAATCTTTGCTGGAATTATTAAAACACATGTTTTGACTGAGATTGATGTGATTCGTACCTCTGTCTGGAAACAAGCAAAGAGGTTCACTAGGAAGGGGTGACGCGTTGCATTTGCCACTTCAAATATTCTTTTCTCCGACAATAATGACTCAACTTCATCTCTTGCAATAATATCTCCTTTTTTCAATGCTTTAATGGCAAAGTACTCCCCTGTGTTTCTATATTGTGACAAAATCACTTTACCAAAATGTCCACGACCAAGGACCGAGAGTAGCCTAAAGTTCTCTATGGTCATTCCGGTCAATTGCGAGTGTCTTCTTGATTCGTAGGCACTATCTCTGTATTGAGAAGGCTTAGAGGGCATTTCGTACACGACCTATAATTGTTAAATCATTCGTCTCAAATGGAATTACCCTTGACAGTATAACAAATACATGAACATTAATCACTCAGAGATTAATTGGTAGCGTCGTTGTAGTCGTGTTAACAGTTTTATGAATTGCAAAATGTAGGGCGCTAACATTATAGTTTTAACACAATGCATACGTTATTAGTAGACTACGGATGTTTATGTAAACACATTTTAACAAATCTGAAATTGAACAGGAATTTATTTGTTAAAGGTTTCTATAATCAAATACACAAAATACTGTAGTCTGTTTATTAGTGGATTTGATGAACAAACTTTTGAATTATATCTCATCTACCAGAATTCTTAGTAATTGTTAAGAGTACCTAAAACTGTAGTACCATGAAATACTTGCATCGTTGAAGACAGAAATAATGTAACATTACTCGAAGCGTTACAAGTACAGAGTTAAAAGCTTTTATACAGAATACAGACACAGGTACAAGCAGAAATTTGATTGGCATGCTTCCTATGAAGGACCTATTAGCACTGTAAGAGTTTGCAACGATTTGTTAAGGGGTTTCTCCACCTTGTTAGTTTCAAGATTCTATACAATATTAAATATGTTTCCCTGAAAAAACTGGAGCTATAAAAACCTCAATAGGCCAGCTTAGAGAGACCCCTTTATTTAATACAATGAGCCACAATAAATTCAGAAAAGCGATGTTGCATTGAACGTGTAAGTAAGAAAGGAGCAGAGTTACAAGAAGAATAAAGCTGCGTGTAAAGGAGGTATGTACCTCGTCTTCAGGAAACTCGACGACAGGTTGGGGCGAGGGTGTGCGTGGAGAGGGTGGTGCAATCAGCACGGGACGAGGCTCTGTAACAAGAGGCCTCAAATTTGCGCCCTGAGGCCCCCCCTTTTCCTCGTTGTGCAGGAAATCAAACTCCCTTAATGCACTCTGCAACTACATTACTATCTGCTTAACTCCGAGGAACTAGATTTTAATTACCAATTTACTTTGCGCTGTAGCACGTTAAATTTCGAACAAAGTGTATTCCAAAAGGGCAAATATTCAAATTTACATCACATTTATAATAAACTTGATTACTGAAGGGAGTTTGTTGTAATTCTATTTAAAAGAACGTTACACATTGCGACGTTTCAACGTTCCCGATTACATTGGTGCTGAACTTTGCAAAAACAGCTATGCGCAGAAAAGCTAGCGATAAAACAGAATAAAAATTAAAAAAAAATATACATGTAAAAATACATTAACATTTGTACGCTTGAAGCATCTAACAGTACGCTGGTCCGCAATACTTGGCGTTCTAATATAAATCTTCATGTATAAATATGCTATGTTCGTTGCATTTTCAAAGCGGCACATGTGAATTGTAAATACTAGTATACCTTGCGCAGTCGAAAGTACATAATATGTCCTAACATGCCTTGTCAAAGTATATACACAAACGTTAGAAAGTATACGGCGTCAACTGGATACATTGTATGTACGTGTTCTACATGATTTTTCACCCATAACCAGTGTACCAAAACCCTAAACCTTTCAAGTAACAGAAAATACTAGGAAACTTTTAAATACTTTTATAAAACAATGGATCCTCAATATACTACGTCTTTGTTCAAATATACTTTTCCTCGGCTGATCATTTCGATAGTAATTACGCTAAAAAAATATATAAATGATAATGATATATATTTCTCTCGACATACCTCTTGATCTAATTTGGGTGGCGGTGGCGGGGCTGGCAACGAGGGTTTCTTGGTGATCGTAGGAGGAGGTGGTGGAGGATGTTCCGGAGGTCGTGGCAGTGTGGGACTACTGCTGGATGCTGACAGTCCTAGAGGTCTAGCTCCTCCGAGTCCTCCCTTGTCTGGGTCGGGCAGCTCCCCAGGTGTTTCAGGCTTATCCTCCAAGGATGTATCGAAAACTAGCTGCAAAGGTTGTGGTCCTAAAAGATAGAAGGTCATTTAATGTCATCTCATGCCGATGCATCAAATACACAACAGGGCCTGTATAACTACCTGACGGCGGACTCTCAGAGTTCCTCGTATTATGTAGCGAAGGAGCTGATCGTTTCAGCAATCTGCCCCAAGTGGCAACGTTGATGTTCATCTGATTAGCTCTTGGGAAGTTCTTCACTTGCTGTTTGAAGATCTTACGCTGGCGTTGCAGCTTTGGCTTCCTTGAGATCATCGGGTTCAGGAATTTAATCTCAGCGAACAAAAGTCCTTGCGGTTCCAGCTGAAGGGCCATTCCATGTCTAACATCATCGATGAACTCCTCGAGACGCAGGAACTTCACTGCGCAAAGGGATCTCCAATCTTTCCAGTAAATGCCTATCTCAAGCTCTCTTGATTTATCTAGTTCAATGGAAAACCTGAAGAGATGGTTCATTTACACAGGCTGATACATCTAAAGAGTATCTCTTTGAATAAAATTGTGTAATGAAGTATACCTCTGATCCCAAGCCTGCTGGGAACACGGTCTCCAACTAGTTTGTGCTACTGTTTGGTTGTCCAGCTTAATAACTGCCATAATATCATCTGTAAGAAACACAAGCATTAGTTCACAGTTGAAATGAAAAAAAGTATATGAATACTCACTACTTGTTTCATCCTTAACGCTGTACGATTTGCTTGAGCTACGCCCTGTGACTCCCTTGACAAAGCTGCGCAGGTCTGGACTCGCTGGATGCTCCCGTCTGGTACGCCCAGGCACTTCTTCCGCCAAGTCTTGACACCCCATTAATCTAACCTGATGAGTCAATCGTATATCAAATTATGTTGTATCACCGACGAATGTGTTACAATTGCATGGTAGTTTCTCTTACCTCTAACTGTCCTGTAACAGCTGCACATCTTGACACCGAAGCGGGCACAGTGGCTCTGCCCTCTAGAGGACCACGGAAAGGTTGCAAAGAAGTATAAGTCACCGGGACAGGGCTGGCTGACTGCACGCTATCTAACTCTCGCTTCAACTGAGCAGCAGTACTGCTATCAGGCGGTAGTTCCTGTCTTCTAAGTTCAAGGGATAATCTCAATAGGTCCAGTTTTCTACTTGATTCCGCGAGACTTGCCTGAGCCTGAAGAAATTCAAAATGGAATATAGAGAAGGTACTTAAGGACGACCAGGATTTAATGGCGAGGAGGAGACATATGACAAAACACCGTTACTAATATAACCAATATTTATTAACAGCATGAATAACGTAGACAATCGTATGTACCAGTAGGCTTACATAAATGCTTGATACTCAGCAGAATGTTCTGGCAAAATCTTTGTAACAGTTATAACTTACAAAAAGGACTATGCGTATGGAATATCATATAGTAATCAATAAATATCATTTAAACACACGCTTGCAACACGACCTTACATAATCCTAATCTTCTTAGGAAATTTTATTTTCGCAGAAGTATACATATAACATTGCCCAACATGTATTTTAATTTTATGTTACGGTAATCAATATCGTTTCACTCCATCAGTTTTCGAGAAATATAATTTTTAAGTCTCTCTTAAGAATTAAACATACTGGAGGAAAGCATCGACTGAACATTGAAACATTGGACAGAGCAATTAAATAGAAGAACAGTGATGAAAACACGTCAGTGAGATTGCAGCCTCTCACGATCCACAGTTCTTGGGTATCGATCGAACAATTTTCTTCTCGTTCTGCAACCGAAAGCCGGTTTGTCGTTCGAATTCGCTGATGGACCCAGACCGGTCCCTTGAGTTCAGCTCCTCAAAGTATCTTCTACAGTGGTCGCAGGAGCAGTTGGGGTTCTTGGAGGGTCCGATGTGATGTCCAGGCTTGCGGAAGGCGTTTACAACTCTTCCAAATATAGAAGCTTTGATAATATGATCGGTCCTTTCACCCTGAGGAGTCATGAAAGGGGACGTGACCCTCGAGGGCATCTTCGATGGAAGCGGGGAAGGGCTCTTGGACTCGAAGGTTCTGACTTGATCGCGCAAACTATGAGGCTGCGGAATGCTATCGCTTCTGGTGGTGGAATCAGACAGATCCTGCTGCGACTGTTTGCGAGAAGGTTCATCCTCCTTCGCAGTAGGCGCGATACTGCTTCCTACGACCTCTTTACTATTTCTTCTAGTATTAGTAGCCATCTTCACCATCTTCTGGCTCTCCTCGCTGGAAACAAAGCTCCATCCAACCGTACCACTCTCGTCGGACTCTTCTCCACTGTCGGCCGAGGACCACCCAGCTTCGTGCTTCTCCATGTAGTCTTTCATCTTCTTGCCCTGCGACAGATACTTCTGGGAAGCTATAGCTCTGCGTTTCTCCTCAGATTTAGCCCAGGCCTCTTCCATGCGGCGGATCCTCTCCCGATCGCTGGAGCTAGCATATTCAAAGCTGTCGCAGGGCGTCAGGCCTGATCTTGAGGCAACCAACGACTCTATGTCCGAGAAGGTGTCCTTGCAACTGGTGGCCGCGGCAGAGTCATACTCAAAAGGGAACCCGACGTTCGAAGAATCCGCCGACCAGGGTACAGAGTCGAGGTCCCTCAACGCGCTGTAAGAGCTGAACTGAGAAGGGTACAGCGAGCTGAGCATGTCGTCGCTGTCGTAACCCTTCGAACTAGCTATCGAAGGCATCCTCATAGGCGCGTGCTTGAAACTGTCGCATTTTCGTTCCGTTGCTCGCTTCAGGAACGCCTTCTCGTCCTGAAATCCCCTAGGTAGCACCGTGCTCGGTACCTCAGTGTGCGTCACTCTCACGTCAGGGTTCTCGAAGACGGTCGACGGCGTGTCTCGCTCATTGTCCGACGTCTCGGAGTTGTCGTCGTCCTCGGTGCCGGTGCAGTAGACGTCGATGTGAACGGTGCGAGATTTTCGTCTGGAGCTGTCGTCCTTCGCCGACGAGTCCGACTTCTCCGAATCCGCGGATGGTCCAAGGCTTGCGGTCTCGGAGGCTGCGCTCGGCGATTCGCTCTCTTGCTAAAATGAAACCAGCAAAGCAGTGATCAATGATCCACAAAAGTTACGCCTCACCTCAAAACCTTCTCACCTTCTTCTTCTTCTGCTCGTCGAACGGAAGCAGTCCAGTGGCCGCCTTCCTCCTGACCTTGCTCTTGCCGAACACCGTCGACGATGACTCCTTGCATTCTATATCCGTGGTCTGCGACGCGGCGTCCTTGCTAACAGCGATCGTCCGAGTGGCAACCTTATTATCCCTGCTCAACTGAGCGGTCGTCGTACCGCTGGCACTCTCCTCTTCCTCCACTTCCGGCACCGTGGTGAACTGTCTGGAGAACACGTGCTGGCTAGAATGATGTCTCCAGGAGTGATCGTACGAATGTTTAGCGGACTCGCTGGTTGCGATCTTGCTGGAGGTCTCCTTCGCGGATCCATCGGCGACGTCGACAGCAGACAGAACGATGCTGCAGGTGCTTTTGCATCTTCGGTTGTACTGTTGCGAGGGTCGACGAGTCGGCAGGCTGGAGTAGGTCTGCGGGGAGTACTGTTCGCTGTTGTACCCCGAGTCCGGCACTCCTCTTCCTCTGGAGGAGGAAGATTCCTCGTTACCGGAAGATCCTGACCTTGGAATCGTGTAGAAACCACTCGGACTCGGCCTGGGCGGGGGCGTCGAGGTGAAGAGGATGTTTCCTCTCTGGAAGCCGAAGGAGCTGGAGGACGCCGATGGGACCGATTGCGACGACGTGGAAGCAGCCACCACGGACGATGGAGGCGACTGACTGGTGCTCCATCGGTACACCATGCGAACACCGCCGGAGTCCGTGACGCTCGAGGACACCGTCACCGGAGGCGTCTCGCCTGACTCCGAGGTCGTCGGCGTGCTGTGTCGGATCGTGACCTCCGCACGCACCAACCACGGCGGCGGTTGCGTGTTACCAGGCTCGCCCTGACGGCCGTACATGTCGCCGGTGCTTCTTCAGTCTCCTCCAGGCCGTTACCCACCGCAAAACATCATCGACACGGCCGTTCAAGCGGCCGCCACGCGAGCACGCATGCCGCCGGAAACGCTTCCCTGCTCGCGCCGCGAACTCTACACCCGGCGACGGGGATACCTTGATCATCGATTCGACCTCCGCGGCTTCGAACACTCGGAAACCTTTCTCTGGGTTGCTTCTGTAAGCTGCTTATCCGAGGATCTTGCCTGATCGATCTCTCCAGCGAGCGACGGTACACGAAGACGCTCGCCCGATGCCTGCTCCAAGATGCAGCCAGTGTCTCCGAATAGAAAAGGTTCGTCGATCCTTTCGACTTTCGTCTCTTAACAATTTATCGCTGTTCTGCCTTCGATCGTTGCTCCTCGAGGGGACGAA
Source organism: Megalopta genalis (assembly GCF_051020955.1). Taxonomy (NCBI): domain Eukaryota; kingdom Metazoa; phylum Arthropoda; class Insecta; order Hymenoptera; family Halictidae; genus Megalopta; species Megalopta genalis. The sequence goes on from NC_135013.1 coordinate 14,450,616, forward strand.
TTGCAGACGAAGTGCTACGTGACGATTTTGTCTCGATTTTGTCTCGACGATGTCTTCGAAACAATAACATTTGTTTGGTCCTCGTTTTATTTCTTCGTGAATTCTGGCACGTGTCTCGCGGAAAAATTCACGGTAGAAATAGAATTCGTCTTAACAATCGTTCATAGCTGTCTTCTACAGTCTTTCGACGTCTCTCGATTACGAGAGCTTATCCTCGCTACGTAAAGATCTACAAACCGCAGAACAATGCTACGATATCTTGGCAGAATGTCACCGTCGGGTTAAATCCCGAACTCGTCTTTTGTCCAGCGACTTGTGTTATTACACCCTCGTACATCGATCTACGATCTTCAGGAAGCTAGAAATACATTCTTTCGGCGGATATATATTTCTCAATACGGCGTGGCTTTAAATAGATCTTCCAAGATCCTCGTGTACACTTCTCGTTTCTCACGGTGAGACAGTTGCGACATTTATCTGTCTCGCATATCAAATTTGATCTCGTCTATGCGAGCAACGGCAACGGTTCCCGAGGACCACAGTACTCGAAACAATCCTCGAGTGAAAACGATCAGACGTTATCCGCGGAAGATCGTTTCACAATCTTTCACCGGGCACAGATATTACGCTTCAGAAGAAGAAGAAAAATCGCGACCGGTGGTGGACATCTTGTTTATGAATCCTCGTTTCACAAGACCGCCGACACAAGATCCGCGCGCGTTTCCACACCAGGGAAACCCTGATCGTACAGTTTTCTTGCGTCAGTATCTGTTGCACCATCGATCGAATCCGCGAGTCATCGGTGTCGCTTCCCGAGGAATGGCACCGGCTGAACGGCATAAATCACGGATCCCGAATCGGCCAGGAATTTTTATCTCTGATTAACGATCGTGGGACGCGCGGCACTCGGACCTGCGATTACACGAAGAAGCACACGCGGAAGGAATTTCTTTCGTCCACGGATCGATCGCAATAAACCGGCGCGATTTCTGTCCCACGGCGGCCAAACTTTCGAATCTCCCGGCGGGGTCTTATCGCGGACTAGTTCCGCGGGGCGATATTATTTTCGGACGGTCTCTTTCACAAATCCGCGGCCACGTTGCACGGTTGTTCGCGGAAAGTCGGCGATTCGGCGCGATATTGCGTCTCCGCGATCTATTTTCAGAACGGCCACAGTGATCGACCGCGCTCGGCTCTCTCTCTCTTTCTTTTTCTCGGCACCGTCGTCGTGTCGCCGTCGGGAGAAACAAAAAATGGTAAAACACTTGCCGCGACAAAAACCACTTTCTGCCGAATAAATAAAAATGCGGCGGCTCGGCGAACCGATCGTCGGACACCGTTCGCCAAATAATATTTACGTTGATTCCGCAGCGGCAGCGGTTTCCGCGGATCGGTTACCGGTTTTCGGTGACAAACGGCGCGCGTCGGGCCGCGGTATAATTAGCACGCGCATAAATCCGGAGCAACGCGCGGCGACGACGGCGCCGAATATGCCTGGAACCAGATGATACCCTCGCGTCGGTATCGACCACCTTGATCATTACGATCTATATAGTAAACCAGTCTAAGGTTAAATGCACGTTGCCGAGGATCCTATTCCCGTTCCGTTCTTCTATGTTCCCGTCGATCTTCGGAAATTCGACGACGTTGTTTTAGAATCTTCGAGAGATCTTGAAGAGTCTTAGATCCAAGTGTGTCCACAGGTATCCTCTCGATGTCTTCGAGACGTCAGTCTTCTTGGTATGGAGACGGTGAAAAAGACCGGATGAAAGACAGAGATAGGAAGAGATAGGAAGAGAGAGAGAGAGAGAGAGAGAGAGAGAGAGAGAGAGAGGAAGAGAGAGAGAGAGAGGGATGGTCAGTCTTCTTGAGGAATCAGGTCATCGTTCCGAGGATGATCTATCCGCGGGCACCGGCGAAGTTTCCAGGAAGATCCTCCGTCAGGGCACACGCGTTTCCCCTGATCTCGGTCCGCGGTTGATTGGCACACATGTCGTTGGTTTATCGTGTTGCCTACGACTGGGTTGCGCCAGCTCCCCTCGAGAGGTGGCAACTAAGCCCGACCCGAAAAGGCGTCATAGAAGGCGACGGGGTAGCGGGGATTAGCCGCTATTTCGGGAACGGTGCGTGTACGCCAGCGACGCGCACGTCGAGACGTAGACGACTACGTCGAGCACCGTTTCCGTGGCTCGGAGTCTCTCAGCGGACGGTTCTCTTGGACCGTCGGTTTTCAGCTTCGCGCAACTGTGTGTGTCTTCGTTTTAGAGAACCTTGCGCCATCGTTCTTTTGACGTCCTTTCGACGTAGATCGCGTTCTTTGTAATCGCGTCATCGTAATAGACTTTGATCGAATACGCTTTTAGGGTATGCAGTTTTATGGTGCTATGTTCTGATATCAGTTATGTGATGTCATATTTAATTGTCTTTCTCTTTCACAGAATTATTTAAGGTCTTTATGATTTGTAATACAGGTTATAATATTCTAATATAATATTATTATACTAATTTTTTGTATATAATCCTTATAGAGCTGGATGGTTGTCGCTTTCATCATCGTAATAGACTTTGATCGAATACCCTTTTAGGGTATGCAGTTTTATAGTGTTAAGTTCTGTGATATCAGTTATATCATATTTAATTTTCTTTCTCTTCTACAGAATTATTTAAGGTCTTTACGATTTATAATACAGATTATAATATTCTAATATAATATTATTATATTAATTTTTTGTATATAATCCTTAGAGCTGGATGGTTGTCACTTTCGTCATCGTAATAGACTTTGACTAAGTATTTTAGAATATGCAGTTTTATAGTGCTAAGTTCTGATATCAGTTATGTGATATCATATTTAATTTTCTTTCTCTTCTACGGAATTATTTAAGGTCTTTACGATTTATAATACAGGTTATAATATTCTAATATAATATTATTATATTAATTTTTTGTATATAATCCTTAGCTGGATGGTTGTCGCTTTCATCATCGTAATAGACTTTGATCGAATACCCTTTTAGGGTATGCAGTTTTATAGTGCTAAGTTCTGTGATATCAGTTATATCATATTTAATTTTCTTTCTCTTCTACAGAATTATTTACGGTCTTTATGATTTATAATACACAGGTTATAATATTCTAATATAATATTATTATATTAATTCTTTGTAATCCTTAGCTAGATGGTTGTCGCTTTCGTCATCGTAATAGACTTTGATCGAATACCCTTTTAGGGTATGCAGTTTTATAGTGCTAAGTTCTGTGATATTAGTTCTTCCACAGAATTATTTAAGGTCTCTCTCTCTTTACGATTTATAATATACGTTATAGTATAGTTCCACCATTTTTGTGGATCAAATATGCTGAAAGTATCTTACGAAATACGTGACCCCAAGATCATTTCGTTGGGTAGTCTCAGTGAGCAACACTGTTTCCGTAATTAAAGTGGGACGATGTCGAGTTAGTCATGAACCTTCCTAACCGACTCGAAAAGCTCGAAATCATAAGGAAAAGGAGCTCGTTCGTTCCATCGTTAAGAATAACAGATTGCGCGAAGATGGAACCAAGTTTAACACAAGATTGCTTTCGAGATGTGCAGATACTTCGTGGGACGGAACGTCAACTCTGTGACCTGGAGTGCCACTTGAGGAACCATGGTGACTTTGTGAGGCTCTTCTCAGGGATTTTGAGTGTCACAGTCCTCGCCTGTTCGCCAACTCAACGCTAAGCAACGAACACTAAAAATGTGCGGCGCTAATGATCTATCCGTGATTTATTCTTCATATAATCGATGCGTCTGGAGCAGATTAGATGTAGCACAAAGATGTGTTCCAGATCAACAGAGACCAAGAAATCTCGAGGAACGAATCGGTAGATCCGATCAGTCTTGGCCGAAGACTGAAATTTACCTAGCGCTAATTAATCTAAATCCTCGGGATCCCAGGAGACAAAGTTTCAGCGAGCGAAAAACAGATTTGTAAGCTTGTATCTGCCAAGCGAATCGTTCATCGTCTTTCTCGACGAGGCTCCCAAGAGATCGTCTTTCACACTGCTTTGCTTCTTTCCCTTATCCAAGATGAATCGAATCGATTCCACCTCCCATTCGCTCGAAAACAAATGAAACGAAGAGAAGAACATTGCGATGCTTACCGATGTAACGCAACGACTGGCAATCGACAAGCGCTTCAAATATACACAACGTTACACAATCATCGGATCCGTTTGTCTATTCGCGTTGCTGTCTCTCGTCTTCGATTCCGCAAACCGTCACGGCGGAAGATACAACGCGACGATGTTTTTCGCGACCGGAGCGAATCGCGCGCTACGCGAAGGTTGTTGTTCCTGTTCTCTCGAACGAGAGATTCCACGGACAGAAAACATCGACAGGGAATTTCCCCCGTGTGAAAGACCGTCTCGAATACATTGTCCAATAATATCGTTCGCGAAGAATGCGCGTCTGTTAATAACGCGGAGGCGATAGTCGGCTTTTGACGGCGCCTATCGGCGGCCAGCCGGACAAAAGCTTTTCATTATCGGAACGTCAGCCGCTCGTATCCTACATCGTCACGCGCCCATTGAACAGGAAATGATACGTACCTCCGTTAACGCCTTCTTATCAGCGACTTTGGCACTTTGTAGCAGACGTATCACGTTCTTAGCCCCCTCCACCACCGCAGCCTCGATCCGCAAACGGTGTCGCAGCTCCTCCACCCTTTCCTCTAACGCGAGCTCCAGGCTGGGTTCGTATTTATCTGCAATCATAACGCATAATCCGTCTGGTATGCACACACTACGTTGCTGTGAAAGGCAAAGCCCCCATTGTTGGGGAAAATTCAATTCCATTCATGTACAGGGTGTCCCGAAAATGTCTCGCAAACCGGAAACGAGAAGTTCCTGGGATCATTTGAAGTAACTTTCTCCTTAGCGAAAATGCAACCCGTGGCTTCGTTTACGAATTATTCACGAAAAACACTGACCAATGAGAGGCGAGCTCGCCCAGCGCTTGGCGGCCGAGCCAATGAGCGCACGAAGCCCAGTTTCGCTCATTGACTCTCGGCCGCCTTGCGCCAGCATATCTCGTCTCTCATTGGTCACTCTTTTTCGTTAATAACTCGTGAACAAAGCCGTGGATCGCATTTTCGCCAAGGACAAACTTACTTCGAATTATCTGAGGAATCTTCCATTCTCGGATTGCGAGACATTTTTGGGACACCCTGTATGTGTACAGCGAATGAAAGACTCGGTCTCACGTTTCATACTTGTGTTACGTTGCAACGAGGATTCTATCTGCTGGCTGTTCATTCGGGAAAATCGGAGATGAGTGATTTACGAGGCTTCTTAAACGATTCGAGAGGTTGGAAATAAGTTTGACATTTCAATAAATATTTACTCTGGGTTTTAAAGTGTATGAAGTCCACTATTAAAATAAATAGCTAGAAATGAATGGTTTGGAATCATAGCGATTTTCCTCGAGAATCAAGGAATGTTATTGTTTGTTTACATGTGTATTCTATACTGAACGAATTTATTGTTACGATAATTTAGAATTAAGTTAATTTAGAGTAACTTTGTAATGCATTTTACTTGTCTTTTTAATATTTTGGCGCGTATAGATTATGTTTCAAGACGTAAGTCGAAACTTTCGGAAACGTGCTTTACACCACTATGATTCTAACTCACTGAAATTGTATGTTCGGTCACTACAGGATTTTTACCTGTCGCCTGCTCGTTACAGAGAATAAAAAGAAAAAGTTCCATTCCATTTATTACAGCATTCGAGAGATTTAGAACGAAGTGAAAATATCACTGAACCTCGGAGTCAACTGTTCAACTCAGCCTTTCGACGTTGAAGACACTTCTCAGTCTTTGAAGACGATTTCGCGAGGTATCCGGAATATCGCGTAAAAATCGAACGCGCTTGACGAATGCCAGAATTTTCAGATGTTGTGACAGAAAAGTATGCTTTCGTCGGAAGATCGTGCAGGAGATTGATACGCGGTTCTTACACAGTAAGGTCGCTTCATGATCGTCTGGACTGGTCCGCGCGAAGATGGATCGAAAGCACATAGAGAGATAGAAGAGGATTTGTCCGCGAATGGCGACGTACTGAAATACGACTAGAGATCTGCTGATGTCGAGACCGAAAGCGAGATTGATTTTATGTCACGCGAGACTGCCGGCATCCTCCGAATCGTGGCAGGACGTGCAATTCGACTCTTTTGGAATTCACATCCCGTGGTCGAGTCGGGTCAAGTGAAACGGATAATGGCGGATTTTCGAAGCAATCTCTCTGTGTGCGTGTGTCCGTATTCGATCGATCGATCAGTGCTTCGTACTTCTACGAACGATTATTCAAACTTTCGCGTAATATGGAAAATACTGAACAAAAGGTTCGGATTACTACGACTAACAACGTTATAGTAAATTTTACAAATAAAAAGTACAGGTGTTAAAAATTTCAAGACTCAGAAAATAGCTTAAGAATATTAATCTTTAGAGGGCCGGAAAGTCAATAAATTGGCTCCAGTAATGACACTAAATTTGTGAAAGAAATACCTCACATGTAATAATTTTTAGAATAAAACTGCCGACTTATATGAGAAAATTAAATTTCTATTTAGTTCCAGCATCTTGCAACGCACGACAATTTTTGTTTTGGAACTCGAGAGTTCCGGAAATGGCGGGTTCCTCGGAACATTTGAAGCAACTTCTTCCTTTACAAAAATGTTCTCCGAGGCACCGTTAACGAGTTATTAACGAAAAACAGTGACCAATAAGAATCGAGTACGGCTGACGCGAGACCGCCTCAACCGCTCGACCGCTGGCTCGGCCGGCTCGCGCCAGTTGAGCTGGAATTCGACCGCTCGACCGCTGGCGCCGTTGGCTCGGCCGGCTCGCGCCAGCTGAGCTCGCCTCTCACTGGTCACTGTTTTTCGTTAATAACTCGTTAACGGTGACTCGGAGAAAATTTTTGTAAAGGAAAAAGTTGCTTCAAATGACCTGAGGAACCCACCACTTTCGAATTGCGAGACATTTTTGGGACACCCTGTATAATTTAAATAATATAAAAATAATATAATATAAATATAATTTAAATAATAAATTTGCGAATATCGTTTAAAGCAATGTTTAAGCAGTTTATTCGTATATAGCATTGCAGCAGTTTTTCTTCTTTATTGTGACTACCGAGTTTCCGAGTTCGGATCGATGATTTTAAGCTTCGACTGAACGAAAAGAGGGATCTAAGGATGAGTAGTGACGGGGAAAGAAGACCGAAGCACCGGTATAACGTGCAACCGCGAAAAACATACGGCTTCCGGGAGAGTTGATCATCGTGACCTAATGAATCACAGATTGGACCGACGAAACAAGGAAAACATCGTACCTTTATTGCTGGTCGCTTCTCCGTTCGGCGGCGGGGCATCGCCGCGTTCTTGTTGCTGACGAGCCTGTCGCACCTTCATTATCCGCATACGTAGGAACTCGATTTTCGCACGGGAATCGTCCAGCATTTGCTGCGCATCCTGCAGCAACTTCTTGTCCCTGCCGCTCGTTAAACTCTGGATCATGTTTTCCGCCCCCTGCTTCACCTTTAATGCCAACAGGAAAACGTATTAACCAACAAATAATCAGAGCGCCGAGTCAAGAAGACAAACCTAAAATATATTCCTAATAACTGAGTTCACTTTGCTCAACTATTCCGGTGCATCTTATTACCCTACATCGTGCAAATCTATTTATGCCTTTCTCCGCCGATAAATTATTATGGTTGAATACGTTTATTTATACGTAAACACGTTACGGTAAAATTTACGCATGCTCTTTTAATTTGTACAGAACGTTGCGAATTAGGCGTTCCGATCATTAGATGCTTTTAATTTCAACGAATCGATCGGACGTTAAACGTCTCGAAATTTACATTATAGTTTTTTTTTAACACGGGCGTTGAGAAGATTTGAGAAATACTGAAACTTCAGTTTCTAGTTATTCTATTTTTTTGAACCCGAATTAAATTTTTGTTTTTTGATCAGTTGTAAGCGATCGATGAACTCGTCTATCATTCTGCTGCGATCCAAATTTTGGTAACTTTCAAATTTTGTCAACGAACAAAACGAGACGTTGTCGCGAATCGCGTTTTGTGGCTCGAGTTGTTCCGGGACCGTAAACTTTAGAGCGTCCTGTAAGATTTAGCGTTTGTCGACACGATTCACCTTTCTCCACGAAAATTTTGGCATTCTCGTTGTTTTACCCGCGACAGCTGATAGGAGACTACGCGTTTCCTAAACATCGTAGGTATTCACCAGCTCGATAGCTAAGCCTGTTACGGTCTGAAACGGATCGCGTAATATGACGTAAAGATACTATTTTGCCGTGGCGCGCGAATCACTGCCTCGGGATTTCGGATTCGTTGACATTCGCGGATTGGGAGGATGCCAGAATCGATAGTTCGAGGCTCATCGATCATTCGGGAGGTCTGATTCGACGGTGGTTAATCTTGCACACGAGAGTCAAAGTTCCCGACGCTCGAGATGCACGTTTCCTGCCACGTGGACCGCCAGTGATCGTCCGTCCGCCAAAAACTTTCCGTTCCATTTGCAATTTTCAACGTTTGCGAGTACACGCGGCGCGAACCTATTCGTTCTAATCGCACGTTCGATCTAGTTTTCTGCGGCGCAGAGAAGTTACTAAAAAATTTATTTACATAGAAATCCGTTCGCTGAAAACAGCACGTCGTAGAAACACAAGGCTGAAGCTGATGCAATGAGAAAAATTAAAGTTAAACATATATTTTTCTGTATTTTATTTCTTAGCCACTGTGTCGCACTGTGACTGGTTACAGTCGCCAGCAAAAAATTAATGAGAAAATTAACCGTCGTTGCATTGATACCATGTCATTGAATAAACTGTGATTAAATGCCCGTAGGTGACGCACTGTTGCTTCTTCCGATGGTCTTTGCGATTAATTAATGTTTCTTTCAAGAGTGTATACTTAAATCTGGTTAAACCACTGCTACACGAATGCTGTTTAAAGTTGAATTACAGCTGAACGTTAAGAGTAACATATTTACTTCTTCGTGACTGTTTTAAATGACAATTAGTATGCATATGTATAATTACTAAATATGTTCATAAAATTCAATTATCTTGATTTTGTTTTTGGAAAGATAGTTAGGTTTCAGATTTATATCTAAATTGCTGATTTTGTACATACAATTGTGGTCTTTCATTGAATATTTCGTCGAATTAGAAATCAAGTTCTCGTTTCTTGTACTCGTAAAGAGCTTCTCAAAAATATCCTCAAGTTTTAAAATAAAATGCAACAAATACTGTACATAGTTTTGTTAAACCGTCTTCTATATTGACTTTCAAAGTACTTATTTAATTTATTTAAGTCTCCAAAAATATTCTGAAGCTTCAAATCGAATATTGTACTCGATTTTGTTAAACTTCTTGCTGTACGATAATTTCATAGAATTTTCTGGAATATCATGTTGTAATAATTTTTATCGATGTTCAAGAGGTGCATTGCGAAAGATCGAATAAATAAGGGAAAAAAGGGAGAAGAGAGGAATAACATTCGTCGCCGTGACCGAGCATGCGAACGTGCCCACAAAAGCAAGTTCAAAAGCTGGTCGCGCACACCGATTAGTATAAATCGTCGTGCGACGATGTGTGGAAGCTATCTTTAGTAGAAAAAAAAAAGAAATGCCGAGGATGCATTTGCTGACTCACGAGAACCCGAGTGAAACTGTTACTGTCTTCTCCGGTTAATCGCTCGCGAATTGCAGACGGATTGTTACGGTGCTCACGCGATCGTCATTACACACGTCATTACGACACACACGCTGTGCCCATATGGAGGCGATCGGCGCGAAATAATAACCGGCCTTCCAGGTTTATGCGTAAACAATAAGCGTAATTAGCGGACCGTGGATCTTGACGCAATCCCGTGTTTACCTCGGACGCGATTCAACCAGACTGATCGAAAGTTGTTGCACAGCCCCTAACAAAATCACGTGAAAGTGCCAGTCGACGATTATGTGGTTCTGTGATGCACGTACAATTCTGCTTTTGTATACATTGGGTTGGGGAATAAGTTCGTAGCGTTTTTATATTTTCTTTTATTTCGCAACGAGATTTTTTGCTGTTTGACAAAGTGTATAATATTCATTCGATAGAGCTCTTTCTGCTCTACAAAACTGTGCTATTCGTCTTTTTGAGTAATTTAATTTTTATTACTTTTGAGGCTTAGAAATTGAATATCCAGGAGGTAAAAAGCAACATTTTCGACAGCTTCTCTTCTTCGCTTTTCATCGAGGCCAAAAAGCTGCCGAAGCAGCCCGGGTCATTCGCAACGTATACGGAGAAGGTGTCATTGACGAGTCTACAGCACGGAAATGGTTTGCGAAGTTCAAAAATGGCGATTTTGACGTCGACGACACGCCCCGCAGCGGAAGACCTTCTGAATTCGACGAAGAGCGTCTCAAAGCACTTTTGAAGGAGGACGGTCACCAAACAAGTCGTGAATTGGCCGAAAAAATGAACTGCGATCACAAAACGATTCTCAATCATCTTCATTCAATGGGATTTGCCGAAAAATTGGGAGCCTGGGTTAAATTCGAATTCAGAAGGTCTTCCGCTGCGGGGCGTGTCGTCGACGTCAAAATCGTCATTTTTGAACTTCGCAAACCATTTCCGTGCTGTAGACTCGCCTATGACTCCTTCAAATACGTTGCGAATGACCCGGGCTGCTTCGGCAGCTTTTTGGCCTCGATGAAAAACGAAGAAGAGAAGGTGTCGAAAATGTTTACCTCCTAGATATTTCATTTCTAAGCCTCAAAAGTAATAAAAAATTAAATTACTCAAAAAGACGATTAGCACAGTTTTGTAGAACAGAAAGAGCTCTATCGAATGAATATTGTACACTTTGTCAAACAGCAAAAAATCGTTGTAAAATGAAAGAAAATATAAAAACGCTACGAACTTATTCCCCAACCCAATAGATTACAGAGAGAACTTAAGAAGAGAACTTGAGAAGAAATTAAGTGTCTAGAGAGATAAGTATAGAAAAAGACTGAAAGGTTGACAAATTCTTTAGTAAATCTTTGCAGGATTTTTATTTAGCGAATGAGTGAATTTATATGCTTTTTGTAAATACTAATATTACTATATAATATATATAATATAATAATATATACAATATATATTATTATATATATTGTAAATACTAATAATAATAATATGCTGTATTGCAAAATGCCTTTCTTTAAAATGCAACGTTACGAGCGAAAAGTAGATTAATGGTCCAAAATATGAAAGAGACATTTCAGTAAACTTTTTATCATTTTTCTGACGAATCTTGTTAGAATTAAATTCCGGCGTTATTTAGCTCGAATAAGACGGAAAGGAAATTGTAGTCAGCGAAGCATTCAGGCGACAGACTTTTATGTCTGAGGTTTGATTACAGAGGAATACAACTGGAAAATTTGACGTACTTTACCGTCTGTCCATTACCGGTACTTTCTACTTGCAGTGAAAAAACCATTGTATGGACAAAATCCCGTGGTTTTTTCCCAACCATCGAACGATCCATTTTGCATTCGTTATTACCGTAAAACGACACTGTCATCCTATACCTCGATGCACAAGTAGAAATAGCTAGCAATGGCCAGACGGTGCAAGCCAAGAGCCGAATTTTCAAACAAGACTTTCTCGTACCAACTGCACAATGCGAACAAAAAGATCGAGATGTTACCTTCGCAATCGTGTTTTCGCATCGTTCGGCAATTACACTAATTGCGAGACGTGTTCTGTACGTTGCAACTAAATGCACGAAATCCCCGGTCTAGCAATTACTCTCGAATGACATAACGGGACCCGGGGCCGAAGGTTGCAGTGTCTGCAACTTTGATACGAGTGATTCGCGATATGATTCTACGTCAGCCGACGGAGACGGTAATTGAATTTTACGAAGGTTAGACGGTGCATTGTTCGAAGGAGATTGAGTTCTGACTGGATGCTGAGTACGGCGCTACTTTTCCTTCGCTTTCGCTGCCTTATATTTCGGTTATTTTTCTTGATAAATGAGACGTCTACCTTGAGTTCGATATTGAGCTGCTTCTCCAAGGATAAAAATCGAGGATCCGTGAATAGACTCTCCTGACTCGGCGACGACGGCCCCATCGGTGACAGAGGCGTGTCTGAAACGAAAATAGGCGTTGAAAATAAAATGCCGCCTCTCGATACGATCTGGCAGAGTCTGAACGACAAAAGCACGAGTTTTCATGGAAAAATCCTCCTTTCAACGTTCTCGATTTCAGGGGACAATTAATCGAATTTCAATATTTGTTCGCTACGACAAATTCTCGAAAGACAAATCGAACATCGTCGCAGAAAGAGTTTCTTTTCCATGAATTTATCTATGAATATCTTTCTAAACTAGTGGTTAAATTAATTAACGGCATAGTCGTGCTTATCGATGATTGGACCAGCGATCTTCAAACTTTTCCATTGTACGGTTCAGTTTTTCTATCGCGAATTTAATTCTCTCTTTATGGTACTCGTTAGTGAAATCTTTACGTTCCTGGTAATTTAACATTAGAATGTCTACTAAAACGTTGCGAATCGCTAGACTGCGAATCTTTATTTAGAAGCGATTCGAAAAGCATGAACTTTTCGAGAACTATATTTACCCGATTTTGCGAGTACGACGAAGAGGTGCAATTTTTATCGACAGATATTTCGAATATTTCTCACTGCATTCTCTCTGTCCAAGGGATGATTTCACCCTCTAAAACCGTGTTACGGTGGGAACGAAAAACATGCGTGGGCTGCTGATGAATCACTCTAGTTGCATAAAATGTTTATATCATTTTCCGAAATTCCCCTCGATCGCGGACGAACGATTATTTATTCCAAAAAACGAGCCGCGCGAAACACAAAATAGTGAAACTGCAAATTAAGAAAATGTGAAACGTCTGTGCAACTTCTAACTTATTGCGAAGTCGATGCATAAAATTGGAACTTCCCACGAAGATCCTCGGTGTAATTACAACATTCTCAAAGTGCATCGGTACATAAAATAGTTGATCGTATCCACAGTTTATGCAACAGTTGGATATAGTATTAACCGTAAAATTATTATCTAATCCAACGAACGCTACAATTTGTCTTCCATCTCGTAAAAACGCTATTTAATTCGCGTTTAATTCGCTCTTAACCGCATAAATTGTACATAATTCTAAAATGCTCTATTCCAATCTAAAGTGCATATTTCCTACGCTTATGGCGCGTACCCTCTCTGCACATTATAAAAGTCCTGCAGGAACTCTGATCGAAGCCGTACAAAATGCAATTTCAAGCCAACTGCGGCACACGCAGAAAGAAGAATCGCATTTTTCCGAGCGGTTCGGTGCAGCAATCAGCGAAACCCACTGGTTAACGCGGAACGATCCAACGGATCTTTGTTTAGATCCGAGGCAGCCTCGATCCGCGTGGGCGGTTGGTTCGTATAAGCGCGTCTCGTTACATCCGAGAGTTTCAAGTGTCCAATAGTGAAATCGTAAAGTGCTCGAATCTCACTTCCTGTAACCCACTGGGGGGATATCGCAGCGGCCGTCGTGCAAAAGACTCCCACGTGTTTTAATGCGCCGCCAGGTACAATACTCGCCTCGAACCGGGGAGGAAGGGAAGAAAAAGAAAAAACGAAGAATACACTGCTCCTCTTTGTTTCGCGCGCGCTTACCGTTACCAGCGAATTTCCCATCGCGCCGCTTTTCGCCACGGGCTCGCAACGCATGGGGGAGTCACACAGTCCCAGTGACTGGGAATCGAGAGACCGCGAGCGACTTATTGCGCAACGATCGCGTTAATCTTCGCCGGAATCGGTGGATCAATTAGCCGCGGGACCGCCATGCGACCTCCTCTCGTTCCCATCTCCATACGATTTTTCATTTTTTGTTGTTCCGTAATTCATCGTTTTTATTTCTCTTCTCTACCTTCCACGATTTTATCCTCAGACAAGCATCGTTTCTGATTTATCGCGCCGATTCCGTCGACTGATCGTCCGCGCCAAGTTACGAATCGTTTGTATTTACCAGTGATTTCTAAGAATTTTCCAATTGCGTTTCGCAGTTTTCAAATTTCTGCGAATTCTTTTCACGAACAAGCTTGATCTCTGATTTATCGCGCAGATTTTTATCGATCGTTTGTATTTATCAGTAATTTCTCGCTGGTTTCCCAATTTCGTTTTGCAGCTTATAAATATCTGCGATTTTATCTCGCGACGCTCTCTGTTTAGTTTGCGTTTCATGATTTTTAGATTTCGCATTTTTCGGTTTCTGTGAAACTGTTGGGTTGGGGAATAAGTTCGTAGCGTTTTTATATCTTTTGTTTTACAACGATTTTTTGCTGTTTAACAAAGTGTATAATATTCATTCGATAGAGCTCTTTCTGCTCTACAAAACTGTGCTATTATATATATTATTAATAATTATTATATATATTCTTTATATATTATATATATTATTATATATATATTATATTATATATATATATATATATATATATATATAATAATATATATAATATATAATAATAATTATATAATATATAAAAAAAATATATAATATATATAATAGCACAGTTTTGTAGAGCAGAAAGAGCTCTATCGAATGATGAAGTGTATAAACACTTTGTCAAACAGCAAAGAATCGTGGCAAAATAAAAGAAAATATAAAAACGTTACGAACTTATTCCCCAACGCAATATTTCATTCCGAAACAGTTCGATGTTTTCGTTGATCGAAATTAACGCGATCGTTTGATCGTTTTAACGTCACCACAGATGCGTCACCTCAGTGCTTGATATGGATTTATGCTGTGCGCAATTTTTTCGATAGAAATTACTTGTCAATCAGGTGAGAAAATCATGTCGATAAATAGCAGCGAGACTGTGCAACAGCAGCAGCAGCAGAAACAAGAGATTTGCATAAACGGTGCACGGAAATTGAAAAAGTGCGCTTGGAAATGCAATATCAATGTGTACGTCGTGCATTCAATTAATTCTAACTTCGCGGAGCACGAATGCTCGTCTTTTACGACGTAATTAAGCGGGCGTCAATTAAGGTCAGACGCTATGAAATCATGGATTGGCTGATTTGCATAAAAAGAGCTGCCGTCTCGGTGTTATAATATATTAAATCGATACACCGAGTGAATCAGGACTTATTCAGGATTTATTAGCGGATCGATTCGCATTAATTTATAGTGATCTTTCGGAGAATATCGTTCTAGGAATTAACGGCGAAATGAATTCCGCGTCGTGCAGGACGACTTAAACACGATGAAACGAAACAAATGCTGCACGAAACAATTATTGAAACAATTCGCTGAAGTCTTGAAAAATCGATTTCTATTCAAAATTTTTATTCGCTATTTCCGAACCAATGTGGTTTCGATAACATTTTGAAACGATTCTGTTTTACATCCGCTGGATCGATTTGTCAATGCGAAAAGGAGGCGATTCTACGAGGAAAATTGAATCAAACAGGCACAATAAATTTGTTTGCGTGAAGAGCTCCTTTCGTGAAACAATATACCACAAAGTACTGCAGTGCCCGATCACGACAAACTGTTTCTACTGTTTCCACTTTAAATCCATAATTCAAAGTCGATTGTTTTTAACCCCTTGACATACCATTCTCTTCGCAGTTACTGCGATTAGAAATTTTTCGATTCTAAGAAAAATAAATTAATGCTTATTGTGCGCCTAAATTTACTTGAATGCTTAAATATTGACGACAAAAGAATAGAATTTATACTCATCTATACTCAACGAGCTAATAATAGAAATTTTCATGACGAGTCGGACTCGTCAAAGTACGGCAAGGGGTTAAAACAAACGCACGAATAACAAGTTTTCATTGTTTGTTTTCTTATTAATTCTTCCACCAATTACGCGTCTCCTCGCGTAATCGCGGACAACAATTATTATAAGCTTGATTAAAAATCGATCATTTGAGATTTTTCTTTCGAATTTATTTCCTGCCATTTTTCCTCTCAGAGATTGGAACAGGTCGATAATGGACCATTCGCGGGTCGCCCTGTACAAAGACAAGATCACCCGTTCGATTCACAGCGCTGTAATATTCGATTTGCATAAACAACGCTCCGGCGAGGGAAAAGTGGACCGCGGGGCTCACTCGCGGGTGAGCCTTCTGAAAACCGAGTGTCAGGAGTTCTAAGTGCAGCTTCCGGGCGGGCCGGAACCCCGAACAATTACAGTAATCAATTCCACTTACGTAATTATATCGGCGGCGCTTGCGAAACACGCGCGGCTCCTGTTTTAACGCGGCCGGGCACGCCCAGCGAAGCATTTTTCTCCTCGTTCTTTCGCGTTTATTTCTCCGTTTTAGTTTCCCCCGTCGGTTTTCTCGGTCTCTCGGGGCGCTACGCATACACACCGAACAGGTTGTTGAGTGGCACGGATTTCCTGCGTGACTGACACAAAGAAATGACCGATCGTTGATCCTTTTTTATCGGCCGCGTTCCTCCAATGGTTTTGGTAAAAAGTGACAAATTTATGCCGCCTAAATCACTCGACGCGAATTAAATCGTTGCTGTAGATCTGCAGTGGATAAAAGAAAAAGTACTCGTACACACCTTTTAAAACGGTGCTATAACTTTTTTTTTCAAAATGGACCGAATGACTTGAATTTGTTCGAAATCTTAGGGGGACTAAGTCATTGCGCTTAAATACCATTCTTCAATTTTACTATTACTTGGAATGACAAAAATTGTTAATTTCAACACGTTGAATGCCACGGGGGTCACCGGTGACCGGCACCTAACTTGGCGGTAACGCCAAGAGGGCCACCGGTGACCGGCGCGCCCAAATTGATAGAAATATATATAATTTCAAACAAATGTCAATATCTAAAATTTTGTATTATTACCATCGTCGATTCAAACAGTGAACCCTGTCGCAATTAACATGCCAAACATGGTTGTACGCTGTAATATGTATCATTATTATTATTATATTTTTATTATATTATTATTATTATATATTTATATTATTATTATTATTATTATTATTATTATTATATGTACCACATAAAAGAAAATTCATTGCGGCGCCATGGACAATTTCTGTAAAACCGGCGTGGCATCCAACGTGTTAAATCTAAAAATTAATTATTAATTTCAATTATCCGAGCCCATGTTCAAATACTATTTTTACCCACTGTGCACGCGAAATCAAAATTTTTTTCTGCGCTTAGGGATTTCCTTCCTCCAATTCCTTCCCTTATACAATCTCAGTGAACATTGTAAACACAAAAGTGTTGCTCTGTTTATTATTTAACGCTTTACCAAGATACCTATCGGGAAGCTTTCGAACGAACAGACGAATGATATGTAAGCTTCATTATAGCACACTGTACTAAAGTTATCTAACACAGTGTTAGTATTCAATGATCATGGTGTAAACAATTTAACTTCGACTTTGCACACTAAATTTCCCCGAGGACCCTAAGTTCCGAAAGTAGTACGATAGCGGCAACTTTCCCTTATACATGCCTGTTCCCGAGCATGCGAGCAAACGGCTGTCGGCTAAATGGCATTCAAAGGATTACGGGGCCCGAACAATGGCGGAAAGCGCGTGAATTTCCTGGTGTACCTTGCCGGCGAAATTTCTTTCGAGCCGAGTGGACCGTGAAGGTCTCGCCGGAACGATTTATCATCGATAAATGCCGGATTTGTCCGTGGAAAAACGACGATAACTACGCACTCTAGATCGCGACAGATAAAATTGAATTACGGTGAACCGAACACGCCCGGCTTTTCTGCAAAACCATTTTCATTGAAATAGTGCCTGGATACTTATCGCGAAGACTTCGCCAAACAATACGAATTATCGGTTTTATAACTTTGTTTTTCTCGACTGATCCTTCAGATGTTTTTCTGAAAAACTGATGCTTCGCTTTGACTGAAATTCGGCGCACATGTTTTCCACAAAGTGGGCTTATTTCTGCCTCGATTATTTCCTTGGACAATTTAAAAAAAATTATTTTGAAGACATTGCTTGGTAAATTAGTCCCTCTAGCAACTCAAAAGATACGTAATTTCGTCCTCTTTTAACCCTTTGCACTCGAGTGGCGCAAACCTATCTTGTTACATAATAGATATAATGTATAGATATAAGATAGATATAAGATAATTATATATATTATATATATTTATATTAATATATAATAATATATATTATATATATTATATAATAATAATAATATATTATATATATTTATATTAATATATATAATATATATTATATAGATATATATATATATATATATATATATATATATATATATATAGATAGATATATAAGATAATTTTTATACTAATAAAGTTCGGATTTAAAAAATTCTTAAAACTACGAGTCACAAGACTCAATTTCCTATGTACAGAATGCACTCTGTCATATAAAATGGAAATAATATAAGCTGGAAAAATTATTTTACATTTACAGTTAAAATGGCTTCGAGCGCAAAGGGTTAAACAAGTTATCCCGTTTCAAAAGGTGTCGGAATATCAATGCGTGTCACATGTATATCAGCAAAATTCTGAACCAGATCAGCAGCGACACGTATTCCACGATATTTAAAATCAACTCGGTGCATGCACATTGTCGGAGGATTACAAAAGTATCGGAAGCCCACATTTCAGAAAAGCTCCGCGCTCTAACAAAGAATACTGTAAGAGAGAATCGATGTGGCGCCGTTCAATAGGCCCTAATGGCTGCCGCGGGACGTTCAGCCGCAGGCGATATCCTCCTCATTGTCCTCTTCTTATTTACTTCCCTTTCTGTGCGTCATTATCCTTTTCCGTTCGCCAACCGGCTCTTCCTTCCGTTGTTCTTTTTCCTTGTTTCCTGGGGAACCTGTCCGCACGCTCGGATTCTCCTCAAGCCCAGCCCGAGTCCGGCCCGAGCCCCGATCTTGCTCCCGTATGCATTCCCATGCCCGATATCCTCTTCTATTTTCCTCTCTGGATCGCCTTATTCGGCCATGTCAACTCGGTCGCGATCCGTGCACAAGTGCGTTTCCCTTCTCGCAAACGCAAACGTTCACGCTTTGTACCCCATTCTCACGGCCTGTGATATTCGACCGACTATTCCCAAGCATTTTTTTAAAACGTTCTTCTATTGGGTTGGCAACTAAGTAATTGCCGATTTGTTCAATGAAATACAAAATTTTGTTTTACTTGGAACGAAGTTTAATCTGTAATGTATTTTCCATTTTGTTCGATGACCTTTTGCCACCTCTCCGACAACTTGAAAATTCCACGCTCGTAGAAAGTCTGATCCTTTTCGGCCAAAAACTGAGTTAAGTGAGATTTTACAGCGTCGTCATCGTTAAAAGTTTTACCACGAAGGGAGTTGTCCAGGGATCGAAATAAGTGGTAATCCGATGGCGCGAGATCAGGGCTATATGGTGGGTGTAACATCGATTCCCAACCAATATCCATGAATTTTTGCCGAGTGGACAAAGACGTGTGCGGCCTAACATTGTCCTGCTGGAAAATGACACCTTTACGATCGACCAATTCTGGTCGCTTTTCCTTGACCGCTGCATTCAATTTGTCCAGTTGCTAACATTCACGGATAATAAAAAATAACATAATAATAATAATAATAATTTTATAATATAACATTTACGGATATCATAAAAATGGGAGTGAGAGACATCTATAACTGAAATCGGCAATTACTTAGTTGCCAACCCAATATTATGCTGCGACACGTGATCCGCCGTTTCTCGACTTATTCATCGCGAATTTATCGAATCCAATCGCTTCGCATAGATTCGTTCATTCGCTTGCGAGTTTATCCGATTTCATACGATTTTTATCATTGAGTGTATAAACCGATTTGCGGTCCTCGTAATTAAGAGAAGATGTCTGATAAGATAGAACTATATGTTTTATTCCAGAACTTGCAAGTAACTAAGAAGTAACTGAGAACAGTGAAATATCTCGGAATAGATCGAAGCTACGAAAAACATGTTTATACAAAAAGTGTTCAGTGTAAAGAGATGTTTTAGGTAGTATCAATAATTTTTTTTACTGACTTAATGGTGAATGATATTTCAAGGTCAAGTTGATTTTTCTAAATGGGACCATACATTGTTTTAGTCATATTACGACAGCTGGTTTCAAAGCGAATACAATGTTGTATTATTTCTTTCAGATAATCATAAACTAGAAGCAATTCAATTAGCAACAGCGGGAGGCGAGATATTTCACTGTTCTCAGTTAGGCGTAATAATAATAATTTTACCATGAAAATAACAAAAGCAATTTTTTAATAAAAAATTGATTAAATTTCCGTCCTCTAATTTCTAAAGATCGTTTTCGTGTTTCCTTCGGATTATTAACTATAATCTTTTAAAGTTTTCGTCACTGTTGATCATTAAAAAGGAATTGTTTTTAGAAAATAATTTCTCACATCTGCAAGCAGAATGCCTTCAAGTTTGTTGTTCTCGTTAAGAACGAATTATACGTCGAAAACAAATCTTGTTGTTTGTTTAGCGTTGCATCTACTGCTAGATAATTAGCGACGTTTGCTATTTTTAGAGTCTGTTGAATAAGTTGCTTTCCTACAGACTTGTGCAGAATTACAGTTGAATTACTCAAGAAATTATAATTATAAAGTAATTCTCAATTCTCCATTATAATTGAATTACACTGTAATTTATAATTAGGACCTCAATTCAATTACAATACCGTGTAATTCGTAATTGCAATTGGAATACAGTTACAAAATATTAAGCTATTAAATTACATTAATTACGCATTATGACGTAATCGGATTAAGATTACGAATTACAATATAATTGAATTAAGATTATGAATTACAACGTAATCGAATTAAGATTACGAATTAGAATGTAATTGAATTAAGATTGCGAATTACGATGTAACTGAATTAAAATGTCGAATTGAAAAATATTAACTGAGAAAATAACAAGTTCTTGTACAAACTTCTGAACTGTAATTTGAAGAATTGTATTTCAATTGTGTGTGCATTGCATTTGAATCACACTCGCGAATAAAATAAATTAACAGTTAAATTAACAGAAAGATTTGAATTATGTAATCGAGTTACAATGCAGTTGAATGACTATATAATTGAAACGCAATGTACTTAACCTGCGAAATTGAATTAGCACGATTCTGGTTTCTTACAGGTAATTTAGGTTGTCCCCCTATAAGGAGATAACATATTAGATGGTCTTCGAATGTCAAAGTTGTCAGTATTTCGTCCTGCATTCGCTGTTCAATCGTATTTTCTTACGAGAAGAAATGACCGAAAGGCAGTAAAAGGGCTGACCGAAGAAAGGGATCTCATACCCGAAGAGACCATCGTAGCGTAGACCGTCGGTAAAATTAAATTGGCTCGGTAAAGACGAATTATGGCCAGCCGAATGAGCCCTCGGAGACACCGGAACCAGCGAGCCGGAAGGAGAATCCCCGAAGAGGGGCCCGTGAACAACATCGGAAGGGAGGAATCGGATGACACAGGAAACAAAAGGAATGCGAAACGGGCGAAGAGAGGGATAATTCGCGAGGAGAAACAGCGGGGACAATGGCGGCCTGGGGGGGGGGGGGACTCCGCGAAACCATGTCATTAGCGCAGCGCCAGAACACGTGCCCCATTATATTCCGGTTCTGGCAGCGAGGGGGCGGCTACAAAGGCTTCCCTTGTTTCCAGGCTGCAAAACTCTCCGGGCCCTCTCCCTCTCTTCCTCTTTTTTCTTTTCCACGGCGAATCCGTCCGCGCGAAACCATCAATGGAATTATCCTACCGTTTAAAAAGAGTAACAGACTCTTTCGCGAGAACCGACGCGGAGCTCTGTGGCGGCTCCGTTGTTCTTCGGAGCCGAGTTTGACGACCCCCGGGGTGCAACGCACGGCTGCAACCCCCCACGGTCGATGCAGTGTAAACGATGCACGGCGTCTGCATCATTGAAGTCCCCTCGAGTGTAGATAATTCCTTTGGATCGCGTGAAGCTTCGTGCTCGAGCTGCCGAAGAACTTTTCATCCGCGGAGGCAGGCCTGCTATACTCCGTGCTCGATAAAAATATCCGCTTCCGGCTTCAGCTCTGTCCGCCAGCCACGATTAACCCCTATCGAACTACTATACGGTAGGTAGTTTAAACTGTCTTGTTCTGCTGCCTACGGTCGTTCTTTTTCAGTTCAGACGCGAGAGAGATTTATCGTGAATGGAAACAGTTCTATTTCCTGGCCATTTACATTAGAGTTAGATAGGGGATCTTTCGAAATCGAAATTTTATGCTTCGAATGCGAGGGTCAGGGGCTAATTGGAAATTTCTTTCTTTCTACTGTGATGAATTATGAACGCTCGGATTAGCAACGCAGGTTTCATTGGGTTAAGGTATATACTAAATCAGAAAGAGCTACTAACTATTTGAACAGTTTGTTTGTTCGATTTTATTTGTTCTAGATATCTTTGTGGATTGCATAAAGCAGATGCAAGCAGAACGAATGTCCATTTGTTAAAATAAAGGTTTACGAACCTTTTATGCGTACATTATATGCTTCGAATCCGTCGAAATAATTTATGCAGTAAACAACTTCGTGCTGGATTGATTTTCAATGGATCATTGCCAAGGAAAACCAAACGTTGCATTGACCAACTAATGACTGGACCGCGACTGCAAAGCAGTCTGCAGCAAAGCAACGAAGCTCGTGGCCATGAAAAAATCATTTTAAAACGATCCGGATCACCCGGTATAAAGGAAAGATGCGCGATTATTCGAACCGTGAGCGATATTAAGCCGCGTGAGATTAATGAGCGAGCCTCACGCTGCAATTAAAGGGCGCCGCGGCGAGATCGTGTACGAAAGAAATTAAAAATTCTAATCTCGGCTGTCTATAGGCTGTAACACGGTTTCCTCGTTCGCCGGACGCACGGCACTGACTATGAACTCTCGTCCATTCATGATTTTTCCGCGTGTCCGTGCGATTCATGCGGCCGCGGATCCAGCGACCGGAACCAGGGCCGCATTATGCAATTCGTCTTAGCTGCTGGGCCTAATGTCTAAGAAAAAAGTTTGAATAAGAGCCGAAAGAATTGCATTCGGGAGAAAATTCTGGACTAACGTGATTGCAACGACAACATTCAAAAGTAGAGTATCAAAAGTAGAGTATCGTATCATAAAAAGAATTTTTTTTTAAATAAAAGAAGATGGTCATTAAAAATTGCTTTTATCAATGCATAAAATCCGCGATCTAATTATTCGTAATCGTTATAGATTACGTAATCATTATAGATTAATTGCTACACGTAATCGTGTAGCAGACTTGGGCATTATTCGAATAATTCGAAGAATTCACTCGAAATATTGTACAAATAAAATTTGTTTCGAAGAATGCCCAACCCTGCTGTGTAGGGATAAAAGTAACTTGCTAGAAATATTTAAACTTTCTACGAGTCCCATTTCGTACATCGGAATGCAAATACATTCTTTAGATCTCTCTACAAATAGATTCTTTAATCATTCATCGCTTCGTTTCATTTATTAAAAAGGAATATAGACGTAGCATTTAAAAAAGAATAGACGAGTCGAACAACTCACAAACAATATTTACAAATAATCAAACCCGTGCAAAAGTAGAACGAAAAGATTTAATTTCTGTACACGTTGTCCTAAAGTGGGCGTGTCATATTGTTAGTTGCTCCCGGTTCCAGTGAAGCCAGAAAGATATATACCAGAGCCACGAAAAGAAAACATAAATTATCAGCAAATAAAGATTAAGCAATTTTCTACGCGATGTAAAATTTGTTGCCACGTGGATCGCGCCCAATTAACGAGAGAAAAACGATGATTAGGGTTTACGAACACTATGCTGCGCTCCTGACCGGAACCCCATGGGCCAGACTTCCTACGGTGCGGCCGCCATTAATACAACACAAGAAATAATTGTTGGTGCACCGTGAACGGGGATCGAGCCGGGACCGCAACATCCTTATTACGAGACTGATTAAAATAATTACCGTGACTAGGAGGAGTTCGCTCTTCGTTCGGCGCGAACTAAAATCGCGGCTCTCGCGCAAGCTAATAAACCACCCCCACCCTCGTGTTAACGATCGGTTGCATCAATCCTGTCAGCTATCGCGACACAATCGGCTATTAATTAGCGTAAACGTTGCTCAACCATTGTGTTCGAACCGTTGGACGAGGGAAAAAAGAAATTTTCTGGGAACGTGCGCTCCGCGTTCCCTCGGTAAAATTAGAAACGGGAGACGGACATTTGCTCGTGACTCGAAATCCGGATTTTTTCGACTATTCTGGTGTCGCGAGTGATACACGGTGTGATCTTAAGTGGCCATGGGATGGGGAAATCGTGGAGGGATCGGAGGAGATATTTTGTTACTCTTAATTGCAGAAAACGTGGCCAGACAGAAATCTCGTTCGTGTTTTAATCATTTTAACGAGTTCGCCATGACATATTGTCGACATTCTCCGATTCTTTTAGTAATTTTTAGTTCGTTTTTCGTCATGGATGCATAAAATATGCAGTTTAACGATGACTAGACAGCGGATGTTTACGCAAATGCGTATTCTTTTTAGAAAATAGGTAGACCAATGGGACCTGGACAAAAAAGGGGTTTTCTGAAATTCATCCCTTTGGAACGAAAATATAAAAACGAATTTCAAAAGGTTAAGTTTGAAAACAAAGGATCTGAAACTTTCGTTCTCATAGCTTATCGATTTAAATGGTTACATTCAAAGCATTAGAATTTTTGTTAATTTTTCTTATCACTAATTCTACCAAGCCAGTAGAGAGTTACCGATGTTTTCTTGTCATTGTTATAAAGCAATATACATTAATCGCAATATGCTAATAGCATAATATATACTAATAATATATTAATAGCAATATACATTATATTAGGTTATTGCAGGAAGCAAGTGCAAATAATCCATCCGTGCGCAGAGTAGGCCGAGGAGAATTGAAACGTTTGCAAGAACTATTCTCTTTTAACAATTTGATTGCCGCGTCGCTCATATTTAGGCGACAGAATGATTTGCTCGAATAATCAATTTTTACCCTAATCTATCGTATCCTCCGAATTATTATTAGAATCCGCGACAAGTAATAATGTTAACAAAGTAATCGAATCGATACTACTTAGCTTGGCAATATTATTGGGTTGGGGAGTAAGTTCGTAGCGTTTTTATATTCTCTTTTATTTTACAACGAAATTTTTTGCTGTTTGACAAAGTGTATAATATTCATTCGATAGAGCTCTTTCTGCTCTACAAAACTGTGCAACTAATCGTCTTTTTGAGTAATTTAACCCCTTAACGCGCAGAAACGTATTAACACGGGCGTGCAAAACCGGCCAAAATGTGCAGACCCGTATATATACGGTCGGCGTCGCAACTTATGTCGCTAAAATGTTCAGATTCGAATATATGAAAAACAGTACGATGGCTACAAAATTCGATCTGCAATGCGATTCAATATTCACTATAATTATTTATCCACTATTTTTATTGAATTTTTAGTAATTTTTGCATTTTTTAAAAATATTTATTGAAATTAAGGTCCAAATATGTATTTTCTTTGATAAAAAAAATTGATTTGTTTTGGTCGGTTTTTTTTTTAAAATTGTGCATTAAGGGG
Organism: Megalopta genalis; assembly: GCF_051020955.1. Taxonomy (NCBI): domain Eukaryota; kingdom Metazoa; phylum Arthropoda; class Insecta; order Hymenoptera; family Halictidae; genus Megalopta; species Megalopta genalis. Next base: position 14,476,332 of record NC_135013.1, read on the forward strand.
TTAATTTTTTATTACTTTTGAGGCTTAGAAATGGAATATCCAGGAGGTAAAAAGCAACATTTTCGACACCTTCTCTTCTTCGCTTTTCATCGAGGCCAAAAAGCTGCCGAAGCAGCCCGGGTCATTTGCAACGTATTTGAAGGAGTCATAGACGAATCTACATCACGGAAATGATTTGCGAAGTTCAAAAATGGCGATTTTGACGTCGACGACACGCCCCGCAGCGGAAGACCTTCCGAATTCGACGAAGAGCGTTTCAAAGCACTTTTGAAGGACGGTCACCAAACAAGTCGTGAATTGGCCGAAAAAATGAACTGCGATCGTAAAACGATTCTCAATCATCTTCATTCAATGGGATTTGCCGAAAAATTAGGAGCCTGAGTGCCTCACGAGCTTAACGAAAACAACAAAGAAAATCGCCTTCAAATTGCTTGATAAAAACGCTTCGAACTTATTCCCCAACCCAACAGTTTAAATATCGAAACCGTTCAAGAAGAAAATACGATTCACATTAAATTTCTAGGCTCTTGTCAACGACTCAGAAAATTAGTATACTGTATAGAGATCCACAATCTAAAAAATACAAACTTTTAGTAAGCAGTTCAAGCGATCAACAATCGCAAGGTGAATGAAATCGCGTGAAAAATGCCCGGATTAAAGCTCGTTGCCTCTACAAACTTCGAATGCAGGTCGTCGATTAGGCGATACGGATCGCAATGGCGGCCGATTTCCTCGATAAGCTTGTGATTACTGGAAAATGCGGTGCGCGCTCTTGTAAAACGGCGACCGGGGAAATCGTCGGCGAAACAGTTTGCACGCCAGCTCGTGATAAGGCTGATGGAACGGTCAGATCGTAACGCTTAGGCTGTTTTCTCTCATTGAAAGATCGTGGGCGTGAAAACGCGGCGCGCGATTTCGAGCGGAAGCCCGCGCGCGATCGGTTCGCACGCGCGTTTCGCGGACCGTTTTATCAGCTAGACCGGTGCGCATAGTGCGCGTAGTGCGCAGGATACGCGTCAATGGCACTGAGCCAGAGTTACGAGGCACTTTTGTAATACGTGACTCAGACCTTATCGATCACCGATTTTTCCGCCGTGTCGCGCACGATGACGACACGAGCGTGACGCGAATACGAGAACCCCTGAATCACGGCTATCGGGAAATCAATCATCCGCGGGATAATGATTTTCAAACAGGATACATGATTTTTTTACAAGGCGAACCGGGCTTTTAGATAAAACGGTGGACGAGTGAAAGGCGCGGAATTTGTCAAGTTTTTTAGTTAATTGGGGCGCCGATTTTACGACCTTGGAAACAGCGTAATTCGGTGTTCCGTTTTACAAATGAAAGTACATTTTTAAATTGAACTGGAAGTATGAACGACTAGGTAAAAGGTTGGACGTTCTGAATATGTTTTAGTTCTTCATAGTGTACTTAACGACCGTATTACTTGTGTGTCTGATAATTCATTAATTAATAATATATAATAATAATTAATTATATTAACATAAAATAATAATTCATTCATTATATTTGCTGAAAATTTTATTTTTATTTTTGTTGTGCTAGTATGACGGCTAAACAAAATGTCTTTCGTTACCTTTTGTTTTGTAGTAAAGAGTTTTTTTATCCTTATACATGAATAAAATTATTATTATTATACGGCAGCGATACATGGACATATTGATGATCATACTAATTTCATGAATTGTCAATTATTATATCTAGAACAGTGATGATGATTGATTTATATTTTTAGTGCAACGTTACACTTTCGAGAGAAATGATATGCACACATTCATGGCAGAAGGGAGTAAAACACAAAACAATAAAAAAACAGAAGAATTTAAAAGCCCGACTAAATTATTCGTAATTTGTTAAAATTGATAAGAAAGCGTGTAAATGTCTACGCAGTTTCTGTTTCTTGCATTTTCGTTGCAGAATATTTTTCGGTCTAACGATTCGCTTCTGAATTGGTAAAAAAAATACATTCGATTCAATGAAAAGTTCGTCCCGTTCGAATAAAAATCGAAAATTGATGAACTACGGACACGTAAATAATGTTTCATCATTTTTCACGATGTACAGTCGAATGAAGATACGAGCAGTTTATTTTGAAAGTGGCATAAGTCACTTTTTCAAAAAAGTCGAGTTAATGGTAGCACTAATTACAATTGTACGGTATCTTTTCATTTATGAAAAAAAAGTGACTTATGCCACTTTCAAAATAAACGGCTCATATGTACTTCGATGGTACAGTCTGGTTTGGTCAGCTTTTGAAACCGAACTTGTGTCAACAAAAACTTCGCCGAAGTGAAACTTCGCTCTCGTCGCTTTCGTTTTCTGTAAACTAGTTCATGGAAGCACGAAGTCGCCTCCGCGTCTCTCGTCTACTTGTTGCAGCAACTGGCAACCGTTTTTGTGTGCCGAACGAATCGCGCTAAAGTCCTCAATTAGGATAATCACTCCAATTAAGACCGAAATTAAACTGCAACAGTAAAATTTTCACCGGAGTTACTCAACTCGAGTTGTTTACCATGATTTCTTTTATACGCCGAGAGCTCGCGGCGCGAAAATAGGATGTTACGCGGGTGAACGCCAACGTTCGAACTTGCGTAAAATCGCGTACACGTGCAATAAAGTTAGCACCGTTTCCGCTTTACGAGCGAACCGGTGAAAGGATAACAGAGCTCGGATAAATTCGCGAATTCGCACGGTGATCCGGATGCAAGCAAAAAAGAAAAAAAAATTGCGATTCTTCTAAAAAACGAGGATCTCCATATACGAGATCGAGAACGTGCTTCGGATTGAAACGCTTTCAATATTCGCTCGAGCGAATCCTATTCGGCCGTGTTTCTCAAAAATATGAAAATAAAGAGATACAACAAATATCTATGTTCGAATGCAATGTTCCATTTGCATATACCAGCAGATTCGAAATCATGAAATACATACACTTAATAAAGAAAGCGTGGAAAATTGGATAAATTACATTCTCACGTATGAAGTATTATAAAAGTTCAGAGTTTTCAATCTTTCTGAACAGTTTTAAAAAATCAGTAAAGATTCCTTAAACTCTTAACTTGTACGCTCGAGTTAATTCGAGCGCGCTAAACAGGCCAAACTGTGCATACTCGAGATAATTCGAGCGGCGTTGTATTTTATGTTGCTATAATTTTTCACACTCGAATATAATCGAGAATTGAAAATAACAATGTGAAAGCAAAGAAAAAAAAATCGTTTTATTGATATTTATCATTTACAAGGGATTATAAGCTGTAACACTTATTTATTCAAGAATAAAATATAGCCTTTCTCCATGGAACACAATTTACATAAAAAAGAATTGATTTTTTTGACCGGTTTTTTCAAAGAAACTGTGCGTTAATAGGAAGGGGTTATATAGGGGTTAATAGGAATATAATATATATAATATATAATATTATAATATAATAATATAATATATAATAATAATAATAATATAATATAATTATTATTATAATATATAATAATAATAATAATATAATATAATTATTATTATAATATATAATAATAATAATAATATAATATAATATATATAGTTAATATATAGCGACAGTATGCAGCTGCCATAAAAATCTCGATTACATGAACAGTCACCATCTCTTTCAACTCTTTCAATCTCCTTCCAGTGTTCGCGTTCGTAATTTTCCGTGGCCAGGATTTTCGGCCAAAAATTCCGAAGAACTTCTAAAATATGTATCACGGTGATCGTTATATACAGAATTTCTTTTAGAACTTATCGATGTCTAGGAACAGGGGGATTCGTGAGCACAGCGCAACTAGCGATCGCGAACTCGCGCGAGTTATGTAACGCGTTGCGTTTATCTGGAAGCGGTCCGGCCACTTAAACGAACGCCGTGGAACAACGATAAAGACTCGGGAAAAGAAAGAGACGACGCGCGGCCGCGACCGTAAACCAGAAAAGTTTTACGGAATTCTGGTCGTCCCGTGCCGGTATTTCTCGATTTTAATCTGGGAACAAGGACCGGAACGCTCGGTTCGACTACCGGCTGCGCGCGCCGCGAATTTATTAAGTCGCCGCCGATTATGTTAGACCGCCACCATTATTATCTATCGCCGCGACAATCACTTTGCCCCGGACAAATTGCAATGTCTGCTTTGGACCGCGTCGAACGGGCCTCGCTGCATTATTTCAACAAACTGACTCATGCTGCGTTCATTGGAACTTAATCATCGTGGTCTTAGTACGGAAAAAATCTTGAGCGCTTAACACGTTCCGTGCCGAGCTTTTTTTACTCGAATCTTCACACTTTGATATTTTACTAAAACTTGATGTATTACGTGCAATTATTCATTCTCGTACACATAACAACGTAACAAAAACTTATCAACGCCCATTCTTGCGGTGGAAATTGATTCTTCGGTTCTAAATTTCTTGTAAACAATTTGTTCAGTTCACTAAGTAAACATGCAAGCGTGTACCATCGATGGTACACGTGGCACGGAACGTGTTAATGCTTGAAAGTTATTGCGAAATTTTATCCGGTCTTAAGAGTATTATTGGGTTGTCCGGAAAGTTCGTGCCGATTTTCGGTAGGTAGCGTGAGAGACCTGATTGAATATATCACAACTATTGAAAACAAATGACATGTGTACATATTCTAAAAGAGATAACTTCAGCCATATTTGGAAAAAAGTTTCGTTACGATTCGTTAATTTTTATCAGTTTTGTACGCCTTAGAATATGGTGGCAAATAAAGCGCATTATAGGCATTTAATGCTTTTCTTTTTCCGAAAGGGCAAAAATGCCGCACATGCGGCAAATAAGATATGCGCTGTTTATGGCGAGGATGCTGTAGCCGAAAGAACTGTGCGGAAGTGGTTTGCTCGGTTTAAAGCTGGAAATTTCGACCTTGAAGATCAAGGACGACAAATTTTTTGCCAAAAAACCTGAGAGGTTCTGGAAGGACGGAATTCTCAAGCTGCATGAAAGATGGAGGAAGGTTGTGGAACAGAATGGTACCTGTATAATTTAATAAATGTATACCAGTATTTAAATGAGCTGCGTTTTAATTTTCCTAAAAAATCGGCACGAACTTTCCGGACAACCCAATAGTATCGAACGGGTATCTTATAGAATTTTGTGTATACATTTGAGCCGTTTATTTTGAAAGTGGCATAAGTCACTTTACCGTAATGAAAAGTGGTGATTTTTTAATGTTTATACGAAATTATTTATACCGAGAAAAATATCAGTATCCTGAGATAACAAATACAAGTAAATCTTCTCGAAAGTTAGCATCCATATTTTTGAACGTGTTAAAACGCAAACCCTTAACCCTTAGAGCTCTATGGACGCATATATGCGTTTGGCGAAAGTCATCCGTGTAGCCTAAGGCCGCATTTATGTGCTTTCTCTAAGTCATCGGCCTGGACTAAGGGCGCATATATGCGTTTGTCGATTTTTTCAATCATTATATATAATATAATAATATATAATAATATAATATATATAATAATAATATATATTATATATATATAATAATAATATATATTATATATATATAATAATAATATATATTATATATATATATAATAATATATAATAATATAATATATAATCATTATATATTTTCGTGTAAAATTAATACAGGGGCACTCGTCAGTAATTTGCTTTCCTTAGGTAGCGGTTGGGCAATATTAGGGTCTCTAACCCCAATTAGATTTCAAAATAATTACCTGCACTGTCACCTTTTCGCGACTCAAAGCACTCAAAACGACTCAGTCAGCAGTATGGTCTTGTGAATGTAAGAACCTCACGGTCTCGCTCGCGTCAACAACGATAGTGTGGAATATAACTTGTTCGATTTTTTTTTTTTATTCGTGACACCCTACAAAATGTCAAATCTTGAGGAATATTTCACAAGGGACGTCAGTGAAATAGAATATAGTGAATCACTATCATCAGACATTGAATCGGAAGATTAATTATTTATCCTTCTGTCAAAGAATCACTATAATTTATTACTGTTTGCGCCTTGAATAGTCACTTCAGTGTGGCAAAAAAGTATTCCGCCCCCAGCGATGGTCAACGATAGTCGCGCTCCGTCCCTACGAACCGTTTCGGCCAGGAGTATTCAGGAGCTCAAAAGGTTAAATATATCGACTTAAAAACAAAGTGACTTATGCCACTTTCAAAATGAACGGCTCATTTATAAATTCTCCTTGTCTTCTACCTTTCGAAAAACAATGGAAGAACATACGGTAGCGGAGCCGGTTACTAGGAAGTGACCAATTACTGCGCCATTTGGTGTTTTTCAAGCATAATTAATTATACTTTTTTGTTCTCTCATTTTGTTTGTTTTTTTTCTGCAGGAAAAAATTTGATATGTATTATTCCGTAATTTTATTATTGTCCTTTTATTTCGTTTCTTTTTTTAAGAAAAGAATTCGATGATTTTATTATCCTTTTATCCTGATTATTTTCTAAGGAAAGAATGTGTAAAGTTAATTATGCCCGGAAACAAACCATTGGTTACCTCACAGTAACCGTCGTCCCTATTACATTGTTATAGCACATTTGAATTCGTATTTTTGTTATTGCATAAAATTGTGAAGAGTAGTATAGTGAAAATAGTACAGTGAAATTCTCTACATTACTCGAACCTGTTTCAAACGAGGAAGTTCCGAGAAATTATGAAACAATATTCACGTTCCGCCTTCAAGTAATTAGCAGGGTATTGAGCGTATTTGTTCTGAAGTGTCACGCGAAGTCATTATAGTAATTCATACTATTTGTCATCGAGATATCGACGGTCACCACACCAAGCATTTGCAATCAACAGGAAATTTATTGCAACATCGCGAGCGACTTTTTCAATGGTTATCTTTAACACCGATCGATCCTTATCTTCCAATGGACAACAATCGTCGACGCATGTCACCACGTTTTTCTTTTTTACGGGTCAACATCCGGTCCGCTGTTTCCTTGGATCAGCATTGAACCGAAGGACAGGTGTTTTAATGAAACACTGTCAACTTAGATGCAAGTCCGAGCGAACTTCCCGACCTGCAACGCGACAATGCGCGTATCTCTGCCCTCGAGTTGTTATCTGCAACGAAACTCTCTGCGACAGTCAATAATACTATCAACCCTATGGCAATAGTATTCCTGACTGCTCTACAGGGTGCCGCGAAATCTGCAGTCGATTTTAAAGGACGATATCTATCAAAATCTATTTTCATGCAATTCAATTGTTCGCTCTGCAGTGAATTATAAAAGATAAACTTCTTAAAAATCTTAAAATAAAAATCGAATTAAAATTAACTTAACCCTTTGCACTCGAGTGGCGACTCCGGGACGACGCGAAGAATTGCTACTCTATTATCAAAAGAATGTTCGCATTATTGAATTTGACTGTATTCGACAAATTGTTAAACAATAGAAGTCTTCTGCAAGCATACGCATTCTTGAGCGCAAAAAGTTAATAACTTATACGAAAAAAGTATCTTGTTTACCACGAGCAAGATGAAACATTTAACACTAAATCTACCGCGGTCGAAGTGACCGCTTTCTTATTTTGCAATTCTGCAAAGTTCCGAGACTCTTTCGTGGAAAACGCTTGAATAAGTTATATTAATAAGTTATATTAAAAACTTTACAAATTCCAAATAAATTCGGTCTTTTAACTTCTGTGAAGCAGTACATGCCAGTTAGTATTACTGCTTGGTAGGTTTAGTGTTAAAGAACCTTCATGAAGGTCCATCTAAAATTTAAATTTATATTAATTAATTTAAATTTCTATAAAAAATTTACTATTCCTACTGATCGGTGATCGCAAAGTTAAGCAAAGTAATCAGAATTGAGAAATAATATATTTCAGGAATTCTTTAAGTATTCTCCGAGAAAGGTTAGAGGTCATCGACCCGCCATTTTGTCGGCCGCAGCGAAACCGAAGTTAGAATCCATGAATTCCGTTGGAAATTCATCGTATATCATTTCTTGGCTCGATGAAACACAAAGGGCGCGAGGGTTCGACGCTCTAGAAGCCAGAAAGAGGGGAAACTGCCGCAACCGACCGTTACTTCGACGAATGCACAGGGGTACCCGGTGTGCCCCGACCGGCATTATCATAATTTCGCGGTGCGGGATAAATGCAGGCGGCGTCGAGCGGAATCCATGCGTGTCGCGATATCTCTGTTACCGCGGCACGGATCATTAAATTTCTAAAGTTTCCGCGAACTGTCGCAAGCTTTAGTACCAATCGCTATGATTTAAGGGTGGCCAGTGGAAACAATAGGTAAATTAGCTTTCCCACACCGGTTTATCGTAGATAACAGATCATTATGGTTCACCGAAACGAAGTTGCCGATCAATATCAATCGATAAACCGTGATTGACATCGCGCATTCATAAAGACCGTCATAATAGTGTAACGAGGAAAACTGTTCTCGAATTTGTTAAATTGATATTAACCGACAGACTTTGATCGATGTTACGTAGTCGTGGCTGTTGCGACTTTTTAAATACCGTCGTGATCTAAAGGAAAAACTGGTTTTTTCGATATTTTGTAATGGTCGCACCTTATTGAATCGACTTTTAATCGGGGTTTGAGGTTACTTGTATTTCTCGTTTTGGATAATTACAGACTGATCTACGTCTGCGAGAGAAATGCTGCAATAACTCATTTAACTCGATAAGACATTTCCCCTTACAGTGCAACAAAATGATCGCCGTTTTACACTGCAATTGCAGTGTAAACGCGGTAGCTGCGTTTTCTGGCGAACTGAACACAGTTACAGCGAAACTTGTAAAAAATTCAACAAATCGATGATCTTAATGCTTAGAAAGTTCGCCTTTGAAATTTTTCAATGAAAGTACGAAGCGAGCGGACGATGTGTTTGCTTCGGAAACAAGACTCGAAGAATACACTATTTGAAGGACACTAGCACGAACTCGATACATTGTGCGAGTAGTTTAGAATGTCAATACAAACATCTCTTCCGACAATTTCGGAATTTACTATAGCTGAGATTACAAGACGGATTCATAAAGAACTGATGAAGAATTCAATAAATTCATTCTTCGGATACTCTTTCACTGTTAACCGAGATAAATACAGTATGACAGAAAAACTATCTACTTTTTATATTGTTCCGATGACTTCGCATCATATTTATACAGGGTGTCCCAAAAATGTCTCGCAATCCGAAAGTGGCGGGTTCCTCGGGTCATTTGAAGCAACTTCTTCCTTTACAAAAATTTTCTCCGAGGCACCGTTAACGAGTTATTAACGAAAAACAGTGACCAGTGAGAGGCGAGCTCAGCTGGCGCGAGTCGGCCGAGTCAACAGCGCCAGCGGTCGAAGCGGTCGAATCCCAGTTCAGCTGGCGCGAGGCGGCCGAGCCAATGAGCGGAACTGGGCTTCGTGCGCTCCTTGGCTGGGCCGCCTCGCGTCAACTGTACTCGATTCTTATTGATCACTGTTTTTCGTTAATAACTCGTTAACGGTGCCTCGGAGAAAATTTTTGTAAAGGAAAAAGTTGCTTCGAATGATCCGAGGAACCCGCAATTTCCGGATTGCGAGACATTTTCGGGACACCCTGTATTATGACTTTGTATCTCCTTAATTCGTATCTTCATCAATGTTAATAATTTTAAAGATTAGTTTGATTTTTCTATTCCACTTGCACGTGCGAAAAATCGTGTTAACAATCTGAATATCTAGATTCTCCGAAAAGTCGAATTCTCGCCCCTGTATTTCTGCGGAAGGAAAGACTTGCAGTCTCCAGATATTTCGACCGATTCGTACGAGTTTCAACGAAATAAACGTGTAACCATTCAGCCAGTTAGCGTTTAGGGTCCGAGTTAAAAGCGCCTAGCCCCCGAAGAGGGGCTCCGAGGATATAGAAGAGGGCCCCGAGGGTCCGTTCGATATCTCGACAGCGTGGAATGCGAAAGCGTGGGTTCGGTTCGGGCTGAAACGCGATCTCGATTCGCGTCGAAGCGGGCCAGCCCGAGAACGCCTCGGGCCCGATACCCGCGCTAGTCTCGCAACGGGACCGATCGCGATCGCGATCGCGATCCTTCGACCGATCGACTCCGGTAAACGCGCTTTTGATCGTATTGTGGACACCGGTGCACGCCTGTGTCTGTGAGATACGAGGAGCGTTTTCACCGTCCCTCCGCGGTGGAATAACGCGTATTATACGCACGTACAGCTCCGGCAACTGGAAAGTGAAGCCGGGAGCCCTCGTGCGCGGCGTTCGTTATTCGCTTCTTCGAGGACGAGACCGGGAATCTACTTTCTCCTGTCTACGCGGTCTCTATATCTTGCTCCGAATCTACTCTGGTTTTCGGTGAAACAAGCTGATCCAACTCGAACGACGAATTAGATCGTTGATCGAGAAGAATATCAGTTCTTTATCCATGAGCGACTTTCCGATGATCGAGATCTCTAGACAGATCCCTGAACTAAATCTAAATAGCCTAGATAAACAACGACGTAAACTAATTTTCTGGACGATTAACGCGTTGTCTACTACGTGATACTAATACTAAGAAAGTGTTTCGATGTGTTTAGAATCAATATTCTTTACAATTTCCCTTTATTATCAAAATATGAAACACTTACACATGTATGAGTCGCATTGCTTAATTGCCTAGAATCTTGCACTGATTGTAATGGACAACATTTTGAACATTTTGCACATTTCTTGCGTTCAAAATCGCCTACAGAATATCTCGATGAACATTAATTTCAGAACTCTTGTACCTTAATAATCTTTTATTCTATATTCAACAGACTTTTAAATGGCATTATAGTGTTAAAGAATTCAAGGTGATCCTCGTATCTAGATTAAATAAAAGGAAAAAATAGCAAAAAAATTGTTCTCGTAAAAAAATATTCATTTAATTTACTCGTTTATGTGTGATATTGATTACATGTCAAGATTTTTTTGACACTTTAGCTACTGGAAACCTATCATTGATAGGCTTATCAATGATTCGTCCATATTCGAAAGGAGTTCAATCATTTTCATTTAGGTAGATTATGTTGGCAGTATTTTGTAATCTTAATCTCGCTTTCCTAAGAAACATTATGGATCAAAGAAGGCATTGTACTCGTTGTATCTTCTTTATTAGCTTCTCTAAAAGGGACTCAGTATTATCTTACTTAGACACACCGGCGAAGCGATATAGTAATCGGAGTATCACGATATGCCAATCTCTCGAGTTTTCTAATTTTATTTAATCCTAGAATTCTCGTTTCAATCTTCTCGATTGGATTATCGTGGTTTTAACAAAGGATTTTTCCGCGAAGTGCAAGAAAATCATTCCATTCTCTTAGTAAATAATAATTCATTTTAGAGCAATAAAAACGTCAGTTGTGCTTGTAGAAGGGTACACGAGATAAGAAGAATAATGATGGTGTGAACGAACGAGATCATCGCCGCCACTAAATCTAGCCCTGATGGGTATATCGGTAAATTAAATGTTATTGCCGGTAATAAAGCACGAGAGCGAGTCTTCCGAGAAGAGCTTCCAGAGAAAAACTGTGAAGCCAGCGGCTGTCGATTCGGCGAAGATTAGGCTTCGCGAGTTAAGAAGGAATTAATAGGTTCCTTATCGGTAACCGTAGACGTAAAACCAGCTAATAGGCTACCGGACAGTGAAGTGTTCAAGCTTTAATAGTGTTTTCATTTAAATTGTTGGGTAATACCGGATCCAGAACGGTACTTTTACGTTTTCCGAATGCCATTGCTGTTTCTAACTGCTGTTCCCAGTTTGTTGCTACTCTTGTTGCAGTCTCTAATGGATACTCAAAAGTTCGGAAGGAAATGGTTTTAAGTGTTAGCTTGGCTTCGCGTGTGCTTGATTAACTCCTCGACCAAGGAATGCGTAATTACTCTCTTAAATATTAAACTTTCTCCTCGCGTATTTTGAAAATTTCAAGAAACTGAATATATTCTTTAACCTTTCTACTGATCTAAATTTGACCTACTTATTTTTTATCGTAAATGCATACATTTTGCACTCTATTCATTCATTACACTTTAGCCTTGCTTTCAATTACTTTAAAAGTTTTAAAACTCTTGTTGCAGTCTCTAATGGATACTCAAAAGTTCGGAAGGAAATGGTTTTAAGTGTTAGCTTGGGGCTTCGCGTGTGCTTGATTAACTCCTCGACCAAGGAATGCGTAATTACTCTCTTAAATATTAAACTTTCTCCTCGCATATTTTGAAAATTTCAAGAAACTGAATATATACTTTAATCTTTCTACTGATCCAAATTTGACTTACTTATTTTTATCGTAAATGCATACATTTTGCACTCTATTCATTCATTACACTTTAGCCTTGCTTTCAATTACTTTAAAAGTTTTAAAACTCTTGTTGCAGTCTCTAATGGATACTCAAAAGTTCGGAAGGAAATGGTTTTAAGTGTTAGCTTGGGGCTTCGCGTGTGCTTGATTAACTCCTCGACCAAGGAATGCGTAATTACTCTCTTAAATATTAAACTTTCTCCTCGCATATTTTGAAAATTTCAAGAAACTGAATATATACTTTAATCTTTCTACTGATCCAAATTTGACTTACTTATTTTTATCGTAAATGCATACATTTTGCACTCTATTCATTCATTACACTTTAGCCTTGCTTTCAATTACTTTAAAAGCTAATTTTTTAGACTTTTATCATTTGCTAATCGATTTAAAGTCAGCACCATTTAAGGAGATGTTCTTGCCTGGTCTATCACCTATTGTCTTGTCTACTATTGTATGTCCAACACTAAACAAGGTTTCAGATTAATGAAACGGATAAATCGTGTATACTAGCAAGGTATTTCTAGGGTCTTCTTTATTTTCTTCAAGGTCTTTTTCTACAATACTTTTGTTTAGCCAAGCACACCGCTCGTGTAATTTTGATTTTTTCTATTATATTATATTATATTATAATATATTATTATTATAATAATATATTATTATATTATATTATAATATAATATAATAGGATATTTAATAATACTTAAAGTATAAAAACTATTTTCTTAAACAAAAATAAAAATAATCATAAGACTTTTAGTATATAATATAATATTATATAATAATATATATAATAATATAATAATAATAGTAATATTATATAATATAATAATATTATTATATAATATTATATTAAATACTAAAAGTCTTATGATTTTTGTTTAAATAATTAACTCAAAAAGAGGTAGAAAAGTAGCATCGTAGACAAGAATATCCCCTTAATTCCTACAAGGAAAGTTATTTAAAACGATCGCAGTCCACTTGACCAACGTTTCCGTCAAGTCTCGAGGAAAGGGAGGAAAGATTTACAGCGACGCAACAGATTTCAACGTCCCGTGTTCCAGATTTTGCGTATTGGCGGCCGGAATCGCTCGGTACGTTTATGAGACGTTTAATAATAATCGCAGAAGGGTCCACGATTTCGCTCTACATACGAACAAGACATTATTATCGTTTTAAATAGACGCTCGGATTTGCCACGCCACCTGACCCACATTCCAACCACCGTCCCTTAATTTAAAAACGTTCCTCTACACCGTGGCCGACGACTTGGACGTGCACCGGTTCGAGTTGCCGTATAATGGCACTCTCGCGGCCACCATTACAAACGCCGTTGGTCGACGGCGCGGCTATAAAAGTCCCACAATATCGAAGCAATTTATTTAATGAAATAGAAACTGGAAATTCCAGATTTTTCCTGACCTATTAATCTTTTAATATTCTTGCATCTCATAAATTCTAACAAGATTCCGTCATCGTGACATTTCTTGAAGAAACGACCTTTTCCTTAATTGACACGGTTGTTACTAATTCCGGCGTCGTTGGGATCACGAAAATGGAAAAGCATTCTGTTCCAGAATCTTTCGCTAAAATTATTTGCTTAAAATCATTTTCTCTCTGGGATCTTTCGTGCTATCGTTGAGACTTTATTTTAACACGTCGAATGCCACGCCGGTTTTACAGAAATTGTCCGTGGCGTCGCGATGAATTTTCTTTCATGCGATACATATAGTGTTGAAATATTATCTGCAATCGATAAGTTACAGTACACACTGTAATGGTTATTATTGTAATGGTTATTATTATGGTTATTATTACCCATGCTTGACATGTTAATTGCGACTGGGGTCACTGTTCGAATTGACGATGGTAATAATACAAAATTTTAGATATTGACATTTGTTTTCAATTATATATATTTCTATCAATTTGGGGTCGCCGGTCACCGCCAAGTTAAGTGCCGGTCACCGGTGACCCCCGTGGCATTCAACGTGTTAATGTTGTTTCTCTAATATGTGAAATTGGAAATGATGCGCAAACCACCTCGTCGACGAATGTGAAATTCGAAGTCGAACGAATTATCATAATTCTGGAACATTTTTGAACAGCATACAAGTTAAAACTGAAATGAATGCTTCCAAATGATTATTTTTTGAAGATCGTTCTTGTTACCATTAACACGTTCGTCGCCGCGTCACCCAGATCTGGGTGACGGGTATGCTTCCGTGGGGGCCCCGTCACCCAAATATGGGCGACGCTCTTCTTATTCGATTTATAGGACTTTCAGTTGGATTTTAAAAGGAATAAAATGGAATAAGCACTGAGATATAAATATAGGATATACAACTTAAAAATACTAAAAATATTATACTATATACATATTATACTATACTTTTTACTAATTTATATGTAGTATAACACATTACATTATACTATGTCGTATGCTGCGCGTTGAAACATTCTAAACACATTTGAGATGATTTTGGACAATTCGAACGATAGGTCGTAGTTTTTTCTACATTTTTTTTCGCTTCTTGACGTTCAGGTTATGTCAAGGTTAAATTTATTTAAAATTATTTATTTAAAAAATTTATCGCTCTGTTTATATTTCGGTGCTCCATTAGTCGGATTTGGGCCCCGCGGGAAACTCAACCAAATTGCGCTGGGCGACGAACGTGTTAAATGTAACTTTAGAATTATTTCTACAAAACGTGGAGTTACAAGTGGATCAAGTACTATGCTAAGATCTTTGCGGGAATCATTGAAGAATACTTTACTATTACCTCGTTAGAAAGAAAAATTAAAAATACCGTTCAATCAAAGTAACAAATGAAATTATAATAAAGAAATTAAGAAATTATATTATATTAAGAATTAATTATAATATATATTAATTAATTATAATATTCTTAATATAAGATATTATATTAAGAAAAAATATTAAGAAATTATAGCCAAAATAATTTCTTTAGAATCTTCTGTGCAACCACTGAATTACTCAAACGAGGTAACACTCGTTCGATTTCAAGCGGAAAAAAAGCGAAAAAGGAATGGCGCACTATTCTAGGACCCTTTTGTGCGGTCATTTCATACCAGTCGGGATAGAATTGATTAACGGCTTAGGGTTTTAGCGAGAGCTCGAATATTTCCCGTTCCCACAAACAGCCTCTTTTCCCGCCGCGGCCTTATTGTTCGGGCCGAGTTGAATGGCACAGGGCATCGCGGGTGAATGAGATGGCCCGAAGGCGAGTTACTAGTCCCGACAATGTATGATGACTGACTTAACTGGATTGGATAGAGCGTCTGGGTCCACGGTATAAATAGACGCTACCACTTACCGTCAATTCAAAGGGAACAGAAGACCGCGCGCTTCTAGTCGCGAGCGAATACGCTCGCGAATACGCGAGGAGCCTCGAGGCGTCACGAAGCGGCACCGATAGCGAACTGCTCATAGCACACAATGGCGTAACCAGCCTTTCAAGGTCGACGGAACCAGAGAACCGGCGATTTGCCGATGCCAGACCATCGACCGATTGATAGATCGATAGATTGTCGCGTCGAGATAACCTCGAGTTCGTTTCGCGAATTTTCGCTGAGTTAATATCGATCGTGGCTTGATTTGGGACCGATCGCTGTAAGGCAGGGGTGTCAAACTCGAAAGCTAACTTGGGCCAAATAAACGATGCTTAACTTTAGGTGGGCCGCAAAAAAAAGATCAATGTTCATAGAAACAAATATTCTTATTTTGACTAGTACATTGTAACAAACATATATAAAGTTAAATTATTGTTTACGTCCTGATACTTGACATCTCTTTTCTCTGATGATACTATCTTTCCTATTTCGGGAGAAATTTTATTGGCCGAGACTACTTTCAAAATTTCTAATTCACATTTCTATTTTATTTTTACTTTGCGTCGGATATATCGACTGGGCCGCAAAAATGTTCATCTCGGGCCGCGAGTTTGACACCCCTGCTGTAAGGGCTCGTCGACTGCTCAAAGTCTATCCATCTTATCCTCTCAGATTAGGTTCGCCTAAGTGCGACCGCTTCTGTGAAACTTCTGTGAAATTTATTAATCCGCGTTGCAATGTATAACATTCGTTCGATCCTCCTGCGTGTGTCTCGGGAAAGAAGATTACGCAAACGAGCCTCGGGCGATTATTCAATCCGTTTCGTTGCATAGTTGGTTAACAAACAGCTTTTTCTTTGTACCGTGGTTGCGGAAAGCAATTGGAACGATATTATGTACGCATAGCGTTAGGCATAAATGTATACGATTGTTGAGAAATTGACGATATTCGAACTGCTATAATTTTGTGAGAAAGAGGATCCTGCAACGATAAACTTACAATTACTACTTACTTACTTTTACTAACTTTGAAGTCCTCGCTTTAACTTCTAAGATCTTCTTTTTTATAGATTTGCAGATTAAAAGCTTTCGATCGTTTTATCGAACCGCGAGTGAAAGGTTTATTGTCAGCTTCTGAGAAGCGAATTGATATGGCACTCAGAATGATATTCTTTTTTACTAGGGTGGGAAACACTGCGAGTTATAGCGATGATGCGAATGTACTGGGAATCAGAGCAGTGTTTCACGTGAAAAGATCGCAGGTGAGTCAACCCACGGAAACATTACCAGATCCGCTACAGGAGCCATTGTTGTTTTCGCGTGTCTATCCTCGGCGTCACTTAACAGTTAATGACTAATAGACTTTACCGGCGATCGAACATTTCTGGCAGCAACATGAGACGGTCTACGATATCTAGATAATACAGCAGAGTATCGAACGGAAATGATAAAAACAAAGACCTTCTGAACATGGTTATCGAAAGGCTTCAATTTATCCACTCTCACTCCTATAATTTCATCAATTTCATTAATTATGAAGAGCTTTATATCTATTTATTTATTTATATAAATTACATTACATTATTTCTATAAAAAGATCGCAGCATGCAAAATATTAACATTCCAAGATCCTAATTCTCCTTTTGCTGATAATTTAATTAACTATAATAATTTTGCTAGAATTATTTTATCAGTAAATTACTACGTTAACATCATACATTTTAATCTCCATTTTAAATAATCAATTTTGAAATTTTAATTTATTAAAAAATAATAATGTTGAAATTTTATGAACAATTAGCCCTATAATTATATTATTAATTATTTCATTCCCTTTAAAATATTTTATCGATGAATTATAAAACCCAACATATACATTAAAATCAGTTATAAAGCGAATCAAACGAACCTAAGCAAAATTTAATTTACACATCAATGTGAATTTTATTATATTATAATATATTATATATTATAATATAACCTAATATAACCTATATTATCATAATATAACCTAAGCAAAATTTAATTTACACATCAATGTGAATTGTATTATATTATATTATTATAATATAACCTAAGCAAAATTTAATTTACATCAATGTGAATTTTATTATATTATAATATAACCTAATATAACCTATATTATCATAATATAACCTAAGCAAAATTTAATTTACACATCAATGTGAATTGTATTATATTATATTATTATAATATAACCTAAGCAAAATTTAATTTACATCAATGTGAATTTTATTATATTATTATTATTATTATTATTATTATTATTATTATCTAATATATTATTATATTAGAATAGAATAAAATGATTGAAATAAACAGGAAACGAAAAGTTCCCGATAAAAGCTGGCGGACAACTGCTGGCTTTCGACCTAGTACAATTCGCGTAAGTAATTTCTCTGTCCGTGCGTCACAGAACCAATCAGCTCGAGGATTCTAAGAATCGAATCGAGTCACCGAACGCGGCGATATAAGCGATCATGCTTGGATCGCGACGATATCATTCGGATCGGACGTTCTACGCCCGTGGCCGGTCTCCGAGTGCCATGACCTGCGATTACGAGGATCACAGTTAATCATTCCTAATTTATGCCCGGTAACTGCACCGGCGCGCGTTGTTCGGACCGCTCTAAAGGGGTGAATGCCTGGAAATGCCATTAGAGCGCCGTTTCCGGATGACAATGTTCCGTTGACTGGAAACGCGTGTCCCGCGGAACGACCTAACTGTACAAAGTGACGTTTCCAATGCGCTCGTCGGCTCGAACCTAACCGAGCAGACCGGGGGCCCCTCCGAGTGATTTACACGCGATACGTGCTCGGGTGATTCACGGATTAGAGCGGCGCGTATTCGAGAGAGTGCCGGGGCCCCGTGCGCTCTCTCGCGGCCACTAATCCGGGGAAGGCGGAGTTATTGTTCCGATTAAGCAGGCCCGGACAGCAACGCGCACTCCGATCGTAAATATCAACTTTACTGCTGGCCGAGGCTGTAAAAGTGTATTTACGGCGGGCGGGGCGGGGCGGGGCGGAGCGCGCGCGAAGTCTTGCGAATCGACGAATAATTTCATTAGGCGGGCTGCAGAGATTTTTAGAGAGAAATTAGCTCGACCCCCTCGTCCCGTGGTTTTATTTTCAAAGAAACGTGCGTACACGGACGATTTAACACGTTGAGCGCCGCGTCGGTCACGTATGGGTGACACTAATTTTTCACCAATTTTGAACATTCGTTTTCATTGCAATACGTTCGGACAAACTGAATTTGACTAGGATATTTCGGATACGAAAGGGTTCCAATGTCATCCATTGTGATAAATTTTAACTTTCTGGTTCTCGTTTAATTAGCTAAATTGCTTTGACCTCGAGTGAATTTTAGTGGTAGATTGTTGCCGCTGAACGTGTTAATTTAGCGCAAATCTGTGCGAGAAGTTGACACGGAATAAAACTAGGATATTTCCGTTTTTAGGAGATTTTATTTGAAATGGTTGAAGTCGGAATTCGTGCGACGGTTTCAGACAAATTCAACGGACAGATCAGTTAGGCTGTTGCGTTAACGCGCCAGCAGCCTTAATTCTTTGTACTCTGCTGTAGAAAATAGAAACGTTAATGAGAAGCGTTTGTGTTAATTTTGTTGCAGGAAATCGATGGATGAGAAAAAATGCACTTGTTTCGGCATTTCTTTTTCGTTCGTTTATGAAAAATAGGTAGAAACTTGATGAGCTATTCAACAATAATTCATGGAGTTATCGATCTTAAAATAATGGTAATTTTTCGATCATGTGAATGAAAACGGTGTAATTAAAATTCGATCAATTTCTAGTTCCCGCAAAGGCAACAGAAACAAGACTAATAAACCACAAGGAAAGGTGTCGTTAATCTGACAAGGATTATTTTTACAGCTGGTCGAGCAATAAAAGATAATTTACGACGATCGGGACTCTAATATATATCTTTCACTATGGACGTGAAATAATATAAGAAAAGTCTTTGAATCGAACGACTGTCATTAGCTGGATACTAGACAGTAATCCAGAGAGAATGAATTTTCTGTCTATAGTAATGATTTCACACTCTCAGGAGCAAATCGAAAGAAGAGAATTCGAAAATTAAAGCGCGATACGTTTAACACGTTGAATGCCACGAAGTCACCGGTGACCGGCACTTAACTTGGCGGTGACGCCATGGGGGCCACGGGTGACCGGCGCGCCCAAATTGATATATATAATTTATAATAAATATAATTATATATAATATTAATAATATTTATATTATATTAATAATTATATATATTATATTAATAATATTAATAATAATTATATATAATTTATATATATAAATATATATAATTTAAAACAAATGTCAATATCTAAAATTTTGTATTATTACCATCATCAATTAAAACAGTGACCACTGTCCCAATTAACATATCAAGCATGGTTATACACTGTGACTTATCTATTGTAGATAATATTTCAACATTATATGTATCGCATAAAAGAAAATTCATCGCGGCGCCACGGACAATTTCTGTAAAACCGGCGTGGCATTCAACGTGTTAATACACAAACTTTCACTAAACCGGGGAGAATTGAACACACGAAGTTCTCGAAATCGAATTCTGAACTTAAGTAGCCCAACTTCTTCCGATTCTGAACAGTTTCGAATTGAAGCGAACGCGCTAATCCGAGACGCAAATTTTCGCTGAACCGAGTAGAACAGAACACAGTATTTTCTCCCTAATTCGCGCTCAGAATCCGCACAAAAATGTAGAATTTGGGAAGAGGAGATACGATTATTCGAGCCTTGTTTTCTCGTTTTTATAGTTACCGATTGGCAACAACTATGCAAACGAGGCGCAAGGCTCGAATAATCGTATCTCCTTTCCCCAAATCGTCCATTTCTGTGCGCAATCTCAGCGCGAATTAGGGAGGAATTACTGTAGCGAAAATATTGAAACGTGTAATGAATCTAGATTACAACTGCCTGACGTGAGAATGATTACATTAGTTGGCAGACCGTTTAACCCTAGCAAGACGAACGTGGGTCACCCGAGACCCGCATAAAATTCCATTTTAGATAGAATTTCTGCAGAGATTTAATAGATATTATTCGTTTCTTTTAAATATACTGATTTTTCTTTTTTCTCTAACAAGCCTATTCGTGAAATGTTTGTAAAAGATTACACTTTCGAAGCAGTTTAGAGCATTCCGAAGCATTTATTCGAGAAATCACTGTACAAACAGTCCAAAAATTGAGTTCTAGGCTCGAGTGACCAAGCTCCTTTCAATTCCAAACAGTTTCAAATTCGAATCGGAAACGTTAAAATCGAGCGCGCTAATCCGGGGAGGGAAATTTCGCGAAACCGGGGTGAAAAATTTCGCAAAACCGAGGAGGACCACGTGCTCGAATGGTGTTCAAAGATTGATGTACCGCGTTCCCAAACAAATTATCCGAGGCTCGGAACACCGACGGAGGAATACGGTCGCGCCAGGAGCGTAAACGATTTTCCAGAGCAGTTTATCAAACCCGTGGATCGTTGGATCGTCGACGGAACGATCCGTCGAGGCTAAACCGCCGCCGTGTGTGTTATGCCCCGGGGCTGGATACGCTCGATTTGCCGGGCCCGATGCGATGCAAGGGAATGAAGCGGTAGCTCGCATGCACGGCCGAGCTTTATAAACCCGAAGACGTCGTCTCGACGGCTCGTTAGCGGGTGGAGTTATTAAGTGACCGCTCGTTAACGACACTGGCCAGTCGTTAGCGTGGTAGGAGGGAACGTACCGGAACGTACTCTCGCCATTACCACGATGTATCGATAAGTTGTCCGTGAATAAGCAGAAACATTAATTGATACGTCGGGGAAAAAGGGTGCACCGGTTATTCTCGGTCGTTTAAAGCCTGAACTTTGCGAATAATCTGCGAGATATTCTTGGATAATCTATATATATATATAGATTCGAACCGGTTTATAGTTTCTGCGGATTCGAGATTTTTAAACTTGGTTCATTGTACGTTTATTGTATCGCGGAGTAAATCGCGATCTAGAAATGTGATTTGTAATGTAACAAAGAGTCTTTGTATATTCCATATTTTCGGTCGAACATTAATCATCTGCCGACAATATGGCTTTGCATTAACGGATATTTGATCCGACGATTCTTATCGTCCGAGGCTTGAAAGAAATCTGAAAAAATACTCACTATAGTTTCTAATAATAATATGATATATATTATATATATAAATATATACTATATATATATATAATTATAATAATATATATATATATATAATTGATATATAATATGATATTGGGTTGGCAACTAAGTAATTGCCGATTTCAGTTATAAATGTCTCTCACTCCCATTTTTATGATATCCGTAAATGTTATATTATAAAATTATTATTATTATTATTATGTTATTTTTTATTATCCGTGAATGTTAGCAACTGGACAAATTGAATGCAGCGGTCAAGGAAAAGCGACCAGAATTGGTCAATCGTAAAGGTGTCATTTTACAGCAGGACAATGCTAGGCCGCACACGTCTTTGTCCACTCGGCAAAAATTGATGGATATTGGTTGGGAATCGATGTTACACCCACCATATAGCCCTAATCTCGCGCCATTGGATTATCACTTATTTCGATCCCTGGACAACTCCCTTCGTGGTAAAACTTTTAACGATGACGACGCTGTAAAATCTCACTTAACTCAGTTTTTGGCCGAAAAGGATCAGACTTTCTACGAGCGTGGAATTTTCAAGTTGTCGGAGAGATGGCAAAAGGTCATCGAACAAAATGGAAAATGCATTACAGATTAAACTTCGTTCCAAGTAAAACAAAATTTTTTATTTCATCGAACAAGTCGGCAATTACTTAGTTGCCCCAACCCAATACTTTAGTAAAATAATTATACTTTTCTGCAATTCCTGAAGTAACTTGGATATACAGTGGTACTTTAATTTACCAGAGTCTGATTATTCGTGGTCGCGATTAAACGCGCTCTTTGTTATCCGAGTTTCGCGTATGCGACATAAAAGCCATGCGCCATATAATTTATTTGTCTCCTCCTGCACCAGCCACAATACAGTTGTTAAATACACACGGCGGTGTGTTCTTGTGGATAAATCAACCCCACTGTTTACTTTGTTTCCATGGCAAGCACGAGGCAAGCGACGAGTCAGAACTTTCAGTCGCCATTTGCGGACACATACGTATGCGCATAAAGTACATTTCCAATTTTGTAAGGCTTAACTGCGGACACGGAGTTATTACTTCTACCATAAGTGGATCCAGAAGTTATTACATCGCGTACTTTCCCCTTTTCTTGTCATCGTCAACATGTGCAATACATGTTGTACTTAATTTGTATGTAAAATTTACTATCATCTTTACTTTATAAACAATATATTTTAGCAAGCAGTTGTCACAAATACGAATGTGCTTAAGGATTAATCAAGGTTCCATTTAACGTACCTAGAACTTAGAGCGACCAATAATGCAGGCAAAGCTTGAAAAATCGACTTGCAATCGTCCGCAAGCTAAAAAAATCCCCCAAAACTAAATATGAACGAAGAGCAAATATCTATCGAAGGAAAGATTTAATTTTGCAGCAGCCCGTAGTACGACCGATTTATGGAACGTATCCATATAATTATCCCGACGGTGTAGCAAGGGTTAACGATCCGGCAAAGGAACGGTAGGATCCGGCCGAATCCCAATTTCACACGGTTGCTAAAAAATCCTTGAACTCGTTTAGGGTTCAACAACGATGCCCAAGGATGAGAGAGAGAGAGAGAGAGAGAGAGAGAGAGAGAGAGACTAGATCTCTGTTAGTTTCTCGCAAGATTCGAGTCAAGAGAAGTCCGGTAATTGATCGGGACGGAAAGGTCTAACGCCGCGGCGTTACATAAAACCCGTTTAGGCGAGCACGAAGTCCTGAGCCTTATCCTCTCGGTCAATGGCATGCGGCGTTAACGCGACTACAAAGATGGTATCTCTGCGCCGGCCGGTCTGCGAAACTTCGGGGCTTTTCTTACCTTGACCGTTCGAGTGATTTTGCTGGGGCGACTGGGGCTGGCCCTGCGTCAATATAATTTGACTCTCGAGCTGCTGCAGCTCCGCCTGCAGCTCGTTCAGCTTGCTGTTCGCCTTTTTCACGATCGTCGCCACGTCCGACAGCGCTTTACGATCGGTCGCGACTTCCCTCAGCTTCTCGGCGCCGGCCTTTATTTTCAACTCCTGCAACAGAGTGAACAGGTTCGGTTCGGTTCGGTTCGATTTCTCGCCGGACAATCGACTCCAGCGTTAATTGACTCGCGATATCGCTTCGCTCTCTAATCATGTCAGCACCCACATCCTCGCGAGGAACGTGAAGCGCTTTCATGGGTGACCGCCGAAATTACATACTTTTTTCGAGAGATGCAGCGCAACGTTGCACAGTGGCCTGGAAACCCGCTTTCTGTGTGGCCAAAATTCAATTTCTTAAGTTTCATACGAGCCGTTTATTCTGGAAGTGGCATAAGTCACTTTGCCGTAATGAAAAGTGGTGATTTTTTTCATGTTTATACGAAATTATTTATACCGAGAGAAATATCAGTATCCTGAGATAACAAATACAAGTAAATCTTCTCGAAAGTTAGCATCCATATTTTTAAACGTGTTGAAACACGCAAACCCTTAAATATATATCGACTTAAAAACAAAGTGACTTATGCCACTTTCAAAATAAACGGCTCATATATTGAAAGAGTGTATTATACTATAAACTGAGAACACTTTGAAGCTTCTATAAAGGTTTGTTTAGGATCATTGTCCTGATAAAACTTAAAACTGTACGAATACCCATATTTATAGCACTTGCAATTAAATTTTTTTAAAAAAATGTCCAAATACTTCATTTTGTCCATAATACCACAATTGATTGAATAATACTATCATAAGCAATATAAAAAGGAGCAATGATTCTTCTAACAATATCGTGTCCGAATATTAATGCGAGTCATGGTATTTTTCTTTTATAAGTGCACAGAAGCTGAAATCTTATCGCAAATACTTTTTTCATCGTTGTATCTGATAGATCCTAATCGAATTCGCCGAATATGTATATTGACAAAGAGAATTAATTTTTAAACGAGAACGACCTGAATGAGTCTAGCTCTCGACAGTAAAAATTGCTATTCGGATAACATTACGACCTAGTATTTCATTTACGCGTTACTTTCACAGATGCATAAAATTTGATGTCCAGTCATATTCTATGAAAATTGTATCGCATCGATTCCAATAAAATTGACCAAATGAACAGGCGTAAAAAATCATTCTTAACACGTTGAATGCCATGGGGGTCACCGGTGACCGGCACTTAACTTGGCGGTGACGTCATGGGGGCCACCCTGTATAGAAATATATACAGGGTGTCCCAGGTTTGAATGTTCAAACTTTGTCAGTGTATTCTATGGCACAAAGTAAGAAAAAAATGTTATGTAAACATAGGTCGTATAGAACTTTATTAAGAAGTTATAACAAAAATTCAGAATAGGAATAGTAATCAACTTGCTGTTACTGCGAGCATTGGCTTGAATAATACATACTGTGTTGATTAATACATTTCGAAATGTATTAATAATCGTTCTTGACAATACACGTCGACACATCGATCGAAGATTTTTTTGTTTATTTTTTATTTTCTTTTTTAGTTGATTACTATTCCTATTCTGAATTTTTGTTATAACTTCTTAATAAAGCTCTATATGACCTATGTTTACATAACATTTTTTTCTTACTTTGTCCCATAGAATATACTGACAAAGTTTGAACATTAAAACCTGGGACACTGTATAATTTCAAACAAATGTCAATATGTAAAATTTGGTATTATTACCATCGTCGATTCAAACAGTGACTCCTGTCGCAATTAACATGTCAAACATGGTTGTACACTGTGACTTATCTATTGCAGATAATATTTCAACATTAAAATAAATAATTAATATATAAAAGAAATAAAAGAAAAATATAATAGAATATAATATATTTATATTTCTTACATTCTATTATATTCATTTATATTTCTTATATTCTATCATACTATATAATATATAATAGCATAAAAGAAAATTCATCGTGGCGCCACGGACAATTTCTGTAAAACCGGCGTGTGGCATTCGACGCGTTAAACAATTAATTGCACAGCTCGTACATTAAATTTGGAATGGCTCTAACTAGGAGAAGTAAAAATAGCAGCGAATGGAATCACGGTAGGATTCGAGGATAGCCTCGTGCGTATCCAGCGTTGCGCGAAGGCTGACGGTTAGAACAGTTTCGTCACAATCCACCAAACACGCTTTATTGTTCATTGTTTCATTAATGCGCGTACTCGAACGGCGCAATAAAGCTAGGCGCAAGGATCGTTTTCGTCAGTCATCGAGAACGAATGTGTCCCGGATCGGTTGGCCCCGAATCAGAAGCGGAATCTCGCTTCACGGAATTCAGACGCGAGCAATTATTATTGTTATCGATCGATCGATCGGTCTGAAGCGGCCTACGTCGTCGTCTAGCCGTTCATCGAAAAACACCACTCCCCTCTTTCTTTCTTTCTTTCTTTCTTTCTTTATCCCGTTCGTCCTCCCCTTCGCCGCGGCAAATGAGACGTAAAATTATAGCAACGCGCCAGAGAGCCTATCCTCTCATTCTATTACCCCCCATTAGATTTCCTATAACTTTTCACCCGCGAGCTCGCACCTGACGGGTGCCGCCGTACCCTCTAATCATGGCTGCGAGCCGTGAATAATATTTGCGAGCGGCGTTTAATGAAACGATGACCCGCTTCGGGAACGTCTCGATTCTATACCGGGTGTCGGGCAATTTTCGTAATTTGTCCCGCGGTACGCGGTGGTTTCGTGCGACGAAGTACAGCGAAGCACAAAAGTATTCGTGCACCGTTCAAAGCGCGTTAACTTTTTTTTTTTAAACTGGTCTAAAGGACTCGCACTTGTTGGCGATGCGAGGAAGAACCAGTTTACTGTGCAGAGATTAAAATAATTCTTTTCAATTTTGCTATTACTTCGAATAACACGAAGAAACTCACGTTTTTTCTTTCAATTTTTTTATCTATGCCTAGAGATAGAGCTTGAAGTAGAAAGGGGGATAAAAGATAGAATTAAAATTATTATTATTATTATTATTATTATTATTATTATTATTATTTACGATAGAAGATCCCGCAATAATCATTCAAAACGACGAATAAGTTAATACGTTCGTCGCCGCGTCAACCAGATCTGGGTGACGGGTATGCTTCCGTGGGGGCACCGTCACCTAAATATGGGCGACGCTCTTCTTATTCGATTTTTATAGGACTTTCAGTTGGATTTTAAAAGGAATAAAATGGAATAAGCACTGAAATATAAATATAGGATATACAACTTAAAAATACTAAAAATATTATACTATATACATATTATACTATACTTTTTACTAATTTATATTTAGTATAACACATTACATTATACTATGTCGTATGCTGCGCGTTGAAACATTCTAAACACATTTGAGGTGATTTTGGACAATTCGAACGATAGGTCGTAGTTTCTTCTACATTTTTCTTCGCTTCTTGACGTTCAGGTTATGTCAAGGTTAAATTTATTTAAAATTATTTATTTAAAAAATTTATCGATCTGGGTGACGGGTATGCTTCCGCGGGGACCGCGTCACCCAAATATGGGCGACGCTCTTCTTATTCGATTTATAGGACTTTCAGTTGGATTTTAAAAGGAATAAAATGGAATAAGCACAGAAATATAAATATAGGATATACAACTTAAAAATACTAAAAATATTATACTATATACATATTATACTATACTTTTTACTAATTTATATTTAGTATAACACATTACATTATACTATGTCGTAGTTCTTTCTACATTTTTTTTTCGTTTCTTGACGTTCAGGTTATGTCAAGGTTAAATTTATTTAAAATTATTTATTTAAAAAATGTATCGCTCCGTTTATGTTTCGGTGCTCCATCGGTCGGATTTGGGCCCCGCGAGAAACTCAACCGAATTGCGCCGGGCGACGAACGTGTTAAAGCTAACTTTGCAAAATGCGTGGAACGAAATTACAATAATCGAGTGTGCGACAATCGAATGATCTTTGGAAAACACTTCAAAATTGTATTGAAGTGGAGGAAGCAAATTTTGAACAACAAATGTAAATCTTATTGTTCAGTTTTGTGATTAATACATGAAACTGGTAAAATATGTAGAATGTAAAATTGGGGTGCCCTTATTTTCGAAGCAGCTGAATATAATATACAAATATAGTTACAGAATTTTCTACACATCGTGTAGAAAATCGTGATATAATATACAAATACAATTCCAAA
Source organism: Megalopta genalis (assembly GCF_051020955.1). Taxonomy (NCBI): domain Eukaryota; kingdom Metazoa; phylum Arthropoda; class Insecta; order Hymenoptera; family Halictidae; genus Megalopta; species Megalopta genalis. The sequence continues at coordinate 14,504,415 of NC_135013.1, forward strand.
ATTTTCTACACATCGTGCATAGTAGTATCCAGAATATCGACCTGCTAAAAATTGTTTGGTACGCGTGTGCTACAGCATAAACTGCTTGCAATGAGCTCATCTGCTTACAAAGTGGCCTATGACGCAACTTAGCATAGTGTCCTTAATTTACAGAAGGAAATTGCAGTTTCCCATCGCGCGAAACCCGAGGATCCAGGATAACCGATACAGTCACGCGTTCCTGGAATAGAAAACCGTTTGTTAAACGGTTCTAAAATCCGCGACCCGGTTTCCAGGCTGTTGTACAACGATCCTCGCGAAGAATAACTGCGCGGCTGCCAGACGCGGACTAAACGCGGCGAAGGGTGTAATCACATTTTTGCCAAACTGCTCGCTCGGCGCAACGAGAACTGTATGGATAGAGGTCGCGGTGCAATCGCGAAAAGGAAAAACGAGACAGGTGAGAGGAAGAGAAAAGGGAGAGCGTGGAACTCGTTTCCACGCTGGGACCACCCTCGAGTTTCTACCCGAGAGCACACGCGTGTCTCTACTTCTACCCAGAAATTACACGCTCTATTACTATCCCTGTTTTTCATTGTTTGACCCCATTAACTGCGAAATTTCTTTTTCTTTCTTGCATTTTTGACGGGAGAAGTTATATACATGCACAAACAGTTGTGTAACAATTATATTCAAATTGTGTTCTGTTGTTAAAATATTTTATATTTTTTGAGAAACTCCCAAGTGGAGATTGTGGCAGGTTGCATCAATAAAAAAAGGACTTTTATTTATTGTATAAAAAACAAAAGACTGACTAAGTAACACATAATTACTATAACCTCCAAATTACATATTTATGTATGATATTTAATTATAATATAAGAACTAAAAATATCATGCTTCAAATATGATAATTTTGTTCACTGATCAGACTGACTAAGTAACATAACCTCCATATTACATATTTATGTATGACATTTAATTATAATATATTATAATATTACATAATATAATAATATATTATATAATATTATAATATTATATTATATTATATAATATTACAATATTATATTATATTATATAATATTACAATATTATATTATATTATATTATATAATATTATAATATTATATTATATTATATAATATTATAATATTATATTATATTATATAATATTACAATATTATATTATATTATATTATTATAATATAATATAATATAAAATTTAAAATATTTAAAATATAATCCAAAATACGCACCGTCTGCTATATAAACAATATCGTCTGATACTTTTAGAATAACATTAAACTGTCACACGCACATGATATATTCTTCGCACCCCAAGTGGTGTACGTAAAAATTCCAAAATCCCGCAAATGGGGATCGTGGCAGTTAATGGGCTAATAACAAAGCGATCGCCACCAGCAAAAATACTCGGACAATATTTTCTCGGTCAAGCTTCGATGTATTAATGTTGCTGTTTGTTTCCTACCGCCCTTACACCGACATTTCCTCGGTCACGAAGTAATTATGGAATCAGCGGGGAACATTGTTATTAGCTCTGTTCTCAGGCATTGTTAATCCTCGTATACCCTTTAGAAATTGTTTCACAAAAGACTGTCTTATAGATCTCGTTCCGGCTTCGTTTGATACTTTAATCCGACCATGCGGTTTTTCTACGCAATATATACATATATAAAATTGTGAGAAAATAGGTAGAAGAGCAATTTTTACCCGAGGAGTGTACGAGAATGGGAATACTCAAAGTTTCATGATTAGAATGCAGATCTCTGTGCTGATGTGAATTCTTCTGAACTAGCGTACGGGAAAAAATGGGTACAAAAATCATTCTTTTTATATATTGGGTTGGCAACTAAGTAATTGCCGATTTCACAGTTATAGATGTCTCTTATTCCCATTTTTATGATATCCGTAAATGTTATATTATAAAATTATTATTATTATTATTATGTTATTTTTTATTATCCGTGAATGTTAGCAACTGAACAAATTGAATGCAGCGGTCAAGGAAAAGCGAGCAGAATCGGTCAATCGTAATATTCCAGCAGGACAATGCTAGGCCGCACACGTCTTTGTCCACTCGGCAAAAATTGATGGATATTGGTTGGGAATTGATGTTACACCCACCATATAGCCCTGATCTCGCGCCATCGGATTACCACTTATTTCGATCCCTGGACAACTCCCTTCGTGGTAAAACTTTTAACGATGACGACGCTGTAAAATCTCACTTAACTCAGTTTTTGGCCGAAAAGGATCAGACTTTCTACGAGCGTGGAATTTTCAAGTTGTCGGGGAGATGGCAAAAGGTCATCGAACAAAATGGAAAATACATTACAGATTAAACTTCGTTCCAAGTAAAACAAAATTTTTTATTTCATTGAACAAATCGGCAATTACTTAGTTGCCAACCCAATACAATCTTTAAGTAGCTATAATTCAACTAGCTACAATTCATTTAGATCCAATTCAACTGGCTACAATTGATAAATTAGAAACATCTCATTTAGCCACTTTCTTCAGAAATTTTAATTTACTAGACTTTTAAATTTCAAGAAATGATAAAGATTCTATTAATCAGTTAGCAGTTACAATCTATTCGTAATGTGTGTAAGTTACTGTAATTATACTGTATATGTTTGATTTTCTTCATATTTTGTTTAAATACAAGACTTTTAATGCGCGATTGCTTTCATCGTGGAAAGTTTTAAAAGTAAGATTATTACTTATATTATGTTACATTAAAACCTAGCGTGATCATATGATAACACTTCGAGTTTGCACAGTTTATGAAACACCCCTACAACGTTTTTTTATATGTAACTGACGGGGGGTGCCTGGAAATACTAAAGAAGACTATGCAACAAATAAAAGATATACGCGTAACGTATTTAACAGACCACGAAATAAATTCATATTAATTCTTCGTACATTGAAAATATTTGATTTATATATTTTCCAACTATATCAAAATGAATGATCAACGTGCGAAAATCGATTTTTCGTTATTACTTGAAGCGTGACAATATAACTTCTCATTGCGAAGTAAAAAGGCCCCCATTGTGAAACGTGTCGAACAAAAGTTAATTCACCGGTTAACAGGTTAAGGCCGAAGAAGTGCTAATCAACGTGGTTGCGAAAGAAATCGTAGTGCTAACTAGTAAAATCGGTTCAATTTAATCGCCGCCGAAAATCTCTTGCATTAAATCGTTTAATTCGCTGACTCCGCACACATGCGCGACCACATACGTGCGCGCGAACTCCCTCGATCTTTCCCATCCAGGGATCAGCGAAAAAGGAGAGGACAAGAAGGAAGCGAGGGAAGAATCCTTCCTTCCCCTGCAACCCCCGTTTCCATCGAGGTATCGTGTACCCGTGCGAGCGGTGCTACCGTACGTAAGGTACACGACGATGAAGAGGAGAGAGAGGAAGAGAGGAAGAGAGAGAAAAAGAGGAAGAGAGAGAAAAAGAGAGAGAGAGAGAGAAAGAAAGAGAAAGAGAGAGAGAGAGAAAGAAAGAGGGAGAAAGAAAGAAAGAAAGAGAGAGAGAGAGAAAGAAAGAGGGGGAAAGAAAGAAAGAAAGAGAGAGAGAAAGAGAGAGAGAGAGAGAGAGAGAGAGAGAGAAGAGCTTCGGAGAAGAGGTGTGCGGCCAGAGAAGGATAAGCGAAACGTCGACATACCTTGCGTATTTCTCGGCGTATGTGCTCCCGGAGCTCGTCGAGACGAGCCGGCAAGGGCACCTGGTCACTGCCAGCCACTCCATACTTGCTCGACAGTTCGTAAAGAACCGGGTGCCTGATGTAATCGCCCTGAAACAGATCCCGAATTCGATTATTCGACGGTATACCTTGCGCGAGCGATCTTATACCGTGAAATATGGGCTTCGGCAACAAGGATGTGATCGGTATACGGGGGCCCAGGAATGTCTCTGAGGGAGTATGGCACTGGGTGATATATCTATTAGAGCTAGATTTATGGGACACGACGATTAGATATCATAAATATCGTTTTTCAATGGTTTCCGTTGACAGTGATCGATGCAATGACAGGAATATGATGACCGGCTTTTTCCGCCGATTTTACGGCATGTGGTTGGGAAAGCCGTGTTTCTACAATTTCTATCGAGACAGTGGATCGTGGAGACCGGGCGTCGGTAACCTATGAACCGCGGGTCACCATTTGCACCATTTGATAATTTAACAATTACATTTGTTTCTATTATATATATAATATATATTATATATAATTATAATATAATTATAATATATATTATATATAATTATAATATAATTATAATATATATTATATATAATTATAATATAATTATAATATATATTATATATAATTATAATATAATAATATATATATATTATATATTATATTATAATTATGTGTTATATATATTATAAATTCCTATTATAATTGGAGCTATATAACTTTGAATGCTTATATTTACCGTTTTATTTTTATTTTATCTTTCAATAGTAGAAGTTAAACATTTCTGTAAAGATCCTGTTATTTTAAAAGGTTTCGCGATGACCAAGAAAATGATGTGTAAAATAACGAAACTAATTTTTCGTTCGTACTTTGCGAAAACTAAAAGGTGAGAGCAGCCCACAACATTTAATTTGACCATGAATTTAACCATAATAATTGTCTGAAATCGAATGGTGCAGAAACTAGAAAAAAAAATACGTAACTTCACCTATCGGCAAAGTTCAAGAAATTAAGATCCATGGGATCATAAAGTGAATTTATTTTCTCGATCGTCTCGCGATAAACGTTTGTTCGCTCCAAACGCGGGCCGACGTTCGATCGTCGTGACGCGTACTTTTCCGCGAAATTCGAGGAATCGGTAGCTCGGAAATTTGCGGGGAAAACAACGGGCGAAGCGTGTTCGCGCCACCGGAAATTGTCTGGCGCGTACTGCGGATGTGCACACCGGCCGCTCGCTCATTCAATCGTTCACAGTTATAAAACTGTAGTCACAGGAGAAAATATTGATCTTAGACCGTTCCTCCCCGCGGGGATCGGCGGTCTGTGCACATTCCGATCGAACTATTAATACCGCTAATCGATCAATATTTGAATCGTTCGGCTCCCGGCCGACCTTGATCGAAATATACAATCAATTAAGAAGGCGCGATCGAAATGTATAATAGCGGCATCCGTTTGCGACGCGCTTCGCGGGCCTCCTGGCTCCTCCGTACTTAACTCGAATGAAACTTGAGTTTTGCGAGCAATTCACAGGCGACCGGTCTTCTGATCGAACGTTGCCGTATGAGTCTGCAGAAACGTCGCTGTTAAAATCAGACCGTCCGCGAATTGAAAATTATGTGCCTCAATCTTGCAATAACGTTGGACGCGGATCGTTAAATTGACACTGATTTTGATGGAGTAATTCACGGAGGGAATGGAGTCCAGAAATTACTTCAGAGAATATTTCTTCGCTGTTTAATGGTGCGGAATTGTATAATAGACTTTTCTGTATTGAATTTTATGGAATGATTATTATCAGATAATTAATTATCTGATATTTGATTAATTATCTCTCCTGTTTGGCTTTTCGTCAGATGTAATTTCGCAGATCTATTTCAAGAACACTGTAACTTCCGCACTTGTGCGATAATGCCCGTTTACGAATACATAAATAAATAAATAAATAAATATTGTCGATGAGTTTGCTTCTAGTTGAAATTGCAGGATCAAATCCAAAATTTATTGTCAATATTGAGTTACTATAGACCGTGTCCCGAAAATGTCTCGCAATCCGGAAATGGGAGGTTCCTGGGGTCATTTGAAGCAACTTTTTCCTTTGCGAAAATTTTCTCCGAGGCTTCGTTTACGAGTTATTAACGAAAAACACTGTGACCAATAAGCGCGCGAAGCCCAGTTCCGCTCACTGGCTCGGCCGCCTCGCGCCAGCTGAGCTGGGATTCGACCGCCTCGACCGCTGGCGCCGTTGGCTCGGCCAGCTCGCGCCAGCTGAGCTCGCCTCTCATTGGTCAGTGTTTTTCGTTAATAACTCGTAAACGAAGCCTCGGAGAAAATTTTCGCAAAGGAAAAAGTTGCTTCAAATGACCTCAGGAATCCCCTACTTTCGGATTGCGAGACATTTTTGGGATACCCTATATCCAGTAATCGTTTACGTATTCAAGACACTGAGTCGTGAATAGTACACTCAGCTTCGAAAAATTTAACCACAAACTCGTTCAAATGTATATTTCCAGGTTCTTAAAAATGTGAAGAGTATTTGTAAAATCAGACTGATTCACGCGAAACTATACACGAAGTTTCGTAACTATCATCGATCACTGAAAATTTGAAGAATCTGTGCGAAATTGTACCAGCTAACAAAGATGATCAGTTTCATAACCAGCTTTAGCAATCAAATGCTAACGAGGTAATAAGTTATGCACATTAATGCATCACGTAATTTCGTAAGTATGGCTTATAAGAATACGGTTTAACCAATTAGCTGTTGCGACCTCTTTGAAAACTGTTATTTATATATATATATATATATATATATATATATATATATATATTTATATATTTTTTTTATTTATATATATAAATACAGTTTTTTCATAGTAATTATTTCTTTCTTTTCATTTGTTCGTCCTATCTGTTCATGATCTCGATATATTCAAAACATCTAAAAATTTACGAATATATTTCAGTTCTCGCTAAAATTGCAAATTAAACAGCAATTTTTATTCAGCACTCCTACGAATATTTATGTCGCTTGGTACGAAATTGTTAACCAGTCAGCCGTTCCCGACCGCATAGTATACTCGTCATGAAAAAAGTATTGCCATTTTTTTCATGACGAGTATACTATGCGGTCGGGAACGGCTGACTGGTTAACAATTTCGTACCAAGCGACATAAATATTCGTAGGAGTGCTGAATAAAAATGACAGAGAAATGACCAAAAAAAAATGGGAGGAAGAATTTCGACAACGTACCGCGCACGGTGAAACACGGTACCAAATGGCAGCGGGCAGATGTCCACAGCTTTTCGACTTCTTTCCCATCCCTCGCACCGAAATAAACGACATTGTTCAACAGTGCTGGCTGCGACGTTATAAATAACGCGGCGGAATTCCGCTTTATTTTATCGTACTGCCTTTTTACGGCCACGGGAATCCGCGTTTCCAGCGCAAAAACGCGGCGGCCAGTTCTCATCGGTGTCAAAGTAGCCGACGATAACGCACACGGCTAATTATCGTGGCTCGTTAATAGGCTCGTTCTATTAATCTATACGGCGATCGTCGAGCATTTCGCTCGATCGTTCATCGGAGTCGTCGGATCGAAACGAACGAGCACGATTAGATCCAATCGACCTATGCTTCATCACTCGGCCAGAGTGCACGCTGCCGGCGATGGGACCAAGTACACACGTTTACTCCTGTGCACCTGCGAGTATCGCGCCTAAGATTCGATTCATCGACTCCTATCGGAACTGCGGAGAGAGAGAAAAAAAGAACACTCGAATGATTCATGCGCTCGTTCACCGAGTATCAAACGACTGATATTGTGCTTTTATGATCGATACGCTGGCTTGTTGGCGTTGCGTCAATGCTGCACCGGCGATCGTTGATTTTATGTTTATCGGGTTGCAAATATGTGCTTTTGTTACCTAAGAATTTGATTTCGTATCATAAATCTGATTAACGTTGGATGAAGACTAAACCGAGCTTTAACAAACAAGAGCGTTAGAACAACCGTTACGATGCAAATATGAATTGTAATTGATGTAATTGATGCAAAAATATCGTCGCGTTTTATCAGAGAGTATATCGTCGGATGGCCAAATTATTATTCCACTTTGTGTATCACGATTGACTTTTCCGATCGATTTTCTTATTTTCATTGTTGTTATTGTCATTGTCATTTTTATTGTTTCATTAGTTCAAATAAAAATGACAATGACAATAAAACAATGATAATAAGAAAATCGATCGGAAATGTCAATCGTGATACACAAAGTGGAATAATAATTTGGCCATCCGACAACATTGTTTTATTAGTTCAAATAAAAATGACAATGACAATAACAACAATGAAAATAAGAAACTCGATCGGAAATGTCAATCGTGATACACAAAGTGGAATAATAATTTGGCCATCCGACGATATACTTTCTGATAAAACGCGACGATATTTTTGCATCAATGTTCGTGTTATCATAATCCAGATCCCACGTTTATTATTTTTCACTGCAATACATTTGCCTGATTAATTCGGCTGGGAAAGTAATAGCGTACGAGTTCCCGAAACCTGTGACTTCCAGCAAAACAATACCGCCGGTATATAAAATCGCGCAAGGAGAAACACCGATCGGAACAATACCCTAATCGCAGAAACGTGTTAATCCGTTCTCGAGATATTCGAGATATCGAATATTACACCGGCCGTCTACAATTGATTAACATAACACGAAGCGACTGATAAGTCCCGTTTTTAATTTCCTTATAGTTCATTGGTTACATCGAAAGGCTATAACGTTATAATATCAACGGCAACAATGGAATATCAGGCTGTTAACTATTTTAGCGGATTTTGTTCGAGATGAATCGACCCTCTTTTAGCGTATAGTTAAAGCAAGAAGAAGATTCTGAGCTTATTTTCATTAATAGGCTTTTTATATTATTATACTTTTTTTATATTATTTTATTTATATTATACTTTTTATATTATTATATTAATAGGATAATTGTGTCAAACAGTAACAGGGAAAATATCGGAGAACGTCAAAATATAGATAGAAGCACTTGATTCGAGATTCTTCTTCAAACACGGCCACGAAATCATTTTTTCTTCGACCCGACTAGCTTAACCTAGTTTCAATTGTCGGTCGAGTTTCGACACAGCCTTTGGCTGCACCTCGCCCTTACACCTCAATCGTTCTTACGTAATTCAGTCGAAAGAACCGTAAAAAGGAAGTCACTTTAGAAATCAGAACTGCACAAAGGCGACACAATACTGACGATGATCTACCATCGCGCATCGACAAAATCAAATCGAAATAATCAGAAAACGTCCATAAAGCTAACAATATCGACACCCGAACTGCCGAGTTTATGCATTTACGATAAAATGTTTAAATACAGTTGCATCGCATACGACTTGCTAAGATGATTAAATGGAAGAACGTTACGTTCATTTAATTTCTATGCCTTAAAATATGCTTAGAGACTTTTCATTTCGCGATGCACCGATGGCTGAATCGCGCCGGAAAAATGAAAGAAAAATGTCCGTGCAACACTCGACGACGACAACAACCGTACGTCCTACCAGAATTCATTAATATCGCGTCTGCAATTAGTTCAAGTAGTCTTTTGTATTTCGAAGCAAGGGTCTCCGGAGCGTATGCAGCGAAGGTTCGACGCAACTCGCGATGCACTTGGTCCCATCGGTGCAGCGCTTCTCGACCACCTGTTGCAGCAAAAGTGGCGGTGTCGGCTTTTATCTCGCCGACGATCTCGCCGCGTATTCGCTTCTTTTCGCCCCGGCAGCCGAGAGTCCGCGCCGAGCCACCTATCTTTAATCACCTCGCACAATTTTCCGCGGAACGTTTCTAAATCTGCATTTTTCCGATCGCGGTTGCCGCGTCGAACGAATACGAGTATTCGTGCGAGACTGAACACCGTCTTCGCCGATGATCCCTTATCTCTTATCACGAGCTGTGATAACAGTGACGCTCATCGAGCCCGTTCGACCGCGAATGATCCACCTACAACGTCGCTTGCGACGATTATTCGCTCGACAATCGACCGCTAAACGCCGATAATTCGTACCGAACGGAATGTGAAATGCGCTTATGTAAGCGGCTCGGAATTGTGCTCGATGATTCATGGGACCCTGCAATGATTCTCGGCGACAGTACGCGCACCGCTTATCAATCAATGGTTGGGCATCATTGGCACCGGTTGGCTTCCTCCGTTTCGGAGCGTATCTTTTTAAAAGTTCGCGAGTCTCACGAGCTTCCATAGTGGTGTGCAAAATTATAGACTCGAAGTAACAATTATATTTTTACTGATATTTAAGCAACCCCCCCCCCCAAAAAAAAGATACTATACTTGTATATTCTTATTTTCTACTATTTCTAATATACAGGGTGTTCCAAAAATGTCTCGCAATCCAGAAATGAGGGATTCCTGAGGTCATTTGAAGCAACTTTTTCCTTAGCGAAAATGCAGTCCATGACTTTTTTCACGAGTTATTAACGAAAAACATTGGCCAATGGGAGAGCGAGTGCGGCTAACGCCCCGCCTTCGCGACCTCAGTCGGCCGGCGTGACGCGGCATTGGCCGCAAGGGCGGAGCGCTGGCCGCACTTGTGACTTCGATTGGTCACTGTTTTTCGTGAATAACGCGTAAACGAAGCCACGGATTGTATTTTCTCTCAGGAAAAAGTTACTTAAAATGATCTCAGGAACCTCCCCATTTCCATATTGCAAGACATTTTTGGGACACCCTGTATAAATATACAAATATGATGGTTCGTTAAGTTCTCGTTCAAATAACACTAAAAATGTGAAAGTTATTTTATGTCCATAATTATTCACACCGCTGGTGTATGTATCCTTAACAACGATGCGACTAAGGGATATTTCAAATATATTATTTATTGTATTTTCCAAATATGTCATAAAATATTTTGTCGAAATAGAGTGAATCAACGAGTGAAAGACGATTTATTTTTTATTGCGACAATACAACTTCTCACTGCGAAACAAAAGATCCCCATTCCGAAATGAGTTGAACAGAAATTAATTCCCCGGTTAAGAAGGGGTTAAAGGTTAAATTAAAGAAATAAAGCTTGAGAGGATTTATAGATATCACTTTCTTTTCCAAAGAATTTAAATGATGCAAAGAAGAATTTTCTTTGCGGCACGAATCACATTTCATTTCACAGTATGCCGCGGTATTCCCAGCAAGAAGGAAGTTCCCTGGATTACTTGAACCCAATTAGTAACCCGGCGATTGCATAAGTCCCCTTCGAAAAGGAACACCGATTTACACCGGAACGCAACACGTCCGCGCAAAATTCTCGCCGCTCGGTATAATTATCACTATTTTCTTTGGCAGAGCACGTAGACCGACCGAGCCCCGATGCAGCAGCCGTTCGCATCTCGCTCGATCGGCATAGTGTTCGTCCAAGATTCGGCGGATCGCCGCGCTGATTTTCGTAACCGGCAATAAAACCGGGTTGGAGAACGATTCGACGAAGCAACGAACCCCGCGCGTGCACGACCGCCGTTTTTCATCGTGTGCGTCTGACACACTGACGCCACGAGCTATTTCCATGCATTCCGTAATATGTGTGCCATGCATAATGATCCGCAGAGGTCAACACTCGTTGCGTTTTCCACCACGAAATATCGCCGTGACCGGAAGTGTTCACCGGTCGGTACGTAATGTCTCGTATACCTGTACGGTTACTTCACGATTTTGTTCATTTCGTTATCAATGGAATGTACCGGCCCACTCGATCCACGATTTTCTCGGTACGATGAATTCTCCCTAATTTTCAACGAATTTGAAACAAATACTTATATAATAATTATATAATAATTTTCAACAAATTCTCCCTAAATTTCAAACAAAAATTCAAGCCTCGCGCCTCGTTTTCATAATTGTTATATTATAATATAAATTAAAATAGTAATAATATAATTAAAATATATATAAATAAAAATATTAAATTATAATAAATATTATAATTTAATTATATTAAATATAATTATCGAGCTGCGCTCGACTAATAGTATCTCCTATTCCCAAATTGTCCATTTTTTGTTTAAATCTGAAGGAAAATTAGGGAGAATTTACCGTACATTACAGTCTTATAATATAAATTAAAATATATAATATAATATAATTAAAATATACATAAATAAAGATATTAAATTATAATAAATATTATAATTTAATTATATTAAATATAATTATCGAGCTGCGCTCGACTAATAGTATCTCCTATTCCCAAATTGTCCATTTTTTGTTTAAAAGCTGAAGGAAAATCAGGAAGAATTTACCGTACATTACAGTCTTATATCGGATCTCCCATAATCGTGTTAGGTTGTAACGTAATTTCGTTTCTTCTTCATACTGTTTTTAACACCAGCGAGCTCTAAAGCTAACAAACAACATCTGCTGTTTCATAAAAATTACGACACTGCATTTTTAGATCTGTGTTTATTGAAACCTTTCACCATTCTCATCATTCGACCGAGGATCTTCATGCAAAACAAAAGTTATTTATTACGATTCTAGGGAACAGGTATTAAACGGATAAATAATTTCGTCTGTTTATAATTTTAGTAGATTGTGAATAATATACGCCAGTGATATTAAATGGTTCCACTGTTCCATCTGTTATGTCATGTCTCGCCTACACATTTTTGTTGTAAATGCATCAAATCCGCAGTCTACTTATCGTAGTTGAAGTTTATTTGATCGTCTCCTCTGAGAGAGTCTTCCTAATTTGAGTAAGCTTGTAACGAAAACTGTAGAACTGGGACCAATGTACGTTACAGCCTAATAATAAAAATTGGTTATCTCGGGACCTAATCAGTCCTCAGAAAAGTCCTCTGAAAACTTAGCAACGTCTCGATCTTCGAAACAATTACGTGTTCTGTTTAGGGGTTTCACCGAAGTTATCATTGGAGAGGTGAGTCATCGTTGCACTGGTTACTGGTAAATTAACATTTAGATGGAACATTCGTGGTTCCGGGTCCGAATGGATCCCAATTCTGCCGAACGAGGTTTAACGCCTTAACTTGTACGCTCGAGTTAATTCGAGCGGGCTAAACAGGCCAAACTGTGCACACTCGAGATAATTCGAGCGGCGTTGTATTTTATGCTGCTATAATCTTTCACACTCGAATATAATCGAGAATTGAAAATAACAATGTGAAAGCAAAGAAAAAAAAATCGTTTTATTGATATTTATCATTTACATGGGATTGTAAGCTGTAACACTTATTTATTCAAGAATAAGATATAACCTTTTTCCATGGAACAAAAGCGCAGTATATCAAAATTCTCCACCAAAAGAAAAGTTGAACCAGTGGTGGTAACAAATGGAAACCTTTGAGGATGTGGATTTGGTTGGATATTGCTTATCTACTTTTATATAATCTTTCACACTCGAATATAATCGAGAATTGAAAATAACAATGTGAAAGCAAAGAAAAAATAAAATCGTTTTATTGATATTTATCATTTACATGGGATTGTAGGCTATAACACTTATTTACTCAAGAATAAAATATAGCCTTTTTATACTAGTATTATAATAATAATAATAATAATAATAATAATAATAATAATAATAATATACTAAGTATAATACTAGTATTATTATTATTTATGTCGTAAAAGTATAAATAAATATTTTTACTGATAAAAACATGTTTTCTCCGAAATAGCAATTCGAAAAGAAAGATAAAAAAGTCGATGTACGTGTAACATTGCAATATTCGGCTCTTTTCTGCAATGTGGGATCAAAATCCAAGATTAAAATAAAAATTTTGATTATTTTTGTATTTCTTTAATTTCTTTGCCAAGATGATGTTCTAAATTGTGTTTCTTTACATAAAAAAAAATTGATTTTTTTTTCCGGTTTTTTTTTCAAAAAAACTGCGCGTTAAGGGGTTAATCGATTATATTACCTACAAAAACAGGATTAGCGTTGACCGCAAAGAAACAGCTCCAACTCGTCTTTGCAAGTTCTTCTTTTTGATTTTGGCGCGGGTGGAGGGGGGAAGGGTGGAATCGAAGAGTATCGTCGATAGGAAATTTGCGCCAGCAGAGGACTCTAATCATAGCCGGGCTGTGCCGTTATGATTAATCGCCGCGGGAAAATAGAACGCGAGGATTAGGCGCGCGCGCGCGCGGGTGTCCCGTCGATGTGTACCATTTTATTTTTGGGTTACGCACTGCGCGGAGCGTCCGTCAGGCGAATTGCGAAAGTCGTGCAAATTTGCACGACAATCAACGACGCAGGGTGACGATCATGGCTTGTGTTCTCACGGGCCGGAAGTCGCTTACGTTTAGCGTAGTTTATCGTGTATCGCCGAAAATATTTAGGCACCCGGCTTAACACCTTCGGCGATAAATAAAATCCGGGTAAATAAATATTGACACGATGGCTAGGAGTTATCGAGGATCTGGTTGAGAATAGCACATATTTGGGATTGAGTATGAGTAATCTGCGAATTTATGGAACGGTACGGTTCACCGGAAATTGGCTTTTTACGTCTTCGAGTTACCTTTAATTTAACCTCCTCAAGGATATCGCATATATTTGTACATTTAATTTTAGGTTGATATTAAAGCTCGATGGCTGTGCCTTGTGGCCACCGTTCACGAGAGTGTTCAACATGTTCGCGAGGATATTTTTCGACTTTTTCTTTTCGATCATTAGTTATAAATAGACGGCGGAACTTATTTGCAAGTTTCTATTTTCGTATGTTCTTTTGTGGAAACTGGATGGAGCTAAATATCTTTTTGGAATAATTACAAGTCGTATTTACAAATCTGCAATTGTCTAGTACTTCAAGAGTCGCACACAGTCTAGGTGAGAATCATTAAATATGAAATTTCCATAAAACAGAAATAATTTAATCGGATTAAGATAATTATTTGTTATACCGAATCTTAGCGAATATGGTACTGCGAAAAGAAATTTGTAATTTTAGGCAAGCAAGAAGAAAGCAATTTGTACTATTGTTTATAATCATAAAACGATTACTATGAAATAATTGCTATTGTATCAAATAGTTTACGTTCAACTACAAGTAAACATGTAAAATATTTGTATACTTTACATTTATCTGTGAAAACAGCAAATTTCTTGCTCTCATATGCTCATATTTTATTATTAAATTAAAATTAGAGGATTCTACGAATTCCTATACATTCCTATAGGAAGTGACACTATGAACGCATTAAATACGAACACCGTAGACATTGTCATAAATGAGCATTAGAAACAAATATTTCGAAAACAGAAAGTTATCGATCATATACCTTTCCCTAAGTTAAAGATTAAGGTGCGCAATGCAGGAGTATTCTTACCTCTTATAATAAAAGCAATTACTACACTGTGGATGTTATGCACTCGTGAAAATTTCAACTTATTAAAATTATACAAGAAAGGAAAAATATTGCACATGTCTCCCATACCTTGCAATTCGTGTAGACAATTTCTATTTTGCATAAAGCTTCGCAGTCTAGTAATTACAATAAAATAGGCAAATGTAAAAAATTATATGATCACTGTTTTTCAGGTATTATGTTACAATGGTAACAAAGAAGCATTAATTGAAACCTTGAATGAAATAATACCCCACGCATGCTAAATGTTTCTTACAACGTTGAATAATTTTCTAATCAAGAATTCACATAACCTCCACATGTCCCGTATCGATGTCATTATAATAACAATAATTATTAGATCATCTGGCCAATAAATATAAATGACAAAATACCATGAGAGAGAAGAGAATACGTAAAATATATGACGTTAAAAAATATCACGTTCCAAAAGATATTTTATTCGGCGATTCGTTGTAGAGTCGAAGATGTGATATTTGGTTAGATTTTGGGAGATTTCAGCGACATTGCGGCGTTCGACGCGGAGACTTGATCGCCGCGATGCGTTAAGCCCCAGCACCGCGTAATGGAGCTGCCGTGCGCCGATCGGCCGCCTCCTGTCAGAACGATCCCCGGCCGTTGCGTTGCTCGGCCACGCTTATGACAAACGTTGCTCGCGAGAGACTATTCCCGTAACCTCGGGGAAATACCACTTGCCGACCGAAACAGGTGCTACTGCTCTGTTTGGAAAGTTCTCAGGAGCACGGTGGACGAATCGCGAGGGATATCAGGTGCGCGACACCCGTCGCGCCTCGGTTAACCTGTAACCGGGCGATTTTTGGGCCGCGGCACTCGTATCGCCTATAAAAGCCAGTCGAAACTCGATCCAAAACCGATCCAATTCTCCCGCGAATAAATACGAAACCACGAAAGAAAAATATTCGAACAAATAAGAGCACGAAGGTGGAAGGAAACGTAAACGAAGAGGCGGCGGCTCCTGCCTCCGTTATATCCTTGAGAGTCGATAGCCGCGATCTCGAAGAGATCCTTCGACGGTTCTTCGGAAAACACCTTCCTCAAGATCGAGGGAGAGACAAGTGGGAGAGAGCGCGTCGCCGAGGACGAAAGGCAGCGCGAGGAGGAGTCTGAGAAACCGACGCCGAACCGATTCGATTGCGTACGCGAAGGATTTTCGTTTACGGCTACAAGGACTGGGTCCGGTCGGCGAAATACCCGCGGACCATTTCGCAAAGAGAGCATGGATGGACCTGCGACTCACCTGATAATAGCTTGACTCCGCCATCTTGGACACTATAATCCACTCACTCACTCACTGCTTTCTATCCGTCCTTTGTGCACAGGACGACCATGTCCATTGTGTGTTTACATGCGGAAAGTACGCTGCTGCACCGACCGTTCGGCCGCGAGTGTCCGCATCTCAGTAATCGCTGAGCGCCGGTTCGTACCGTCCGCAACCCGGGACCATTCGCGAGAGAATCTGCGGATCGGGATGCGACACGGGTGCTACTACACCGCAGAGTGGCGATGAATGAAAGACGCGCGGCTAGCCAACTAAACGTAACCGGACACGAGCGCGTTCCACCGCACCAGACTAAAGACTGACGGCGATGGCCAAACGCCGGGCCAATCGCGAACCGATGGCGCGCGCACTCTACCTCCGCAATGTTCAAGCTTAAGGCTGGTTCAGGCACCTATAATGTGTATTTTAATCGTGAGGCGGGGCGAGCCCAGAAAAACCCAACAAAATCATTTTACTAAATTATTCGACTCGATTTTGGTGTCTATATGCAGCAGTTTGCTAAATTACTTACTGTTCAACGAAACTACCGGATACGATTGAATCAGCCTTTAAGAATAGAAAGTGGTAGGGGAAGCCTACCTCCAGGGATGAGTAGGGCCCCTCGGACCCCTCACACGGCGACTCCTTCCATGCACCCATTCGCTGGATCGTACAAAAATACGATAACAAGTTTATATGTAGCCGTAATGCATCTCTGGTGAAGGTAGTACGCGCGAAATTTGAAGAAATTGCCGCGTGACCAACAACATGCTGATAGTTTTAAATCCACATTTAAAAACTGTATTAATTCTTTAATTTCCCCCACAGAGCTGAAAATTACAAATTCAAGAGTTCAGAACAATTGAAAAGAAATCCCAAAACCGAAATTGAAAAGCATGGAATAACTAAAGATATAATATAATTCGGTAATGGCAATGCGTAAAGAACATGTTACAATTACCCAATGGAAAACAGAATACGGTGGAGCCTCGATTATCCGGACCACTGATGTCTAAATTTCTTATTATATCAGTACGTTACGTATGTAAATATTTCAATATAAGGTGATTTAATCTATTACTTTAATTAAGTAATCGCTCTGTTATCCGAACACTTACGTTTCTTTTAACAGGCTAGGTAATCAAGGTTCTGCTATATCTGGAAAAAACTACTGGTTCAATTCCAATATTCTAGTTATCATAAAACAAACATTTGAAATAGTAAATAGGCTATAAATATTTTTATCTTCTCACGTAATACAGAATTTGGCAAATAAACTTTTTTTTAAATAGTAGTTACATATGGATATTACGTAGCTAAATGTATTTGAAATGCTATTTCTATATAGAACTACTATTTAAAAGGTAGTTTATTTGCTAAATTTTGTGTTACATGAGAAGATCAAAATATTTATAGAATATTTACTATTTCAAAAATCTATTTTTCCCGAGTCATGCAATTAAGTAATTAATTTGGAGTACTGGCTAGAAAGTAATTAAGTTTGTTACAGCAAGATACCCAATTGTTCATATTACAATGGAAATAAGAATTTTAAAAAATATACCAAAACTTCTGGGGCTATAAGATGTAGTACAGGGATTTGTAGAAGCAAGAAAATTTTACTACAATCTGAAATTCTATAGTTTAAATTACGCGCGGCAATTCCAGAGTACTTTTTGTCCTCGTTGCGAACCGCCATCATCGCACCGCGGATTCTTCGTTTCTACCACATAGAGTGAATTTCTAATTTAGAACTAGATACACGTGTACATTACGTACCCATTGCTGCTCGACTAAACAAAAACCGTAAGCGTTCAACCAGTCTCTATACACATTTTATTGTTAGTTCTCTACTTTATCATTAGTCAATTGCGTTTAAGTTTAAACAAATTTTTTTAATTAGAACTATCAGTATGAAATACATTTATTTTTCATTTATTTTTCACATTTTATGTATGTACATGTTTATAAACATTGAAGCGTAACTAACAAGATTATATATATATAACTAAAAAGATATCAGTACATAAATTAGAAATTTATTAACAATATTCTATAAATATATATTTACACAAAGAAATGTGAAATGTTAGACGTTATTCTAAATGTATAAAACGTTAAAAGCAATATGCAATAAAAAGTAATATATTCATTTCAAAATAAAAATAACATAACTGATACATAAATATTTTATTTTAAGATATCGTGGAATTTTGACTTCGATATCAACGTGTAGATAACGATTTGAGAATACAAGGTAGCCAGTTTAAATTTGTTATCATTTTGATGACCTTTGCAGCGGAATTATGATAATGATAATTACAGTAGTAAAGAATACCTATTTTTCAGTTTTTACGAAGTTAAAAACGTGTTGTTTTGTAATCATTTTGATCGTACGAACAATATATATTTTCTTCAATAAAATTTTCGTAGCAGAGGTGAAAACGACAAACTTATTTAGTATACATTGATACACATTGTACATGTATTTATATTTACACAGGTCTAGTAGAAAAGGAATACCAAATGCAGACGTATATACTAATACCATACTTGAGCTGACTTGCCATTTTTTCTACTTGTTTGTTTTGTCCTTAGCGACCGGGATCACCGATAAAATTTCATGAGGTGGTAGGGAACGATCGTGCAGTCCAAAGTTCGCCTGAATAAAAGAATGATCTCGGTACTTTGCTGTTTTGCAGCTCCTGTTAGCTCTCATTTGAATTCAAGAACCGGCACGCGTTATAACCACCAAACGATTCTCTCTCATCGTCTTTCTTGACTGAGTCCTCCAATATCTTTCTACTTTGTTCTTCCGTGTGTCGTTGTTTTCGAATTATTCAAAATGTTGAAGGTAAGTGTCACACTTTCTATAATGAGAACTATAGTTCGTGTTATCGTATATCATATGAAATGCGAGTAATACTCACACATTAGCGTAATATATGCGAACGATATATAATTTTATATTACTTTATATGTGCATATATTCTTATGTTTTTAAACTCATGTCCATAGAAAAAATACTTTTTTCTTTTTGAAAGTGCTCATTATTGCAAAACCATACATACTGTAACATAGTTCTGTGTAGCGAGCTCTTATATCCTGTAATATAAAATGCTGATCGATTAACTTGATTAGATAATTACTTTTTATCTAATCTAAATAATATATATATATATAATATATATGTGTGTAATAAAAACATATATTGTATTATACATAATAAGATGACTTTGAAAAAGTGTAAGGACATTTTATATCACACATACTTTTCTAAAGACATTGTATTTAAGTTGAAACAGTTTATTAATATGTACATGGGCAAATAGTCTACTGTAACATTGAGTCACATTACACTTAAGAATGTTTATTATACTCTTTGTTATAGCAAACAATAACTTGACAGGGAAATTATTCTGATATTAATTATATGGTAATTATGAAAGAACATAATGTAGGAAGGTATTAAATAAATGATCTGTCGATGTAAAATAATGGGTATAGGTAATTATTTCAATGAAGAAGCTTGTTGCTTCTTAATTTCCATGTTTTAGATTAAAAGATATGGAACATTACAATGATTAATTGACAATCTTATAAATTGTTTCATAGTAATTAATAGCGACTGGTCCATGTTTTGTTATTTACTATGTTTACGCATGTCCTTCTTATTATTTTACGAGTATACTTTTCTCATTATAATGAACATTCTTAGAAAAAGATGATACACATATTATTGTGTTTACTTTATCCATTGTTGTTTTTCCAATATTTTTAATGGTGCAAGATGATAATGAATAAAGTAAGCAAAATATATTGTGTATAACGTACAGATAATTTAAAAGTGCTGTATATTAAACATTTGTATATCTGTATAACCATATATCTGTATATATATGTATACATTTAGTAACATGCACAGAATATAATTTAATGTTAAAATAACAGTCTTTGTGCAGATTCGAAATTGATTAACAAATATAAGTGTTTAATTGAAAATATTCTAATTGACATGTATGTTTCAGGGAATGGTTGCTCTTGTAACTGGGGGTGCTTCTGGACTAGGACTGGGAGCCGTGCAAAGATTTGTAAGAGAAGGTGCCAAAGTTGTTATCGCTGATTTACCTACATCCAAGGGACACGATATTGCTAATGAATTAGGAGAATCAGTTTTATTTACACCAATGAATGTAAGTGTTTGCCAAAATAGTATTAATATCAAAATATAAATTGTACAAGAGCAGATAACGAATTTAGCACTTGAAAGAGCAGATAACGAATTTAGCACTTGAAAGAGCAGGAAATAATGATTGTAGTTGTAGAAGGACAACATATTTTCTAGTGTTTCGATAGCTGATATTAATATCGTATCTGTAAATAAATTGAACCAAGCTATCGTGACCATTACGCAACGATTATTTTATAGGATGTTGCTGTAAAAAGTTGTTTGCTTACAGGTGACGTCGGAGAAGGATGTAATGGATGCGTTGGCTCTAACAGAGGATAAGTTTAAGAAGTTGGATGTCGTGTTGAATGCGGCAGGAATAGCTGTCGCATACAGGATTTACAATTTCAATAAAGAACGTGCGCACAGTTTAGAAGATTTTCATAGAGTAATAAACGTAAATACTGTTGGTACTTTCAACGTGATCAGATTAGCCGTAGGACTTATGTACAAGAACAAGCAGAACGAGGACGGACAACGTGGAGTGGTGATCAACACAGCGAGTATTGCGGCTTTCGATGGACAAATGGGTCAGATAGCGTATTCTGCAAGTAAGGGTGCGATAGTTGCCATGACCCTACCGATGACCCGCGATTTGGCAAGGGTTGGGATTCGCGTCAACACGATAGCGCCTGGTATAATGGAAACACCTATGCTGCAAGCATTACCGCTTAAAGTGCGTACATACTTGCAAGAAACGATACCGTTCCCATCGAGGCTCGGTAAACCGGACGAGTTCGCTCAGTTGGCGCAACATATCATCGAGAATCCTCTTCTGAATGGAGAAGTGATTAGATTAGACGGTGGTCTTAGGATGCCGGCTTAAGGATTTATGCGAGCAGGCAAACGTCGAGTGATTGTCTGAACATTAGATCGGATAAGGGATTCTTTACATTTCTATCAAAACGAAAAATATGTAACACAGGACAAACAGAAAGATATACGGAAATATATGTATATGCAAGAGAAATGAAAACGAATAACTTTGTTAGTACATGCAACACCATTATAATTCTCTTAAAATGTACACGAACAACTAAACGTTTCCATTCTATCATAGGTATCGACAATTCTCTTTATTACCTTATGGCTCTGTACAATTAACGTCTTGTAAATATGTTGCAAAAGTCGCAACACCCTTCATTTGTTTTTTCGTTTTTTTGTTTTAAATAGTTCACTAGAGTATCGTCTAGCAAAAAGGTTGTGTACATAGTATTAACATAAAAATTTGCTCAGTATCTTTTTTCTGTTTCCCCGTTTCTATCGATTCTTTCCCGGTTAGTCTTTCCTCCCAATAACCTCCGGAGATTTCCAGAATTCCAGCAAATGCTGAAACTTATTTTGATGATTTTTCGGAAGAGCCAGTTTATTTGTTAAGGCAGGATAATCGGGATCCTCTCCGAGGTCTAGTCAATCCTAGGCATTCGATTCTTTCAGATTTTGCAGCTTCTCCAGCTGGTCGGGTTGTAATTCATCTGGAATACTTGCCCTTCCTGCCATCACCATTTTCTTCGGCACGATCTCGATTTCTTCTGTTTCGATTTCCCGTTGTTCCAATTCCTGTTCCTGTTCCTGTTCCTGTTCCTGTTCCAGTTGCTGTAGCTGTTGTTGTTCCTGTACATCAATCACCGTGCCGCGAGACGGTATCGACTGAGAATTTTCTCCTGTGCTCGGCCCAGTCGTCGAGTCCGCCTCGCTGCCGGAACTGCTACTAACCGGAAATGGTGCCGAATCCGCTGGCAAATCGTCCACCGTTGACTTTTCTTCAATGTCCTCCGGTGCTTCGGTAGTCTCTTGATCCTCTTTTTCATCCATGATAACGGTGGTCTCTTTGCAGTCACTTTCGTTCATGTCAGTGGTAGTGGCGCTAGACGGCAGATCACCACCTTCAGAGCTTTCGGTAGACTTGACCGTGTCGTCGGCAGCCTCCTCCATCCCGGGGAAAGGGTGCTCGACTTCCTCCATGGGGGTCGCAGCCGTGATTACGATCTGAGCAACGCCTAATCCAAATTCATCTTTGGATTGGTCGTCGTCGGTGTTCTCGGTGGTCACCGACGGCTTCGCTTTCTCCTCATCTGTCTGTAAATACAGACCGGACAACGGTCAACAGATTTCGACAACGTAACGGGTTCTGATCTCGCTTCTCTCTTTTTAACTATCTTTATATTTACCTTCATTCCAGATTCATCCGATACTTGTACAACTAAGCGGCAGTTTTGTGTAAATTCAGTCACGGATTAAATCGAAATAAAACTAAGAAATGTTAGTCGATAGCTAGAATCAAAATCAGTTCTGCTAACCTACGATGCCAGGCCCCTCGGACCCGTCTTCCTCAAACTGTGAGCCATAATGGCTCTTCTGGTCCTTGGAAAGATTTATTACGAAACCGTCTTGCGATTGCTCGGCGTTCGCGTTAGCGATTTGCTCAGCCTCCTGCATTTCTGCGCTCACTGGAACAACAATACATAGATAAGACATTTTCCAATTTTCCATTCGATTACGATCGTAAAGCTAGCACCTTTCATCATGCCCTGTGTCAACTCGTCCTCCAAGAAAAACTCTGGAACTTCGGGCGGGGTGAATACAGGAGGCGCGGAACTCGGTGGCGTTATGTTCTCCTGAAAAGAACATTTCGAAATTTATTTGAATCAAGAAATATCGAGTAGACGAAAGTAGCCAGGTTTTGTTAATCGATCGTAATATAACCTGCGGGGTTAAAGGTGAACCGTCGGCAGCGCACGGTTCCATGATCAAAGAGGGGAATAATCCTCGATGCCCGCGAATTTCTCCCTCCCACCAGCCGTCATCGACGTCGTGCGGATCTTTTCTTAGAATTTTCACAACGTCGCCTTCGTAGAAACTAACCTCCTCGTCGCACGTAGCGTCGTAATCGTAAAGGGCGATACAGAACTGCTCGGGTTCTGCGAGAACAAGAACTACCGGTCAGCTAGCACTCGATCTACCGATAGCTCAAAACTTGTGCTCGATCGAAGGATCATTGATAATTACCTCCTATATGATTTTGTACAATTGCTGCTTCCGAAACAATAGCATGTTGCAAATTAGCATCAGGATCGACCGCGTCGTGGTCGTCGATCGTGTAGTCCACCGAAGAGAAGGATATCTGATGGACGAGTCCCGGCCCCTGGGAAGTCAAACCGGAAGTGGTTTCGGACTCGCGCTCGACATCGAGATAATTTTGAGGAACGAAACCTTCTTCGCCACGATAATTGCGAGCTCGCAACCAACCATCCCCGTCGCCTTCGCCAACAACTTCGAGCTGTTCGCTTTCAACAATCGACAGTTCGTCTGGATTTTGCGCCTGCAACGATATTCGCAACAACGATCGTTGACATTCGTGATTCACGGTCCGAGAGTTCAATTAAGACAGTGAGTGTTGCGTCGGTTACCACATATGGGTAGCACTTATTTTTAACTAGTTTTTAAAATTAATTTTTATTGTCCCAAAAATGTCTCGCAATCCGAAAGTAGGGGATTCCTGAGGTCACCCGAAGCAACTTTTTCCTTAGCGAAAATGCAATCCGCGGCTTCGTTTACGAGTTATTAACGAAAAACAGTGACCAATTAGAGACGAGTTCATTTGGCGCGAGATAGCCGAGCTCGCCTCTTATTGGTCAGTGTTTCTCGTTAATAACTCGTAAACGAAGCCTCGGAGAAAATTTTTGCAAAAGAAAAAGTTGCTTCAAATGACCTCAAGAACCTCCCATTTCCGGATTGCGAGACATTTTCGCAACACCCTGTATATGAAACAAACTGAATGTTACTAGGATATTTAGAATCCAAACGATCAAATTAACATCTGATTTAAACTAACGATTAAATTAACGGTAAATTTTAACTTTCTATAGCTGCGGTTACATTAATTAGATGACTTTAACCTTTTAGGTACGGCTGAATTCTGCGCGAGGCTATTTCTCTGGACGGCAGAGTCTGATATGTACTGTACAGAGTGTCTGTATATTGTTAAGATACAGTTATATTGTTAACAGTTATATTGTTAAGATAAGTCTGTATATCGTAAATCGATGTGAAGACAAAAGAAGTGTGAAACAATGCATATGAAGACGATTATTTGATTCAAACGATGACCAAGTGAGCTACTAGAGTAAACCACTATAGTGGTGCGTCGTTCAGAGAGATGGCATCCGCGAAAGCCAATATAGTAGCGCGTCGTTCAGAGAGATGACATCCGCAGAAGCCACTATAGTGGCGCATCGTTCTGAAAGATGACATCCGTGGAAGCCACTATAGTGGCGCGTCGTTCAGAGAGATGACATCCGCAGAAGCCACTATAGTGGCGCGTCGTTCAGAGAGATGACATCCGCAGAAACCACTATAGTGGCGCATCGTTCTGAAAGATGACATCCGCAGAAGCCACTATAGTGGCGCGTCGTTTAGAGAGATGACATCCGCAGAAGCCACTATAGTGGCGCATCGTTCTGAAAGATGACATCTGCAGAAGCCACTATAGTGGCGCGTCGTTTAGAGAAATGGCATCCGCAGAAGCCACTATAGTGGCGCGTCGTTCAGAGAGATGACATCCGCGGAAGCCACTATAGTGGCACATCGTTCTGAAAGATGACATCCGCGAAAGCCACTATAGTGGCGCATCGTTCTGAAAGATGACATCCGCGAAAGTCACTATAGTGGCGCGTCGTTCAGAGAGATGACATCCGCGGAAGCCACTATAGTGGCGCGTCGTGCCTAAAAGGTTAATATTATGGGAATTTGTAGAGTTGACATGCGACACTTCACGTGTTAATAACAATTGCTAGAAATCCAATGTACCGTGTACGAATACAGCGCAGTGCACTTGTAAATCGGTTGCGCAGGAGGCGCCTCCTCTGTTTCGTGGACTTCCGTCTGCTCGTCTTTCTCCTCGTTGTCCCAGTCCACAGCCGTTGGATCGTCCCATCCTACAGTCAGCTGCTCTATTCGTTGTTTCTCTTGCTCGAGCAACGCTGCGGTAGAAATCAAAAGTACAATTCTTATTCTAATATGTATTCCATGTATACGTTTCGTATCGATTTACACGCTCACCGTCAACTTCCTCGCTGTCGTGCCTTTGTCTTTCGTCGATAGGCTCGTCTTCCTGCTGAGAAGTATTCTTTACACTGCCCGGCCGCTCGACGGTGGTCAGGTCGCTTCCACCGTCCCCGTCGCTATCGTAGAACGAATCCGAGGACGGATGTTCCTGTACCATGACGAAAACAACATGATTTAATTGTTCCCGTTCATTGGAGGATCATTCGCCGTCGAATACGGCAAATACGATACGAGAGAAATAAGAAAATAGGATATCGGCATTCGCGTCCACGGATTAGCGTAAGTCGTAAGGAAATATGGATCGCAGTACCGCAGTTCCAGAAGCGTCCGTCCTCACGGAGAGGGAGCTGGCCGAGCGTGGCATGTCCTGCACGCTCAATGTCTCGACCTCCTGCAGCCACTCGTCGACGTTCACTGAAGAAACAATGAGAATGACCGGTGGTGATGATGCTCGCGTCGACACAAATCATTGACGACAGAGACACGTAAAATTATTAATCGGTAGACTACTTAATCGAGTAGACAAACGGATTTACGAACCTCCGCCGTTCCGAAGGCAATCTATTCTCGACTCTGCTTTCAGCTTAGCTGTCTAATGGACAAGAGAACACGTAAGAAAGAGAATGTTAATTTCCCCGGAAAGCTTACCTCTGCGCGTCGTATTGCGTGTTTCAGCTCGTCGATTTTCGTGTCCAAATCCGGACCTTGCGGATCGTTTGGATCAGTCTGTAAAACCGATATTAGCAAAAAGTGACTATTCCTCCCAAGTACAGATTGTTGTTGATCGTGGACAGTATCGGCCGTCGGATTAGTTTACCTTTTGCCCGGACTCTTTCAGCTGAATAAAATTCTGCAATTTCCTACTGTTCTCCCGGATGCTGCTTACTTCACGCGCTATTCTCGTCGACCAGCGACGAGCCTCTTTACCGAGCGTGGCCGCGGCAGAGTGATCGGCGGTTATCCTGCAAACAATGGCATCGTCCACACCGCTAGCGTGATCATTGTTGTTTCGTAATATTAAGGGGGACCGGAAAGTAATGTCGTTTCTGCGCATATTTGTCTGCTTGAATTTAATGTAAACAAACGACATAACTTTCCGATCCCCCTAATATATTGCAATTCGATTCCAGTAAGTGACTCACGGACCTATCCACCGGATCGTTGTCGCAACACTCGAAATCGTACTCTATATGCTGCTTCAAAACAGGATAGTACAAACAGCAACACTGAATGTTGTACTCTCTAGTGAGCTGCAACACGAGCGACGTAAACAACACGGGAGTTCCGGTTATTCCGTGTTTACCACTACAAGTATATCTATCATCGAACAAACCAACCAACCGACAAGTGTTTGCGTTTGCACGACGTTTGATTATCTATAGAGTGTCCCAAAAAATGGCTCGCGATCCGGAAATGGTGGATTCCTTAGGTTATTTGACGTAACTTTTTCCTTGGCGAAAATGCAAACCGCGGCTTCGTTTACCAGTTATTAATGAAAAACGCCAACCAATAAGAAGCGAGCTCTGCTGGCGCGGAACGGCCGAGCCAATGAGCGGAGCTGGGCTTCGTCGCGCGCTCGTTGGCTCGGTCTACTCGCGCGTTATAATAATAATAATAATATTATATTATATTATTTTTATATTATTTAAATTATACAGGGTGTCCCAAAAAATTGTCTCGCAATTCGAAAGAGGCGGGTTCCTCAGGTCATTTGAAGCAACTTCTTCCTTTACCAAAATTTTCTCCGAGGCACCGTTAACGAGTTATTAACGAAAAACAGCGACCAATGAAAGGCGAGCTCAGCTGGCGCGAGGCGACCGAGTCAACGAGCGGAACTGGGCTTCGTGCGCTGGTTGGCTGGGCCGCCTCGCGTCAGCCGTACTCGCCTCTCATTGGTCACTGATTTACGTTGATAGCTCGTAAACGAAGCCGCGGTTTGCATTTTCGCTAAGGAGAAAGTTGCTTGAAATGATCTCAGGAACCCTCCATTTCCGGATTACGAGACATGTTTGAGACATCCTGTATAACCTATATGGAGCGAAGAAGAAATAGTTTCAGCGCGTCGACCGAGAACCGTCTTGTCGCAGCAATTGTTAACCGGGGATGAAACCGATCGCATTGGTTCTACTGGCAGCGATTGAAATCAACGTTTTCTATGTCAGTTGTATCGTCTGTCGGACGAGTTACTCACTTGTTGCGCTTGGTCGCGAATTTTCGTGAAGCTGTTCTGCGTTGCCAGACAGGTCAAGAGTTCGGTACGACCCATCAGCGTTAAATATTCGGCTACCTTATCGTAAACGCCTTGTTCCAAATACTGTTCAAACGTGCGACAAACGGGAAAAATATTATGGTTCCGTAAACAATGGCAAAGGTCGAAGGTCGAGGGAGGAAGCATAGGGAATCGAATCCACCGACCTGCATGGTGTTCTGTAAATCGACTACAAAATATCTTTTTTGATGGGCATTCGCAGCGGCGAGGCTAAGTAAATAATCGTTTCGAGCTCCCGTTGACTTTTCCTCCAATGCGTCGCGTTTCGAGCTCACCTGCGGGGCATCGACACGTTAATGCAAAAACTGTCTCGCGTGCTGTACAGGGTGTCCAAAAATTATTGTACAAGCGGGAAATGAGGGGTTCCTGAGGTCGTTCGAAGTAACTTTTCTCTGAGCGAAAATGCAATCCGTTGCTTCGTTTACGAGTTATTAACGAGAAACAGTGACCAATGAGAGGCGAGCTCGGCTGGCGCGCGGCGGCCCAGCCAACGAGCGCGCGGAGCCCAGTTCCGCTCATTGACTCGGCCGTCTCGCGCCAAATGATCGGAGAAAATGTTCGCATTTTGGCTCGGCCGCTTCGCGCCAGCTAATCTCACCTCTCATTGGTCTCACTGTTTTTTTGATGATGACCTCAGGAACCCCTCATTTCCCGTTTGTATAATAATTTTGGGACACCCTGTATATTCGATCAGTTAATATCGTAGTACTAATTCGTTTCGTTCTACCTTCGCGCTGTTTTTCTGCAACGACGTTATCGATTGAAAGAAAGATCCTTTCTTTTTCTTTAATCTGAAAATAATCATCAAGCGTGCACACAGCATTGTTAGGCTCGTCGATCGATCATGAAATCGAACCGAATCGTAAAACATCGACGAATAACGTACTTTTCCTCGATGTCTTTTGCCTTGTCCCGGACGTCGTGAGCACTGTGCTCCTCGTCGAAGTACAACTTCTTCGTTTTATCCACGTCCTGCACACACATTTGCAGCTCTTTTTGTACTATCATCAATTGGTCGATCGCCTGAAACAAAATTCGCGCCGTCAGTTTGCTTTTACGAATTTAAACGATTCGGAAAGCTAACAGAATATTACAGTCTCAACCTTGAACTTTCAGGACCGTTGGACATTGTCTATGTACACGTTTTATCGACCCGTACCTTCTTTGAAATTTGGAGTTTGTGCATCTTCAAGCTTTTGGCGTCGTCGGCAATTTGTTGTTGAAAAACCTCGACGGCCGCTAGCCGAGCTCTGGCCAGCTTCTCGTTCTCCTCCAGCACGGTCCGCCAAACGTTCCACATGTTCCTGAAACGATTTCGATCAGCCCGAACTGTTATCGAAGCGGCCAAGCGTCGCTCTAAACGAGACCTTACCATTTCTCGTCGCCGCCATCGACCTTCAGGTCCGGAATGTACGGGATTTTCTTGTTCAAATAGGCGGAAGATATTTTGAGGAGCGCCTGTAAAAATACCGTTTAGCGAACGTTCACCGAAAGTCCATCGAATAAGTGGACTTCGAGCCGAGTCGAATTTCATAGTACGTAACCAACTTACCTCCGAATAGGATTTCTCGATCGCGGATTTCTTTATCGTGAAGTTGCTGAAAAGAAAGTCGACAGAGAATTTGACGAAGTCCGTGTTAAATTATGCAATTACGATTTTAACACGTTCGTCGCCCAGCGCAATTCGGTTGAGTTTCTCGCGGGGCCCAAATACGACCGATGGAGCACCGAAACATAAACGGAGCGATACATTTTTTAAATAAATAATTTTGAATAAATTTAACCTTGACATAACCTGAACGTCAAGAAACGAAAAAAAATGTAGAAAGAACTACGACATAGTATAATGTAATGTGTTATACTAAATATAAATTAGTAAAAAGTATAATATAATATGTATATAGTATAATATTTTTAGTATTTTTAAGTTGGATATCCTATATTTATATTTCAGTGCTTATTCCATTTTATTCCTTTTAAAATCCAACTGAAAGTCCTATAAATTGAATAAGAAGAGCGTCACCCACATTTTGGTGACGGGATCTCCACGGAAGCATACTCGTCACCCAGATCCGAGTGACGCGACGACGAACGTGTTAAATAACTGCATTCTGTTATTGCTATTTTATCCCTGTTTATTGCGGTACACGGTTCGAGTAGGGGAAATAAAGTGTTTGCCGACTCTAGTTCTCTTTAAATCCTTACGCAATGAATATGCATGCGTAAACGGTCGCAGTCAAGCTATCAATTTCGCGTTAAACGATCGAACGTGTATATATATATATATATATATATATATATATATATATATATCTGTGTGTGTCGTATCTGTGCGACGTATCGGTGGATTAATGAAACAGACGTGGAATATCGGCGCGACTCGCGCGTATCGTAAAACCGTTCCTATTTGCCATTGTACGCGTCGTTCGGCACCGAGGGGCGTTAACGGACTGCGGCATAGACTTTAGGCGAAAGAGGCTCCGATGACGTTAACAGATAAGACATCGCGCAAAGCGGCGGTGCCCAGTTACCAAAAACGGCGAGCCGCGCGATCATCGAATCGATCCGGAAATTTCTGACCAATGTCGGGACGCGCGTGCAGACGAGATACCGGGAGCGTTCGATTCACGGTCCCCTCGCCGAGAATGAATGCGATCGAAGCAAGCTTGTCCCCCGTTGGAAAGTAAAAGTACGGTCGGCGTCGAAGAGAAACGGAAACTGCTTACGCGACAAGACGCGGACGACGCGAAATGCCGGAGGCACCTACTAGAGTGTTCCGGAGGTCTTTTATCTAATCCCCTTTTACACAATTACGGGACTCACCGAATATCCTCCAGAAGGTCGCATTCGTGCTGATTTTTCGCCTGCAACTTGGCCGCCTGCTCCGCGTGTACATTCTTCAGAAATTTTGCGTAATTTCCCTGCGGGAACAGAGAACGTTTCAGCGAATCGAGGAATCAATTGTTTTGTTTTTTTTTCTTCGGCTGACAACTTTCGATGATGCCGCGACGCGACGAGACGAGACGAAACGAGACGAGACGCGACGAGACGCGTTCGTTAAGAGGAAAATATGCGATTTGTTAATTAGCTCTCGGTTTCTCAGCACAGAAACAAGTTGTTCCGGCACGGCATAGCGGGTGGAAAATAAAAGGTTGTCTCTCTTTCCGCTTCGATTATTGGTCGTTTGCACGGCATCCGATAATTACCGGTCAGGGGAACTAACAAGGGTGACGCTTTAATCAACGGCGACGTTGTTCGAAGTCAAGTTCAATTTTGTAGTACATGCAGCTGCATCGGCGATCCCTTTACGCATCGAGGCTCGCATTGACCCCGTGAACTCTGATCAACGCCCGTCCGTGCGAACACGTTCGATGTTCGTACGTGCAACTCGGGCTTTACGGAAAATCAATGCGTTTCTTATGAGCACGAGCGATAAACAAACGTCTCCCTTCTAGACGTGCCGGAATTTCCCGGATATCGAGTGGCTTGCGAATTAATTACCGAGTCCATCGGGTTGCGCGATACGAAATATCGGATTTTCAAGCGAGAGATTGCATTACCAAAGAAAAGGTCAAATATAAAGAACATTGTTGACCCGCTCTAAATTGTTTCATAATTACTAACAAAATCGAGCAACGTTAAAGGTAAAATTTTTATTATGCAAAGGTGTAAAATCTTTGTAGGGTAGTGGAGCTGGTTATTGAAGGGTGATCAATTGCTGTGCCTTTGGTTCGTTTTCGAGCATAATTTACTTCGTATTTATCGAATGAGACATACTAAATTGTTTCTATTCAAAAATGAACGAAATAAAAGAATAAAATACATTGCACAAGAATCTCACTCGCCTGTTAAAACAATCGAAAACATTTATCGAAGTTACACTTCGCCGTTAACAATTTAGAAAGAGGAACGAAGAAAATTCAAATGACGATTGTTAACATTTGTTTAGGATCTTATTGTGATTGATATTGTAAATACTATTGTAAATTTGATATTCTTAATTTTATTGAAGAAGATTCGAATAACGATTTATTTAGAATCTTATTGTAATTGATATTGTAAATACTATTGTAAATTTGATATTCTTAATTTTATTGCAAATTTTAGACAGAACACTTGTCGAAGTTACACTTCACTGTTAACAATTTAGAAAGAGGAACGAAGAAGATTTGAATGACGATTTATTTAGAATCTTATTGTAATTGATATTGTAAATACTATTTTAAATTTGATATTCATAATTTTATTCCAAATTTTAGACAGAATACTTGTCGAAGTTACACTTCACTGTTAACAATTTAGAAAGAGGAACGAAGAAGATTCGAATGACGATTTATTTAGAATCTTATTGTAATTGATATTGTAAATATACTATTTTAAATTTTATATTCATAATTTTATTGCAAATTTTAGACAGAACACTTGTCGAAGTTACACTTCACCGTTAACAATTTAGAAAAAGGAACGAAGAAGATTCAAATAACGATTTATTTAGATCTTATTGTAATTGATATTGTAAATACTATTGTAAATTTGATATTCATAATTTTATTGCAAATTTTAGACGAAACATTTGTCGAAGTTACACACTTCACTGTTAACAATTTAGAAAAAGGAATGAAGAAGATTCAAATGATTGATTCAAATTATTGTAATTGATATTGTAAATACTATTTCAAATTTGATATTCTTAATTTTATTGCAAATTTTAGAAATTCCATTTACGCAACGAATTCGCCGAATTTCGATGCCAAGGGGGAAGTTTCAAGTAGTATAGGAGATTTTGGGCCAGACAGTCCCGGCCGTGGCGCGTCGCAACAACGCGACGCGAGGCGATACGCGCACGTATCGTTGCTAATCAATTCGCACAAAGGGGTAACCCCGTTCGATCGCGTTGAAATTCTGACAGGTCTATCGATTCTCCTTGAACATCAGGCGTTGCATTTTTGAATGCGTCCACGGTCTAAAGGCTCGTACGTACGTAATCGCTGTGTGCACGACTGCTGATTCCGGCATTGTTACGTGGATCGTTAAACTGCCTTTATTCGTTTGTCTCGCTCGTTCGTAAATTATTTTTCGTTTACGTCTTGAAATGCGCCACCGGCGAACGCGATAGCTTACGGACGAACGTTGCCCGTGCGTGCTGCATTCGAGTTACACGTAACTCGAATACACGACAATTTGTTTAACACCAAAACCTACCAAGCAGTAATACTAACTGGCATGTACTGTTTCGCAAAAGTGATAAGACCGAATTTATTTGGAATTCGTAAAGTTTTTATTATAAAACTTGCTCCAATAATACAACTTATTCGAGCGTTTTCCACGAAAGAGTCTCGGAACTTTTCAGAATTGCAAAATAAGAAAGCGACCGCTTCGACCGCGATAGGTTTAGTGTTAAACCGGACCGAGAGCGACAATAAGACCGACCCGATACGTTCGGTTCCGCGAAGTCCATTTTTAGTAGTTCGAATAAATCATATAAATATTTTTTTTCGCATTTAAAGCGAACAAATGCGAAGCTTCGTTTCTCAAATTTATCGAATGCACGGCTCGGCGAGCTTCGCCCGTGTCCGCGATTAATTTTCCTTTAATTCGAAATAGTGACGAAATGAGGAAGGGAGGAGAGAGAGGAGGGAGGGGGTGTTAGAAAAGAGACGGAAAGGTCGGGCTTTTAAACAGCCCGGCTCGACAAAGTGGCGTGATACAGCGAAGAATTTCAGGTTGTGGATGAAAGGCCCGTGCTAAAGGAAATTTATAGCCGGGACACCCGCGACAAAGACATTTATTACTTTGAAAAAAGCCCCCTATCGATCGCGGAGGCCGACACCGAGCCTTTCCGGCAGCTTGAGAAAGGGATGCAGCCAGTCCTTGCGCGGGGGTTCCTTCGGAAAAGATTCGTCCGCCGAACGAGTATCGTTTTTATCTTCGAGCGGGTCCTCGTTTGGGAACTGTTCTCGGCGGAATGCGCTTCGCGCGAGGGTGAACCGACTCGACAAACACGAAATCGGCCGTGGGCGGCGTAGAAATCTTCCCGAGTGCAAAGAATAAACAGAGTGGCGAGAGGAGCATAGTCGAAGCGTGTTCTTCAAACTCGCATCGACGCGGAGAACGCTCTCGCGTTCCCTTTTTTTCGCGTATCTCTTTCTCTCTTTCGGCTCTCGGGGAGGGTCTCTCTCTCTTTTTCTCTCTCACCCCTTCCTCTTTGCTCTCCCCCTCTCTCTGGATTCTTATCGGGTGACTAGCATTCGACAAGTGGAAGTGGGTCAGGAATCCCCGGATCTTTAACTACGAAACTTTATTGTCGTGGAACAGGAGGCGAAGGGACGGGTCGCGTAACCCGACAAATAGGTCAGTAAATTTTATTGCCCTCGCAGGCACAGGGACCTGGCCTGCATGGTCCTCCCAAGGACCCCTGCTCCTCCTTTGATCAGCCTCGTTCGCGTGTGCAACTAATAAGGGGTGTCGACCAAGTGGCCTTTTCCCAGTATTAATTGAACCTTACACGGAAGATATATAATCGGAATAAATACTTGACAACTGGTTCTTCCATCGGCTGCCATTTGTATTCGCGAAGCGAGCACGGCACTCTTCGATCGAGACAAAGAGTATCGCGTTAACGGAAAAACTTTCTTCGAACGAGAGAGAATCGATCGAACGTGGTTTGCAATCCGAACGTTAACGTTTACGTTCACCAAGAGACCGAGTACAAATGACAGAAAACAGAACGACTGCTGGTTTCACCGAGTGGTAAATTGCTGGCCAACGTGGCAGAAGAATCGGAGAGGATTTCACCGTCTAGACGGTGCCACTTTTAAACGGCCGGAGTAGAAGAAATTTGCGGGTCGTGTATTATCGCAATTACGCTATCTTCAACGCAGGAATAATTCAACGCGGAGACGCGACGCTGTGCGCGTTCAAGGAACGCCGCACGGGAACGTTTTAGAAGAATTTCAAAACGCTCTTAAAAGCTATTTGCCGAACGACGAAACTCGAACTATCCTTTGTACGAAACGTGAAAAGCATCGGTGGAGCAGAGCTAGCGCGTTACAGCCAGGAAAATTAAGCCCCGACAAGAAATCGTTATCAGCATGCATAATGAAGGCTGCATTATTGCGCGAGGAAAGTGCAGCAGGGAGATATCCTTTAATCAAACCCGTCGCGCTCGAGGGCTTCTGCTCTCTCTCTCCGGCTCGCAGAATAAACGAACGAACCCTCGACGCGATATGTGTGTGGTCGGGCCACGATACTCCAGAGGGATGCTGCGGGATCGTTTAACCATGAATCGGTGTGCCTCGGCTCGACCGTAGGAATGTAAACGATCGATCCGAAGCGGCTCGAGTATCCGCATTTCGGAAAACTCGATGGCACGAGTGGTTCTGATCACGATGGAACATGGCCACCGAAAATTGTCCTACATTCGAAATTCAGGATCGATTTGGATGGACGGCCGGGACCGCGTTGTTATATAAGGAAAGGTCGGAATTTCGGCGGATACCGGTTCGCCGTAGGCGACGTGCGATTACGAGATTCACCTCGAGAATCGGGGTGACGGAAATACATTGTCACACGCCGGTGTTCGGCGGGTTGTTAATCCGAATATTTGGCCGGTCTCGTGGATTTTCAGGTCAGCTTTCGGCGTGTAGGCTCGGGAGCGAGCGAGCAAAACGAACGAGGGTCCCGAACACCGCGCGCATCGATTTTCCCATCGTGGCGAACGTTCGAGCTGGCTTTACGTCAATTTTCCTGTAAGACGTGTCTGCGGGGCGAGATCGATACGAGACCGTCTCGATCGCTCGTAAAGGCAAGACTGGGTGTCCGTCTCGGGCCCCCGTGATCTTGCTGTCGCGTGACACCTTCCGAGAACCATGCTCTCTCTCCTCTAATAGCGAAGCGATACGATTCGTTTTGTTCTCCGCGGAGTTCTCGCAGAGTTGGCTGAATTTTTCTCAGCTGATTTTTACGGCGTACAAGACAGACAGAGAGAGAAAGAGAGAGAGAGAAAGTTAATTTCGTTCGTTGATTCTCGGGGACTAGCGATTCGCGATCCGCGAAGGCTTCTTAGGAGTCGGCGGAAGCGCGCGCGCGCACGGGGTCCGCTCGGAAGAAGAGCGTAACGAGCGTAACGTGAAAAGAGACGAGGACGGAGAACGAGGTTGAAGACGTTTCGAGCAAGAGAAGGAGCGTTCGGTAACGATCGGACGTACGAATTCCAGAATAGATATAGTGGTTGACTTAGGCGACTCGGCTTCTCTTACTTTTCTTGGTGGTGGTTGCATGCTGGACGAGCGTTGAGCGGCCTGCTCCGCAGCCTCACCGCTGGCAGCCCGTTTTACACCGTCCGGGCCGGGGAGGGGTGCTCTGTTGTTTTCGTACGCCTCACCCGACACACAACAATGAACGCGCAACCACCCTCTTCACAGCTCGCGTGTTCGTACGCTACTGCTCTCCTGCCCTCGACCGAACTAGCCTGTTTATTGATCGCACACGCGCCTGCGTCCTCTCGATGATACGCCTTCGGGATCTCTCGTTACCCTCCTACTGCCCCTCCCCCCCACTCTCCCACGCACCCTCTCTCAACCCTCTTCGACGCGTCCACGGTTCGGCTCGACTCGGCTCTCGCGCGCCACCCGCACACTCTGTGCCCTGACCTCCTCTTCTCTGGCATTTACCGACGAACACGAACAAATTCGTCTCTAAAATATTCAACGATTTCGGAAAACGAAACTCGCAGAATTATACGCGGAGAGAACTGTCGAAGCTGCTTACCGGAACAACGCCAAGATCGAAATTTTCTAAATACCGTTTTCTAGGTACCGCAGGTGTAGGCAGCCGACTTCGTACTTTCGATCTTGGACATTTTTTGGGAACGATAGTCGACGGGCGACGTTATCGAGTCAAGATTACCGATTCGAGAGGGGCACCTTCGGAGAAATTTGCGATTTATTCGAGTTAACCGAGCGTCGAAGAATTTCGGAAAGATCGATATTCTTGGTAAGATAATGGCCAGTCGTTTGAACTAGCGCGATTTTCAGTCCCGTGAATGTCCATGCGACAAAGTTAACGCAACATTCCCATGATATATACATGTATAGACGCAATGTTTTTAACGTTGACAGGTTTATTAGGTTGTTTTTGAAAAATCGAATCGAATGAACGATCACGATCATTAACCGTGCAGTTATGTTTGATCGTTTAATCGATCGTGCACGAGCTACGGATGAATGCTACGATGAAATGAGGAATCAACCAGACAGCGTAGACTCGGAAACGGTATTCAACTTTATTAATTGTATAAAACGGGAGAGTGCTCGTCGCAGCAAATACATACCGAACGAATCCATTATCTTCGCGTTTGACACATTTGTAATAGTTGTAAGAAACGTTGAATGTCACATAGAAAATTGAAAAAGGTCGCAACGTTTGTTGTTAAATTAATTTGAACGCTAGGTACAAGGACTATCACAAGATATACTAGACGACCATCCACGAGAAGCGATCTCGTTTCTCTCGACGCGACCTTCATTGTTCTCCGACTGGCAAAGAGTCGAAAATCGAGAGAACACGACTCGCCTCACTTTTCTCTAAGCCTTTGTTCAAAAAGACTGCATCGCGCGCTAAGCGCAACATTATTCGGCTAACGTGCGTTGGTTGCTTTAGAAAAATATGGAAACCACCGCGAAGCGTCCTCTTTGGAAAATCAACTTTGGATTTGAAGCTTGAAATTGACGCGAGAAGTGAAGCGGTCCATAAACGCTCGCTGAGTTCTGTAGTTTGTTCGGCCGAGAACATTCGAAAATTCGAAATTTCGACATTCGAAAATTCGAACGTTTGATAACATTTCATAGTAAATCGTCGGCTGCCATTTGGCCGAGATCCTGCTCGGCCGGTAATCCTACGGCGCCTTCGGCGTCCGCCTCTGGGCCGGCGGGCATCACTACTTCCGGTTGAGTGGTTGGTTCCGTAGACTGCAACAGACCCATTCCTATAGGATTTGCCCCGGCGTCTAGCACCGGGTCGGCAGTGGCTTCCGCAAGGTTCGTTACGGATTTCGATTTTAGGCACTGGAAGTCGACGTGTCGACTTTTCGCCTCCTCCTTCTCCCAGGACATGTGAATGAAAGGCCTCTGCACGTAATTGTAAATCACCTCGGACCGTCCTCCCGCTCTTGTCTTCACTTTCTCCTTGTAGGTAGGATAGCCTTCGATGCCCAAGCGGATCTTTTTCAGGCAGCGTTCCTTCATCACCTGCTTGGCCACATCCCTGTTCTCGATGTACTTGAAAAACCGATACATCGCGGTGCTGTTGACGGCTATTGGAAAGTAAAAAAAAAATACTTTGGTCGACTTTTACTGTCAGAGAACCGTTTTGTTTCGACCGTGCGTTTACATTGTCTTGTGAATGTTTTAGAAACGAAAAAGCCATGTATTTTCGCGTGCATCTCATCTTTCCAATCGTTCCGACAGAATCGGTGGATTTGACACGGTGAAATTGCGTCTCGGCGGATTTAATATGGTCGGAAGTGTTGCAAACAACACGGTCGATGTGGTTATTGATTTTCTATTTTATAGGAATATTCATCATACCGTGGCAAGGTAGTATATTTCCAACCTTGGTGTCGCGAAAAAATGAGAAAGTAATAAATATAAAGTTACCGTTCGCGCACTTACTTTGCGAGTACTCCTCTCCCATTTGCGGGGGATATTCTTCGTCCCAGTCGACGGTATCGTCTTCCAGTAAAACGACGATATGGCATTCACGGTCACCTCTACGCGCACTGTTTACCATCAGGGGCAACATCAAGTCCTCGAGGAACACTTCGAACTGGCAGCGCGCGCCTTCGTTAGACAACTCATGTAATAACCCTCCTATAATCAATTGTTTAGTTTCTAGTCTCCTGTCGTTTAACGCGAGCTGCGGAGTAGCCTTCTAACGATTACGTATTGTCCGTAATCGAACGCTGAATACACTGTCCAACCGATGAAAAGATTTTTCTGATCTCATTATCCTATACTTTCTAGAAAGAATATCAAAACAACTTTGAAAGAATTTCAATTGGTAACAAACGCTATTCGATACTCTGTTGGTAAGGATCATTTGGACGACGATATTATTGTACAAATTCAATATCGTGTTGAACAGTGATATAATAGAAAGTAGAAACCCAATTATTTATTTGGAATATTATAGTGTTTTCCATATTTTTTAAAATTTGCTTTACTCAGAACGAGAACCGTGCACTTACTCAAATTTTGGCATTTCACTGTGCTAGCATCGAAAGGAACAAGAAGATAGTCGCATGCCTCCCGCAAATCTTGAACCGCGACTGACGGTGGACAACGTATTATTCCACCTTTATAATAATCAAGAATAGCTCTAAACACCATGGCAGATACGCCTTCCGCAACTTGGTATTCACCGCGTTCATTTGGTTGAGCATATTCTACGCCAGAACTAAACATTCTTCCCAACATTGTATTTGGATGTGCGGTGAACAAGGCGCGGTCAACGATAAATCTGAAATGAATACATTGTTCCATGTTGCTACAATTCGTTATACAAATTAACGTAACATATACGTATAAATATAAGATGTACATATAATACTTACACAGTATTATCCACAATAAGAGTAATGCGATCATCGCTAGCTGGTGGATTATTTACACCGATAATAGACGCCGACGACGGCAAATTGTCCCTACATTGATTTTGTTGAGTTTTTCCAACGGCAACCCCGGTACAAAGTCTGAAGCAAAGCAGAATTTTAGCAACTATTCGAGTATACTTAATATTAACGGCCGCACCAAACAGAAAGTTTCTGCTAATAAAACACGTGGAAGCGATGCACAAGTGTTGAATGAATTTCTAAACAACACCTACCTCTCGGATATCGATGCCCGGACTTTGTTTCGGTTATACAATCTATGGAAACAATTTATACTATCGGTCACTAATAGAAAGCGTTCGTGTACCTGATCAAAATGATGGTACAAAAACCTATGTTTGTTTTGTCTGCAGTTATTACCTGTTTTGATGATTAATATTTGTATTTTGCCTGCCAGAATTGAAGGAATGACAGTGCCTTTCATTGCTTCCATCTCTTTGAACCAGACAAGATTTTGGTTTGGAAGAGCCACCACAACTACATGCAAAACAACGACATTACCTTTCTAATGACTGCATTCGACAAGCATCGTGTATTATCTACAATTCTAATACGATAACTAGTTTGAATCGAGAATCGTGTATGTACATGAAATTTATTTATGAGAACATTGCTTTCATTTTCTGTTGGATATAGAATCGATTATGCTAAGTATGCTCCTTGTATTATACAGTGACAACATTGTTTGCTTCTTTTAATAAACGAGTCCAACGAAAAGACAACTAAAAGTAAGTAACTGCACGGAAAGCATACACAAAATGAGTAACACAAGTCTACGATTGCAAGATGTTAAAGAAAGTACAGGAACTTGTATCGAATAATGTAAAATGCTGGATGAATGTCGAGTAAATCATTCCTCGATATATCGATTTCCATCTAATCTAATATTCAAGATATATGTGAGAAAAGAATATTTGTTCTTAATTAAAAAATTAATTTCATGCATGTAACATAATGTATGACAACAGCCTTAAATACATGCTACGATATAAACATATAGTTACCGAAGTAGAATTTTAAAAGGAGTTATAAATTGTGGATAAAACAATTATGTTATCGTTCATCTAAGATGAGCTTATAATAACGTTTTTATCATAGAGACAAAAAATTAAACTACTAATATATTGTATATTCTTAATCAAGGTACGCTGTTTCTCCTTGCTTTGTTCTATATCGAGAAATATAATTGCTTGTATTTTCTGTACGAAAAAGACAGTGTACCTCATTCTACTCCCATAAATACGATGTCGTCCTCTATCATCTGTTTCTTTGTCTGTTTCTGCGTCGCTACTGCTATCTTGCAAATAATTCGAGTGATCTGCATGATTTGACATCTTGGACCAGCTGTAAAGATTGAATACAAGTTTAAAATTCTCAACTATTTTCCTCTTAAGTAATTAAATTGGAGACATTTTTATAAATAGTAAAGAGATTTGTATTTAATTTACTGAAACTAATGGCCAAGGAAAAATTTATTGCTCTATGTAGAATTCTATCGAGTTCCAACTAAAATAAAAACATCATTAAACGTTATTAAATGTTTCATTATAATCATGTATGATTTCTTTAAAGACATGAATGTTATTGGGTTCATTGGACGTAGAAATATTTAACTGACACTAAGATTATGCAATAAAAATTAAATTGAACATGTAGAAGTTTCCATCACTTCAGAAATTGTATACTGTAGCATTTTCTGTCAAACGTTTTTACAAATAGAAACATCACGTAAAAATGTTTAACAGAATGACAGGTTCGTAATAAAGTTTTCAAATATTTTTCCGTATAAATATATTGTGATATTGTTGTGCAATACTTAAAATATACTTATCATGATAAATAGTTTCGTTGCAGTATTGCAAAACGTTCTGCCATACACTTTCTTGTTCTCTGTTAAATGCTTATGCGTCATTCACACACGCGTTTCGATTACTCACATGTTAGGTATTGACAGGTAAAAGCCGAGTTTCTTTAAAAGCCAGCTAGCCGATGCACAAATATCCAAACCGCAAGATTGAAAATTAACCTGAACTCTCCTTTTAATGGAAAGTTGCATTCCAAACCAATGAAACGAATAACGCGAAACACCGCACGGTCATAGATGACAATTCCTTTTGACAGGCATTGACCAAACTACAAGATCGCACTAGCTCGCCAACATTTACAGAATCGTTACTAAACGACATAACAAAGTAAACCTATTAATTATCGATTAAAAATTCTAATGTTGCAGCGTATGGAAGTATTCGGAAATAGTTTTATCCTCCTGAGATATATCGCTCAAAGATTGTTACAAGTTTAATTTGACAAAAATTTTGAAACGATACGATTTCGCGCCAAAATACTCGATGATTCGTGTAAGAATTTCACCGAACATTCCGATCTAATTCATTTGTATTTAATGACTCGGAAAGCTGTAAATAAACACTTGTAAACAATTATAAGATTCTTTCAACATGACTCATTAATCAACACGATTCAATATATTTCGAATCGTACAGATTTGTTGTCGATATTACAATTAAAATGTAGAGTAATTTTAAATTATAGTGCTAATAATAGTGATTGGATTAAATTTTATTTTGTTGTACAAGTTATACATTTACAGTTTTTGTACGTCCACAAATATGATCCTGAAATGTGTCAGCGTGATAACGTGTGCTGGATGCTTTTTATACACTTCTTACATTTTATGTAAATTGTCCTACTTTTTATCAAGTCACAATGAAGATGACAACAGAAATGTGTCACAGAAAAAAGGTAAACAGTAATCATGCTTAGATGCGGGTTCTAATAATTTAATAAACATTATTTGATTTGTGTAATTATCGTTTTACAGCATATTTTGCCAAGAGTTTATCTCATAATTATTTCTATTACAGATGACTCTGTTGATTCGGTATTATGGTTGTTACTTGTAAACATGTCGTTGTTAAATGTCTTTATGTTACAACATTCGATTATGGCTAGTGATTTTGTAAAACATTTGTTTTGTAAATTGCATATGGATTATATGGAGAGAAGTATATACAATATCGCCAGTGCCATGACTCTACATTTGCTACTTAATCAATGGCAAATCGTATCATCAATTTCATGGTGGAAAATCGATACATCTTTCAATGATATTTCATGGTACATATTTACCAGTCTCCATGTTCTGGCTTGGTCAATAATTTATAGCGGTTGTTTAATGATGGATATATCTGAACTTACTGGAGTGAAGCAAGTGTATTATAAATTTTCGTCCAGACCAAGTCCCATGTTAACGAAATCCAAAGAATTGCGACACTTTTATTCTCACATGAGACATCCTAGTTTGATAGGTTTTCTTATTATTCTATGGATACATCCTTATATGACGTAAGATATGTTTAAAAAGAATTATCATTGTATTATAATTAAGTATTTAATTCTTTTCGTTCTTTTTCTTTTACAGAATAGACAGAATATTGTTAGCTTCGGTATTATCTGTCTACATGGCGTTAATGTGGAACATTGACGACAAAGATTGTAATTATCATGCCACTCTAGTCAGAAGAAAGCAAGAAGAATTATTTTGATCTTTACTTATAATATCTGCCTTACCATCACAGCTTTTGTGTTCAATATATTTAAGTTCTAAACGCGTTTGTAATATAATATTTTTTTGGCAGTTTTACATTCAAGAATACATATTAAAATGAAAATTGCATTACTCGAGCTATGGAAAACTTAATCAATTATCTCAACTAAAAGAGCTGTTCCTTTCAAAATCCAATACGCCTGTCCCTCTGCGGATGGAAGCAACGTTGCAACAACAAAATTTGTGCTGTGCCCTGTTGTAGATAATACGCCTGCACGTACAGCTGTTTTATACAGTGGACAAACATATCTTGGATCATCCTTTGGTAACTCTAGTATCGGATTTATATGTAAAACTGGAAGATTTGGGTGCATCTCGCCTGAAATGCATATACTTTGCATAATTGAAAGTTTTCTGCTTAAAACAAACCGGTGGATTACCTATGTTCGCGTCTACTAGAAGCATAGAGTTAAAATCCCATCTACCAGCGTCAATGTACAGTCCGTGAATTAATACACCATCCTCTGGTACTTGCAAGCCTTTGTACGATGACTCCCCCTAAAGAAATCATTGCTTCGATATAAGAGTACTATTCGAAGTATATTTCTATCAACTCAACCTCTTTTCCAGATTTTTTATGTTCCTCTTCAATTTCGGCTTGATCGAGAACGATTTTGGTGGGAATGAAATCCAGTTTGAGATGATCGATAGGTGTGTTATACTTTCTTGCACATGTCTGCAGCATACCCGTTAAAAATCCTTGTGGAAACGATAAGCCGGAAATCCAGAAAGAAACGGGTTTTTGTTGAGTCAACCAAATCTTGAATAGGAAAAAAAAAGATGACTAAATTATCGGTATACTTTAAATGTACAAAATTTCTCTATTTGGAAATATGATGTTATAGTTTTATCATTTTTTTTTGACAGAGGCATACGTACTTCAATAAAATCAATCCTCAGTTCTAAGTTTCTTATCCAGCTTCCCAAGGATTTCAAGGATGGATAGACATTCATGTTATGCCACATTTGCGGTACCTAATTTTAATAAGAATACTGATGCTGATATTGTAAAATGTTGACTAAGACAAACGAAATTTACGAGGATGAAACCTGATTATTGATGAGAGCAATGAAGACATTTTCTAATTCTTCTGACATAACGACGAACCCTTTAATGGCTCGTTGCAGGTTTTCGATCGACACGCGTATTTTCTTCAGCAGCGTATTGTACCTATCAACTTCGTGAACGAGGACGGTAGTCATCGACGGAAGACGTCCTTTTGAGTCTCTCTGTGTCATGAAACAAAGATTTTAATATTTCCACTTATAATTATAATTATAATTATTATTATATATATTATATATTATTATATAATTATATATTATTATCATATATATTATTATATATTATTATTATAATAATTATTATATAT
The DNA here is from genome assembly GCF_051020955.1 of Megalopta genalis. NCBI lineage: Eukaryota > Metazoa > Arthropoda > Insecta > Hymenoptera > Halictidae > Megalopta > Megalopta genalis. Next base: position 14,549,056 of record NC_135013.1, read on the forward strand.
ATTATTATAATTATATTATAATTATAATATTTCCATAGATGATTGATAGTTGTCGTGTCGAACGAGATAGAAATATTCTACTTACTACCAAGTGTTTGGGATTACACTTTGTAGAATCTATTTCAAGTTGAATCCGAACCAGAATCGTGTCCGCAATCTCGTACGCTATATCCGAGCTGGATTTCCCTTCTTCGGATGCAGATTCTTTCGGTTGTACTTCCAAAATGGTATTTATTACGAATTGCGCCTCTTTTAACTATTAACCATAATTAGTTAGCGTGGTTTTAGTCGACTGGCTAAACAATAAGTCTCTATAAAAATACTTCGAGCTCGAGCATGATTCTCGATTACTTGATAAATTTGGTTTGCGTTCTCGTGCATCTGGAAGATTTCCGGATCATCGATTATGGAGAAGTTCTCCACGAAATCTCTATACTCCCTCAGAGTTTTGAAGTTTGGACAATAGTATTTTCCGGACCGCGAATAAATGTAATCTGAAACAAGACGTACCAAACATTTATTAGAATTTCCTTCGAATTTCGAAGGAAACAAAATGTCTTACCGTCTTTCAGGGTTTTAGGTGAGAAAAATATATCTAATATGGTTTTCATACACCTCAGGTCCCAGGTGTCCGTGACTCTGCCGCCGTAAGTGATTTCGCCTGTAGTGTATATTAACGCATTCCAAGGTATATGCTCGTGTACGCAAAACAGTTTCAGGTTCAGTAAGCAGCACTCTCTGTCGCTGTCGTTGAATTCGTAAAGAATATTCCAACCCAGCGGGCCAAACTTTTTGCGTTCCTGAATAATCGCGTGAAAGAAACAAACTCCGAATATGATCTTCCGCCACTTCCCGTTTAAATCTGAAAGAAAAACGTGGAAAAAAGTGTAGAACGGTGCGTATACATATCGTCTTTTCTTTCTCTCACGGTGTTCCTCGAAGAATTCTTCGTCGAAGTCGTAAAGTGCTCTCTTTATGTTCGCCTTTAGACCTTTCGGTGGTTCGTTGGTCACCTTCACCGCGTTCTGAAGAACGGAAACCGGAAAGCTGACACTCGGCATCGAGCTCAGGAACAGCCTAAAATCGCTATGAATCTGTCCCTCTTGTTCCTCGCTGATTTCCATAATGATTTGTTCCATATTGATCATCCACGACGCAGCTAAATGACAATTTTGCAGAAACACCCATCTGCCCTCCACGACGCCCTTTCGTATGTGCCCTTCGGCCACAGGTCCTTGACCCTGTCCCAGAGAAATCGAATTGTATCTGTCGGAGAAATTCATCTCGGCCGCGAATCTTAGAAAACCGCTGAAAGGATCCGATCCGGTGGTCAGGATGAACACCAGAGGTATTTTGTTCGACGTGTTGGCGAATCTAAAACAGAAATTGTCGAATTGATCCATCGATCAAAGGGCTAATATCTTTTTTCTTATTATGAAAAATAATTTCCATAGAAATGGAAATTATATATATATATATAATTAAAACGATAGTGTGTGTACAAGAGCGGCATTGCAGCCATTGGCGATTCCACGAATTTCTGACCGAGATTCTTCGCCACGAACGCCGTGATCGCAAAGATCAATTGATCTTCCTTCAAAGCTTTCAACAGCATCAACTTTTCTATGTCGGACAGTAGATTGTTCCAATTGTTGGTTGCACTACTTGCGTTTGTCGGAATTACGTTGATCACCTAAAAACGATAATACAGTTTATGCGATGATTACTTATATGCTTGCGCGATCTAGATCTGTTTAAAACTAATAAAAAGCGGGCCTCACTTCTTGGAAATATCCAATTGTTAATGGAATTTTCTTGAAAACGTCGTTCAGAATATTTTTGAAAACTGGGAAAGTAGCAGCTAAATAGTTGACGAAGGTCCACATTTGGATCGTCAATGTCGGGATATCTGGTCTGTCAGCCTGTTTAAAGAACAGTATCATGTTTAAAGAACTTTTACATTGAACGCGGTATAATTTGATTATCCGGCACGATTAGAAAACCGAGACGACTTTATTTCCTTCTTTATTATCATCATTTTATTTGATTAAAATATTGGATAAATTCTAGCAATATGAAGGTCCAACAAATATTTTTAAGGCATTGAAATAGCCAGAGAAATTTTCTGCATCTATATTATGTCATAAAAGTCTATTTACAGTTATAAATTAACAGAAAATAGAATATTTGTTACAGCTACAAATGATTCTTGCTGTAAGGAATACATATAAGGAATAAATAAAAATAACATGAAATTTGCCAATTTAAGGGTGAAACAAATATTCTAAGTGTATACAAATATTCAGGAAGCTCTCCTGCGTTTATATTATGTGTTATGTATTTATAACCAACAGTCGATTTTGGCTAACAGTTTGAGTTTTTTGCTACTATTCCAATTGGCGCTGTACGCATATCGAACAGAGCTTTATTTTCCCCTCATAAGAGGCGTCACCATCGCCGATACAGCAGTTGATCTTGCCGGATTTTACATAATATTTTATTGCAATATTTGCAATGATAAACGAAATTTGTTTGGGCATGATACAAATGCAGAAAAATCTCCTGAACTTGTTTGTCCTCTCAGAATGTTCTTTCAACCACTTAATTTCCAAATCATGGTAGAAACGATTAATGGTATAGTAACGGCACTGATTTAGGTTCCAAGCAAACCGTATACGTACATATGTACAATCAGAATTCTATCGGCTTGTTGCAAAAGTAATTTCGATTTTTTGTAAGCTATCCATTTGGGAAACCGAAATTACTTTTGCAACAACCCAATGCGTATAATATTAAAATTCGACTCACTACACTGATTCGGGTGGCACCCCGCAACATAAAATTCCATTGGGCCTGGTTGATTATTTTCTCGTTCATGAATATTGCGATATTCAGCATAAAACTGAAAATTAATTTATGCTTTTCAAATAGACCCCGCGAAACGTTCGTATAAATGGCCAATGTTATCTCAATGAGGAGATTTTGCAGTCGTCTGGCTAGATTGTCATCCTTTTCGGTTGAGTCGATTACTAAATTAAATATCTAACGAGAAAGAAGAATGGAAGGTGACGACAAAATTCATCTGCACAACTTGTAGGAGAATTTTGTGTGTGTGTATCTCTCTCTCTCTCTCTCTCTCTCTCTCTCTCTCTCTCTCTCTCTCTCTCTCTCTCTCTCTCTCTCTCTCTCTCTCTCTCTCTCTCTCTGTGTGTGTGTGTGTGTGTGTGTGTGTGTGTGTGTGTGTGTGTGTGTGTGTTTACCTGATTGAAATACTTCAGCGAGAATTGGTACATAGGATCTATATTCGCAAGATCGGCCACGACGAAGAAGAGGACGGATCCACGATTCGCTACCGATCGATATTTTTCGCGCGCTTCGGAGATCTTCCCTTCGGTAGCCTCGCTCTCGATCAGTCTCGTTGCGATGATCGCGGAGGTTTCCTTGCTGTCGTTCAGAGTTTCGATCAGATCCTCGTTGTCCAGAATGTCGTCACCGGCGCCGTACAACAGCGTTAGTATTCTATCCTCGATGCTCTGCAGCTGGCCCTTGTCGGCGTTGATCTTCGTTATCAAATCGTTTCTCATCGATTCGAGATCTGGTCTTTCGAGGCGCACCACGTCCCTGCGAGAAGATGAACATTCCGAAATGATCAAAGTGTTACTTACGAAAATCAAGTTCAAATTCGCGCGAACGTATTAACTCTTTGCACTCGAGTGGCGACTCGGAGGCGCCACTAAAAATTGTTATACTATTTTTCTAAATAATTGTAGCAGCATCAGATTCGTTTATATGTAAAAAGAACTGTTAAAATTGCAATTATTCCACGTGCCAATAGGCTCAACTTCATACGAATAAATCGTACTGAATCATATAAATGGAAATACTGTAGATCAGAAAACATGTTTTGGATCTCGAATTGAAATAGCTTTGTTGCGACGGCAACACCGAAGGTCGAACGTCCCTGGCCATCCCTTGAGCAATTAAGCAATATACCTGCGACAGTAAAAAATGCATCCGAACGAAGATACCCTTCGACCCGACGAACGGACAACACGTGCGACAGATTCATAAATTCCATATTTCACAAAGCGGAAAAATTACAACCCGAACTTTCGAACAGTTTCCCACTCCTCATTTCAAGTTCCTTCCGACACACCCATCTCCAATCAAAAACGCTTCATTTCCTCCACCAAAACCCACCATCCACCAATCAACAAAAAAACCGAGGTGACAAGCGGAAGGGCATCTAGAACGTTAGTCAGAACTGTTAGAACTCCCAGAAATCGTAGAACTCTAAGAACGCAGATAGAACGCAAATAACGCATCGCTAACACCATAGCTGTACTGTAATATTATTAAAGTGTACATAAAAGCAACCAGCGACTTCGTTCAACTTAATTCCATTTGGAAACAACGCGCACATGCAAGCTTCGACTGCAAAGGGTTAATATTGTCCACGGTATTATTGGGTTGGCAACTAAGTAATTGCCGATTTGTTCGATGAAATAACAAATTTTTTTTTACTTGGAACGAAGTTTAATCTGCAATGTATTTTCCATTTTGTTCGATGACCTTTTGCCATCTCTCCGACAACTTGAAAATTCCACGCTCGTAGAAAGTCTGATCCTTTTCGGCCAAAAACTGAGTTAAGTGAGATTTTACAGCGTCGTCATCGTTAAAAGTTTTACCACGAAGGGAGTTGTCCAGGGATCGAAATAAGTGGTAATCCGATGGCACGAGATCAGGGCTATATGGTGGGTGTAACATCAATTCCCAACCAATATTCATCAATTTTTGCCGAGTGGACAAAGACGTGTGCGGCCTAGCATTGTCCTGCTGGAAAATGACACCTTTACGATTGACCGATTCTGGTCGCTTTTCCTAGACCGCTGCATTCAATTTGTCCGGTTGCTAACATTCACGGATAATAAAAAATAACATAATAATAATAATAATAATTTTATAATATAACATTTACGGATATCATGAAAATGGAATGATTAAATATTAGTAGCAGGTGAATAAAATTGTATTTCGGTTAAACAGGGGAATAATTATGTATTAATAGTATTAAACGAATTCGAAAAGAAATTATTAAATATTAATAGCAAGCTAACAGAATTTTATTTCGGTTGAAACAAAATGATTAAATATTAGCTACAAGAGAATGCAATATTATATAAAAGGGAAGTAATTAAATTTTGATAGCAGGGGAATAAAATTATATTTTGGTTGAAAAGAAATAGCTAAGTCAATGCGGTCTAGCATTGTCCTGCTGGAAAATGACACCTTTACGATTGACCAATTCTGGTCGCTTTTCCTTGACCGCTGCATTCAATTTATCCGGTTGCTAACATTCACGGATAATAAAAAATAACATAATAATAATAATAATAATAATTTTATAATATAACATTTACGAATATCATAAAAATGGGAGTGAGAGACATCTATAACTGAAATCGGCAATTACTTAGTTGCCAACCCAATATTATCATTATGCGTGTTAACATCAGATAAAAGAAAATACAAATTGCGCGTAATTACGCCAGTAGTTGCTCTTCGAGGCCTCCCGTGGTTACGGTGAAGTTCACCACGGTCACTTTGATGCAGACTTCTGGCAAATAGTGGGGATTAGCGATTTTCGTTGTGATGTACAGTCGAAACTGCGTATCGTAGTCGATGTCGGAATCGCCGAATCGTATCAACAACCTGCCACCCTAAAAGAGACTCGTGTTATCGCACGTTTCTTTTAACAATAATTACCCCTGAGCCTCTCCCTTTGATTTTAGGCACGTAACATCGATCAAGTACCTGCATAAAGATCTGTTTGAGCAACACCGGTTCTAAACTAGGATCCAGCACTTCTCCCACTTCCTGAAGCAGCACGGGCATTCCCAGTCGAATGGACGATTCGAGTATCCTCGTGAAATTCGCATCCGTCAATTTGCATATCTTCAGATTATTATTTTGCTCCATGCTTCGTATCCACCTGTTCGCCTACGCGACGAAACGCGAGCGTAATTTTCAGATGAGCGTTGGACGAGGTAAATAAAAGACAGCACCTGTTCTTGGGGATCGATCATCAGAGGCCAACGGTTCGACTGCGTAACGAAGATCCCGTTCTCCGTGCTGACCTTGTCTCTTGGTAACCCATGCGTGTTCCAAAGACGGATTTGATAAGGGTCGGCTAATATCGCGACGAGGCTGTAGTTCTCGGTGGTCTTGATGTCATGGTTTTTACAGCTGTTTAACCAAATTTGCATCAATTCCTCCCTATATTCGTTGGTGAAGGCACCAAGATAGGCGAGAGCCCCGGCAGCAACCAGCGTGTCGCCCGTTAGATTGATCATTTGATCGTCGAACCCCTAACAGAGTCCATGCAGAGACGAAACGTTCAGTTTGTTCCGAGATCCCGAGCAGCTAAACGTTACTTAGGAGAAAGAGATCGAACTTTTGTCATTTTCTCCCATCGTATTCGTTCATCTGCTAGCGCGGACGTTAGTCTGCCCGATCGGTTCAGTCTGGCTTCCGCGAGCGTCATCTCTGCTTCCAGTTTGTTCAAATTCTTGATAGACGTGTCGTATTCGATCTGCAACAGCGCGATCTTCTCCTCCAACTCGGCGAGTTGCGCTTGTTTCATAGACAGAACTCGTTCGATCGACTCCAATTCTTCTACCGCTTTGTGCAATCTGTATCGATCGACGAGTTTTATTTTTTTATTTCACGAGCTTTTTATTTTATAATGATCTCGATTTGAATTTCAATTTTGATCGTCGGTTTCGTGGAAATGATAATGAGGGTGTAATGGCACACCGGTCTCGCGATACTTATCGACATTTGCTTAAATCGAGAGAGAGAGAGAGAGAGAGGGAGGGATAGAGAGAGAGAGAGAGAGAGAGATCGAAGAATTTCTCGCGTCCGACGCGTTCGGTTTCGCTCGCGAAATTTCCTCGAGTTTTCGAAAATATTGGGTTGGGGAATAAGTTCGTAGCGTTTTTATATTTTATTTTATTTTACAACGATTTTCTGCTCTACAAAACTGTGCTAATCGTCTTTTTGAGTCATTTAATTTTTTATTACTTTTGAGGCTTAGAAATGAAATATCTAGGAGGTAAACATTTTCGACACCTTCTCTTCTTCGCTTTTCATCGAGGCCAAAAAGCAGCCGAAGCAGCCCGGGACATTTGCAACGTATTTGAAGGAGTCATAGGCGAGTCTACAGTACGGAAATGGTTTGCGAAGTTCAAAAATGGCGATTTTGACGTCGACGACACGTCCCGCAGCGGAAGACCTTCTGAATTCGAATTTAACCCAGGCTCCCAATTTTTCGGCAAATCCCATTGAATGAAGACGATTGAGAATCGTTTTATGATCGCAGTTCATTCTTTCGGCCAATTCACGACTTATTTGGTGACCGTCCTCCTTCAAAAGTGCTTCGAGACGCTCTTCGTCGAATTCAGAAGGTCTTCCGCTGCGGGGCGTGTCGTCGACGTCAAAATCGTCATTTTTGAACTTCGCAAACCATTTCCGTGCTGTAGACTCGCCTATGACACCTTCTCCGTATACGTTGCAAATGTCCCGGGCTGCTTCGGCAGCTTTTTGGCCTCGATGAAGAGCGAAGAAAAGAAGGTGTCGAAAACGTTGCTTTTTACCTCCAGGATATTCCATTTCTAAGCCTCGAAAGTAATAATAAATTAAATTACTCAAAAAGACGATTAGCACAGTTTTGTAGAGCAGAAAGAGCTCTATCGAATGAATATTATACACTTTGTCAAACAGCAAAAAATCGTTGTGAAATAAAAGAAAATATAAAAACGCTACGAACTTATTCCCCAAACCAATAGAAAGTAGAAGCAATTCACCTCTGTCGTTTCGGCTCGACGACCCTGTAAATCTTTGCGTAGCCGTCCATTGCTCTCACCCAGATACACATCGATTTGCACGCCTTGCTCTGCTTGGCAACCAGATCCGGTCGGAACTCCGGATGGTTCACGTATTCTTGCAGCTTGTTTAGAAGCTTGTCGCTTATCTCGTCCTTGGGATAGGCCATTAAACGGTCGAGGAAATGTATGTCACCCAGAACCAACTTGGCCGATGGCCAATCTGTCCTGGAGACGGGATTTTGTTGATAATTTCATTGGCGGTTGAGTTTCTAGGTTGATACGATCAAACGTACTTTTCGCCTAGCAGCAGATTAACAGCCTCCATCACGAAGCGGACCAAATGGGGCGGCTTATTGAACACGCGGATTTCGTTGATGTCGTTCTTGTTCAAAGCTTCCAACGCCTTCTGGGCCTCCATTAGAGCGGGCATCGCCGCTTCCAAGTCTTGTCTGGCGTCAGCCTCCAGTATCGCTGTCTCGTCGGCTTTTAGCTAACGACGAAGAAAACGATAAAGAACGCGAAGAAAACGCGGCGCGCATTCGATCCATTCGACGGTTCGAAATACATAATCACGTTCGCATTGTTCGCACACCTTGGCCGTAGCTTCTTCGGCGCTGATCACGTATTTAGCTTTGTCGCACTCGGCTTGTTGCTTCGCGATCATTTTTACCAGCTTCGACACCTCGTCCGTGCTTGCCTTCAGCTTCGGTGCAAGAATGACTAAATGTTCTTTCATGACGGCGACCATCTCGTTGGTCTCGAGGAGTTTCTGTTTCGAATTCGGAGTAGTTCAGACGAACACACGTTATTACCTACAGCGGCCCACGAAAGTGTTCGTACAACTTTTAAAACGCAATAACTTTTTTAAAACTGGACCGAGTAACTTGAATTTTTTTCGGATGATGGCGGGATTAGTCTATTAGACGATGACCAAAATGCTTTTCTTAAATTTTGGTATTACTTGGAATGACAAAAAAAAGAAATAAAAAACTCTTATTTTTTTTAACCTTTTTATCTGAGCCTATAACGGAAATTTAAAAAATGCCTCTCTTGGATCTCGGTAACTAATATGTACGCTGAAAATTTTATCGAAATCAATTGACGTTGTTATGAGTTCTAACAAATTGAAGATGACAAAAATCACAGTTTTATCACGATTTTGACCAAAACCTGGAAGAAATCTGCAGTTTTAAAAATCTTTCAACGCCCGCAGTTCGATTATGGGTTAATCAATTTCGATCAAATTTTCGGCACGCATATATATTACCGAGATCTACGAAAGGCATTTTAAAAATTTTTGATATAAGCTCAGATAAAAAAGTTAAAAAACGAGAGTTTCTTATTCTTCTCTGTCATCCCAAGTAATAGCAAAATAAAAAAAAAAGGCATTTTAGTCATCGTCTAGTAGACCAACCCCTCTATCATCTAAAAAAAAATTCAAGTCATTTGGTCGAGTTTTGAAAAAGTTCTAGAAGGTGTGCGAACACTTTTCTGGGCCACCGTATCTCGCGATCCCTTTATTTTTCGTTCGATCGGCCACTCACATTCAGACCGTTCGAAATCTTGATCTTCAGCGTCTCGATCTCCTTTTTCTTCTTGTCCAAAGTGATCCGAAACAATTTCAACAGCTCCAAGTAGCTACTCGGGGTGGTATAATACCGACGACGCATTTCTATGAAGAATCGAACGGTCACCTCTTCGACGGTCTGGAATTTTCGCGCGTGTTAAAGGAACTCTGAGCTGGATACGCTGAAAGGGGATCTTCTGCAAGGGTACCTTGTGGATCAAGACGCAGATCGAACAGAGACCACCGACTAGTTTCGGATTATCTGGAACAACTGCGGACAATGTGTTTTCTGCTACCGAGAGGAGGGCATCGTTCGGCCATGTGGTAAACCAATCGATCGTGCAACAGTTGACCAACGACGGAAACATGCGACACCGGTGCCTGCGCAACGAGATGGCGGATGAAACGAAAAAAACAACCTATTTTCGATCGCTTCCGATCGCGAAGCTATGCGGTCTCGAAGAATCCGAACGGAGAAGCTTACCGAAATGCGTCGCCTATAGGACTCATACAGATCATCAGGTGAAGCTGATTTCGAACTCTTCCGATGAAAAACTGGTAGATAGCGTCTCTGTTTGTCTCGCTAATTCCTGCTTCCTTCGCAGCGGGTCTAGTGGCGATGATAACTTTTTCCAGTTCGTCCGCGTCGTACAAGTTTGGCACCTCCCCTTAACAATACAGAGTGTCCCAAAAATGTCTCGTAATCCGGAAATGGCGGGTTCCTCGGATCATTTGAAGCAACTTTTTCCTTTACCAAAATTTTCCCCGAGGCACCGTTAACGAGTTATGAATGGAAAACAGTGACCAATAAGAATCGAGTACGGCTGACGCGAGGCGGCCCAGCCAACTAGCGCACGAAGCCCAGTTCCGCTCGTTGGCTCGGCCGCCTCGCGCCAGCTGAATTGGGATTCGACCGCCTCGACCGCTGGCGCCGTTGGCTCGGCCGACTCGCGCCAGCTGAGCTCGCCTCTAATTGGTCACTGTTTTTCGTTAATAACTCGTTAACGGTGCCCCGGAGAAAACTTTGGTAAAGGAAAAAGTTGCTTCAAATGACCTGAGGAACCCGCCACTTTCGGATTGCGAGACATTTTTGGGACATTCTGTATAATTTAAATAATATAAAAATAATATAATATAATATTAATATAATTTAAATAATAAATTTGTGAATATCGTTTAAAGCAATGTTTAAACAGTTTATTCGTATATAGCATTGCAGCAGTTTTTCTTCTTTATTGTGACATATTGTGTTATAAGCTCGCCTCTCATTGGTCACTGTTTTTCGTTGATAACTCGTTAACGGTGCCTCGGAGAACATTTTTGAAAAGGAAAAAGTTGCTTCATATGACCCGAGGAACCCGCCACTTTCGGATTGCGAGATTTACGCATACGACACGATTCGTTCACCGAGTAAACATCCAATCGCGTTATATCTCGATGGAATAGCAACTTTACCAGTATTTAAGGTGTTGTTGATGTCCTCTAAAAAGTCCTCGAGCACGATTTGTGTATCGGTGAATAAGAAGCTCGTGTGTTTGGCGAGGGCACCCGGATCGAAATAGAAACGTCGCAGGTCCTCGTGCCACGCATTTTTGTCGTACGTCCGTGTTACTTGGATCTGATAGCAACTTCGAATACATATTCATAAACATTAGGATTATCGTTCGTTTCGATCCGATTCTACGATTTCAGCGGAGATACGAACTTGTAACCGTGCAAGTGAGACGCGAGCTTCGTTAGACTTTGCTTTCCCATTCCTCCGACACCGACGAGCAGTCCGTTGCCCCTTTCGGACCGGAGAATTCGCGCGAGCCTGCAGACGTGTTCAATGGCGTCCATGAAGAAGATTATTCCCATGTCTTTTCCCACGGAGAAACGATAATCTTCCAAGTAGTCCTGGACAAAGTTCACGCTCGGGAAGATATTTCAGCGAAATAAACGGCCGAGGAAAGACGCGTACAGCAAATTCTCTAAATTCATAAATTGTCCCTCAACGTGTAAACAGAAATTTGAGAAGAGGAAACACGATTATTCTCAAATTGTGCATTTCTGTTTGCAAGCTGAGGAACAATTGGAAACAATTGTACAATTGTTGTTGTACAATTGAACAATTGAACAATTTACTATACTCGTTGAAGTTCGAAATTCAAAGTAGTTTCACGTTGGATTCGTGGTACCTCCAATGTCCTTTTGACTTTCGAAATCTCGGTAAGTTCCTCATAAATTCTGTGTTCCTTGGGAGCCCCGAACGCCATGAAATCGCCAAACAACAGGGCCGGTGGTTTTTCGATGACTTTCTCGTCCGGAAGTCGTACCACCTCGCTGCCAAATGTGCTGGCGCAGATGTTGTTCAGAAGTCTGTAGAAATAACTCTTGTCCTCCACGTTTATCAGCCGATCGTGGAACACCCGAAGACATTCGTGGTAGAAGAGTCTGAGAGGGGGCGAATCGAACTGTTCAAGCCTTACTTATCGTTCGAAGCGACGCGAATCGTACACAATGCGTAATTATCCCCTTAACGCACAGTTTTTTTGAAAAAAAACCGGCCAAGGAAATAAATTTTTTTTATGTAAAAGAAACACAATTTAGAACATTGTCTTGGCAAAAAAATTAAAAAAGTACAAAAATAATTAAAATTTTAATTTTAATTTTGGATTTTGATCCACATTGCACAGAAAAGAGCCGAATACTGCAATGTTACACGTATATCGACTTTTTTATCTTTCTTTTCGAATTGCTATTTCGGAAAAAACATATTTTTATCGGTAAAAATATTTATTTATACTTTTACAACATAAATAATAATAATATTATACTTAGTATATTATTACTATTATTATTATTATTATTATTATTATTATTATTATTATTATTATTATTATTATTATTATTATTATTATTATTATTATTATCATTATTATTATTATCATTATACTAGTATAAAAAGGCTATATTTTATTCTTGAATAAATAAGTGTTACAGCTTACAATCCCATGTAAATGATAAATATCAATAAAACGATTTTTTTTCTTTGCTTTCACATTGTTATTCTCAATTCTCGAGTATATTCGAGCATGAAAAATTATAGCAGCATAAAATACAACGCCGCTCGAATTATCTCGAGTGTGCACAGTTTGGCCTGTTTAGCGCGCTCGAATTAACTCGAGCGTACAAGTTAAGGGGTTAATCAAAATACCTGTACATCTCTTGAGGCTGCTTTATAACCGTGGCGCGCACTTGCATGATCCCCTGAATGCATTTCGACAGATCGCGCAGATTGAAAATGTAGTGGCTCTTCTCCGGAGTCGGCAGAAGATCGTCCGCGATCCTCTGATACACGTCCACCGCGGCGTTTACTATCTTCTCCCCGATCATCTTCACCGACTCGACGAAATCGGTCAAGAAACCGTTCATTATCGCTCTAAACAATTATTTGATTTCCTTCACATTGAGCGACAATTTTTTCAATTAGGTTGCGGACGTTACTTGAAGATTCCTTTCAAGGTCAATTCGGAGGGCGCTGGGATCAGCAAGATCGCGAAGTGTCGGACGAATCTTGGAGTTAGCGGATTCCTGCCGCCCCCGGGTGGAGCGCACGCCACGGTATAGACGACGTCCTCCACGTCTTTCCAGAATAACTTGTCCCGGTCGTACATTCCGTCGAAATCCAGCAGCTGCCTGCACGGATCGATAGTACGTTTCTAACGATAACGCAAGATACAATATTCGAACAGGAACACCTAGACGATTTCTATCGTTTCTGGTGGTACTAATAAACGAAGCGATGTACAATGGTAGAAGATACTTTCTTCGGATTTCGCGAGCTTTTAACACGTTCGTCGCCGCGTCACCCAGATCTGGGTGACGGGTATGCTTCTGTGGAGGCCCCGTCACTCAAATATGGGCGACGCTCTTCTTATTCAATTTATAGGACTTTCAGTTGGATTTTAAAAGGAATAAAATGGAATAAGCACTGAAATATAAATATAGGATATACAACTTAAAAATACTAAAAATATTATACTATATACATATTATACTATACTTTTTACTAATTTATATTTAGTATAACACAGTACATTATACTATGTCGTATGCTGCGCGTTGAAACATTCTAAACAGATTTGAGGTGATTTTGGACAATTCGAACAATAGGTCGTAGTTTTTTCTACATTTTTGTTCGCTTCTTGACGTTCGGGTTATGTCAAGGTTAAATTTATTTAAAATTATTTATTTAAAAAATTTATCGCTCTGTTTATCGATCTGGGTGACGGGAATGCTTCCGCGGGGGCCCCGTCACCCAAATATGGGCGTCGCTCTTCTTATTCAATTTATAGAACTTTCAGTTAGATTTTAAAAGGAATAAAATGGAATGAGCACTGAAATATAAATATAGGATATACAACTTAAAAATACTAAAAATATTATACTATATACATATTATATTATACTTTTTACTCATTTATATTTAGTATAACACATTACATTATACTATGTCGTATGCTGCGCGTTGAAACATTCTAAACACATTTGAGATGATTTTGGACAATTCGAACGATAGGTCGTAGTTTCTTCTACATTTTTTTTCGCTTCTTGACGTTCAGGTTATGTCAAGGTTAAATTTATTCAAAATTATTTATTTAAAATATTTATCGCTTTGTTTATCGATCTGGGTGACGGGAATGCTTCCGCGGGGGGCCCGTCACCCAAATATGGGCGACGCTCTTCTTATTCGATTTATAGGACTTTCAGTTGGATTTTAAAAAGAATAAAATAGCATAAGCACTGAAATATAAATATAGGATATACAACTTAAAAATACTAAAAATATTATACTATATACATATTATACTATACTTTTTACTAATTTATATTTAGTATAACACAGTACATTATACTATGTCGTATGCTGCGCGTTGAAACATTCTAAACACATTTGAGATGATTTTGGACAATTCGAACGATAGGTCGTAGTTTTTTCTACATTTTTTTTCGCTTCTTGGTTATGTCAAGGTTAAATTTATTCAAAATTATTTATTTAAAAAATTTATCGCTCTGTTTATATTTCGGTGCTCCATTAGTCGGATTAGGGCCCCGCGAGAAACTCAACCGAATTGCGCTGGGCGACGAACGTGTTAAGCCCACCAAGTTTTCTCGCTCGATCATACGTCGAGGTGTCGCCATTAACGGAATGCAATGAATTTATAATGATCCGGTTTAAGCTGTTACCGTAAAAGTTCGATGGGCGGCTGAGATCCGTAAGTATCCAGTTTAGGCATATTGACGTCGTCGACGAATACACAGACTCGTTTACCAATCGGTGCCCCCAATACAGTCCTCTTTCTTCTTTCCAGCTTCGATTCGAGAATCTCTTGAGTCCTGCCGCTACTGGTCTGAGCCGAGAAGGCTAAAGTGATCGGCATCCAGAGTTGCGTCTCCTCCAAGTTTTTCAACACTATCTTTGCTATCAACGATTTTCCAACTCCTGTAAAAAACCATAGCGAACGTAAATCAGGCATAAATCCCTATGTTCTTAGGGAACTGGGTTTACGATTGTCGATAGAAATGTTGCTGACCAGTGTCTCCAGTGAAAAATACCGGTTTGTTTATCTCCACCAACTTCTGCATCATGTAACCGAATCGCACGGTGTCCACTGTCGGAACGAGGATGTCGAAGAAAGGTGTCTCGCTGTCGTACACGAATTCCGGCATGATATCTGTCCACGTGTCGAGTCGGTGGCCGGGAACGTTCACGAAAAGGTTCCACAGGTCGTCCGATGGCAACCTAAAATGTAAAGATTAACGAGATCGATCGATTCGAAGAGCAATAATATTCCAGTATGCGGTAATATTAATATTAATATAAAAAATGATAATTATAAATAATATAATAATAATATATTATAATATAATAATAATAATAATAATAATATATATTATTAATATATTAATAATATATTATTTATTTTTAATAATATATATTTTCATTATTATATATATATAATAATAATAAATAATATAAATAATAATTTTTATAATATTAATATTTAATTATTATTATTTTTAATTTATTATATTTATTTAATTATTATTATTATTAATTTAATAATTTATTTATATTTAGCGGTAATATTTACACTATGTCCTCGTTGCCCTCGAATTGGTTCCTCGTGAATTCTTCGAAGCTGGTCCGAGAGGCATCCACGACGTTACCACCGACCGCCCATAGGTAAGCAAACAGGAAGACCTGAGTGATGAACGATTTGATCCGTGCTTTGTCCGTGGTTCTTTCGATGGCCCCCGGCTCGCTGAGCAGACTCTCTATTACCGAGCAGGTCATAGCCGCTTTGCCGATGTCAACCTATCGACAAAACCAAGCACAAACGAAGCGGTGAAAAAGTGACGATACTTTAACGGAACACGATGTCTACCTGAGATATCGGAAACTCGCAATTCATTCTGCAGAAGACCAAGCCGGCTTCAAAGTATTTTGCGAAGAGATCAATGATAAACTGTCGATGTTCGTCTTTAACGAGAGCTTCCGAAAGAGTTGTTATCCAGGTCTTGACATACGGCATCCACTTCAATTCCGCAGGGTCCACGTACACCATACCTTGGCGAGACGAGAGAGGTATATTCGAGTCTGGTAGGTATATATATACAGGGTATCCCGAAAATGTCACGTAATCGGGAAATGGGAGGTTCCTGAGGTCATTTGAAGCAACTTTTTCCTTTGCGAAAATTTTCTCCGAGGCTTCGTTTACGAGTTATTAACGAAAAACACCGACCAATAAGAGGCGAGCTCGGCTGGCGCGTGCCGGCCGAGCCAACGGCGCCAGCGGTCGAGGCGGTCGAATCCCAGCTCAGCTGGCGCGAGGCGGCCGAGCCA